>NC_056750.1:388471871-388791871 GCF_019279795.1 Protopterus annectens
TTTGAAATGAGATCTTATCTGCCCAGGTAAGTGCTTACCAAGAAATTACTGGCCAAAAACAATACGACAAGATATTCACTTGGAAATGGTCTGTCTTGGGAAACAATCTTTCCTTATTTTCTGCACAATTGAAAAATAGCTGGACAGTATTTCTGCATGTCTTTGTTCTATCTTGCCTATTCACATCCAGGAGTTAAGAGAATCCTTTCCCCCATGTTTCGTGGTTTTCAAAGAAAACTGAAAGATGAACTGCCTGATTTAGAGCCACCTCTGTCTTATACTTTGGTATAAAGGAAAGATTAGCACACAAAGTGGCCCTTTGTGAGTGAAATACCAAGAACAGTTCCTTACATATGATGTCTTGTAATTCAGGAGACTACTACAAAATCTTTCACAAACAAACTTAATACGGTCTGATCCTGTTGGTTCAAAATGGTGGTAGTGTCACTTCTCAAGCAAGTTTCTGGTTGCAGGGTGGTACAGTTGATATCTCTGGTATGATGAAGTTAATAATTCCTTTCAGAAAATGCTTACTGCCTTTCTGGAGGTGAGATGTCGGACTGGAAGTAGGCATGCAGCTATAGCTGAAAGGTAGCCCTTAATGGAAATATAGGGTAAGCCAGTGTGAAACAACGTTGTCAAATATTGCAGGACCCTTGATAGCACTGGTTCAATAGGTATCAGG
Source organism: Protopterus annectens (assembly GCF_019279795.1). NCBI lineage: Eukaryota > Metazoa > Chordata > Ceratodontiformes > Protopteridae > Protopterus > Protopterus annectens. The sequence continues at coordinate 388,472,557 of NC_056750.1, forward strand.
TCACTCCTTTGGCACCACAGGGAGAATCATTTTCATTTTACTACATAAAATTTCCCAGTGATTGGTTTTCGGACTTCCTTTATTATTAGCACATATTCAGACAACAGGTGCCCAAAAGGAAACAATGCTAAATCTTGCATATTGTCAAACTGAGGGTCTTGAGGCTCAGAAGAACTAGAGTACCTTGCCCGCATTTGTCAGTACATGCATCTGTCTGGGTGAAACCACAAGTTCTTATATGGCCATTATTATGAGGTAGGAGAAAAAGTGATGCCTTGGCCAGAAAAGGGTAGTTGGCATTATCCTGGGGTGCATCTCCTGTATTGTATTACTAATTTTATGATAGAGGCAGGGGAAAAGGTATTTAGGAACTTGCCCTTCCAAAAAATGGAAAAAATGTCCAGTACCCAAAATTATGGCTGAGGGGTGATGTAGCAAAATTTCTTGAACCCGAATATTCTTGTGTGAAGCAAAAAGATACATCTCTGGCATTCCCTACTGTTGTGCCCTGTGTAGTGTCCACTCATGGGGCCTGACAAGGCTCTGCTCAGCTTGTCCATAGGATCATAGGAAGTTACTGGTCAAATGGCCCTAGGGGCCTTACAAGCTTAGCCAAGTTCTACCCTTATTTCCATGATCAGCACCTATTGCCCCTGTCCAAGAGGGACATAGGTAGAACCCCTGGGGAGAATTTATGATTACCCATCCAATTGTCCAGACTGTGTCTGAAGATGGCCAATGAGGTGCTCTGTTTGACATTAAGTGAGAGTCTGTTCCAAAGGTGTGGTAACCACTGGGACACAAATCTTTCCCTCCAGTAGGTTTGATTAATTTCACATACCAGGTTAAGGTCTTTAGAGCGAGTAGGGTCATCATGATTAAGGCCCATCTCTTACATTACTAGTGTCAGGTGATAGGAATGTATTCCTCCCTGTCTGTTGCTGTATGACATTACCTTGATTTTGTATGCGACTATTCTCAGATGGGAGTTTGAATGGTTTCAGGGCATACTGAACTGACAGCATTTCCTTCAGGTTTACATGGAGCTTGTCTTCTGACCTGGACCAGAAACTGTATATTCAGACCCTGAGAATTCACTCTCCTTCAAGCCTGCTCTGAGTCATCTGTAGTTGGGGACTGGCTGTGGGCAGAATCAGAATGACATTCCTTTGCTTTCCTTGACAGCTGTAATCCACAGGCTTAAGCCCTTTCTAAAACACAGTAGGGTGAGGGAGGGTATGTTTAAGTGAGTGAACTTGGTGATGCCACAGGTTCCTGAGGTACCACTGGATTTTTCTCATATATACATAGAATAAAGGCAGAATTAGAATGGTAGCAGCCATGTCCGTTAAGACACTGAGGATCTTTTGGGTCATCCATATAGGTTTAAACATTACCTGGCATAAATTCACAAGCAATGATACTTTGTCCTGCAGCAGAAACACCCTTATCATAAGGGTATCTAGCACAACTCCCAAGTACTCTGCTTTCAGGTAGTTGTCGAACCTTAACTTCTGCAGGCTAAGAGTAAAGCCAAGATTCTGTAGGCATTGCTGTGCAAAGGAGTGTGTGCTTAGTGCTCCTTGCTTAAAGGAGCCTGCAAGTAGTCCCTCATACAGATGTAAATAAATACGTGCATCCTTTGTCTTGCAATGAATCACCACAAGTGCTAGACAACTGGCAAATATTGAGCTAAAGGGTTATCTCCTGTCCTCCTTGTAGATGGCTGTATCTTTTACATGTACAGTGACTATGGATGCTTTTGGACTTAAAAGAAGGAAAGACTGGATGATCAGTGTGTTGAATTTTTGTACTACAAAGGACTTGCTTAGTTTGGACAAGTTGATAATGGTTCTCTCCGTGGACCACCATTTCCTGGAACTAAGAACCTTAGTAAAAACATTTCCTCTTGTCCCTTGGGGACAACCACTATGGTTCTCTATTGTTACAAGAGATGCAAGATTAGTACAACAATATGCGCTTGTTCTCCTGTCACCTTTGGAATCGCCCCATTTTTTTTTTTGCTTCTTGAACTGTAGATTCTAATTGTTTGCAATAATATCTAGCATCCATATACCTGACATAATGGATGCCACTTCAGGTAAGCAGTCAATCTTCCTTCCAAACATAGGAGGTGTGGGGGCTGGAGTTGTGAAGGATGGAAGGGTTTAGGTTTTGATTTTCACAAATGATCCTCAAAAGAGGCAAATATTTATTGTTTTTGCCTAACAACTTCTTTTTTTCCTTGTAAAGGGGTTTGCTCTTCATTGGCTTTCTACAGAACATTCGTTCATTATTTGAGCAATTCATGCTGTAATAGGGAATGTGGGAGTAGGTCATTTGGTAAAATGTACCCAGTAATTTATCCTCTAAGCTCTTAAAGAACTCATAACTTGTGACCAAAACGGCAATTCTCTGACCGGTGGGGTACTAAAAAGCTTGGCTTTAATGTCCTTGGCTAAAGGCTGTATACAGAGCCAAACATGTTTTCTCAATATTGTACCAGTGGCAGCTGCCCTAGATTACTGCTTCTGAAGCACTACAAGCACATTTAATAGTATGTATGTCTAGCTGAATGGTACTCTGGCTGGGTTTTCTAAGGATGTTCTAGAATCTTTCTTAATCACATTAAGCTCCATCATTTTTTTAAAGATATGCTCTTGAAACTTGAAATCATAAGCCTGACAATTCAAGGCTCTAAAAACTGACATATGTTTTCTTATCATATTTGTTCAGGAGTCTAAACTCCTAATCTGCAGGAAGAAAATTTCTCCCAGGAGAAAGTTTGGTCTCTTTGGTTACTTTTAGAGAGACAGTATCTAGGTCTGCACCTGTTTTCTTGTAAGTGAAGGAGTGGAACCCCTTCAACCTATAAAAACCTGGTCTTCTGAGAACCACAACCTTTGAGTTTAAGCCTTAAAGATTAGCTTCAAAAATGTCCAGCAGTGCATCTTGTACAATGAAAATTACAACTGGCTTGGGGTGGGGCCAATCATAGCCAAGTACCTCAGTTCTACCTTTTGGACATAAGGAACCCCAGTCACCTGACACTGAAAATTGTCCATCATAAGAACTAAGTTATCTCCAAAGAGGAGGGCATCCAGTACAACGGCTAGGGTAAAGGTGCCCTCACTATTGGTACTGCAACCCTCTGGAGGAGGACAAAAGTGACATATAATCTAAGCTGCTGTTGCTCTCCTGGTCAACATCTGGTTGTACAGAATCTTTGCTGAGACTCCCCGCAGAGCTACGATGGTATTTACTCTACCTTGATGGTCTGGCATGTTTCAACTGCCAATCTTGTAAAAGGATTAAAAAGCCCTGGACAAACAATAACCAATCAAGTGCTTTTACTGTTGAGTAGCTATGACCAATGACCGAATCCTTTAAGGCTCCAACCTTATGGTATTTGATAGAAGACTGCTATTTAGAGTTATTAGTATTACATTCATCATCATACACAATCAGAAAGAAACTCCCTTTCTTAATTACAACATGTGTTTGGAAAAAAAAAACAGTGTGGAGTAGTCACCTTTGGAGAGGACCACTATAGGCACATTCTGGACAAACTTGCCCAAGTCATCTGACATAAATGCCTCTACGGGTTTTGCTAGGGGATGGGGACTCCTTACTTAACAGGCCTGGGACTGAATGTGTGCCATCACGTTATGGTGTCATTGGACTGAGAAGGCCCCGGGTCATCATCTAGCTCTTCAGGCCTACAGCAAGATTACTTGGGGTGCACAACAGATGAAGACCAGTTGCTATTTTCTAGTTTAGGTGTGCAAGCATGGCATTCCTCCTGATTTATACAATTTTTGGCAAAAATACTTTACAGCTATCACTTAAGGTGGCATTCTGGTTAAGTCCTAAATAATATACACACCTATCATGCCTATTTATACAGTTAATCCATCTTAGCTGCTCCATGACATAGAGGGATAAAGCTCTACATTGCATGTTACCCACATTTAAATATTAGCTTGGGTGCCAGTAGGAAATGGCAGGAGAGGATAGGAGTGGACAGCTTTTGCTGGCTTGTCTAGCCTCTGGGGCAGGTGGCAGTTCTGGCTCATAAGATAGGTGACATCTAGTGGGAGGGGTAGATTTCTATTTTGTGAAGATATGGCAGAGAGAGTCTACACTGCCATGTGTAAGATGCCCTGTGCACGAAGGTTCTTTTTAAAATATAGCTATAACAGAGCTCAAAAGATCCTTCACAGGGGAAGGCGGGGCTCCATGAGAGTGTAGGTAGGCTGTCCTGATGAACAGCAAAAGCTGGCCTGCTCCCTACCACTTAACAATTGCTGCACGCTGATGAGCTCACTGGGATTACCATACAGAAACAAATGATCTATAGGACTCTCGTGTGCCCAGGAACCAAAAACTGAACTGGCCAATTGGTTGTAGATAGATGGCTCACTGGGTTTTGTCCTACGGGGATGCAAGAAAACAAAAAGATGAATCCATCTTTTGCAAGCACACACAGCTTACAGAGCATTCTCAAACCTCTGAATGGTAGAAACTGTCCCAAGCAGATGCATATAAGATGAACAATAAACTAAGAAAACACCATTACTACTCTCACAATACTCTCCACATTTTAAGGCATATTTGCAGATATCTTTATTATAATGTTCAAGGACAGAGATCTCACATTAATCTTGCATAATTTCTTGTTTCTTCTTGCAATTCCTTTCTTATCTAGGGCATAAAATCCCACAGCTACTCCTTAACATCCACTCAAAAGGGCATTTCTCTGGACTAAGAGTATTTACATATAACTGTGCTTTTTGCTGACACACTCCTGTAGCCACCACCACCACTGTATCCAGATTTTTGAACATCTATTACTTTTTATCAACCAAATTTATTTACGGTTATATTTCAAGCCAATTTATATAACAATTCACACATACCTTAAACTTCACCATAATGCTGATTATTGCAGCATTCTTCCTTTTACTGAGGTGCTTTAAATCATGCCACAATATCCTACATTTACCTTTCATGGCATACTTCTCAGTGATCATAACTATAATTTTCAAGGACAAAAATGCTTTTCTCATCTAGGACAAAAGCTGGATGCATTCTTTTAAAACTTAATACATATTACCAACTACTCTAGCCTTAACCTTCCCTATATGCCCCGACTCTTTTTTTAAGCAATCATTTTTTTTTCCAGTTTGTAAATTTTACCTTTCCTTACTGTAATCATTTATAATACAGTGCTTCAAACCTTTCTCCCAAAGCAACTCCACCAGCTGACACACAACTACATGCATTAGTGTCATATGTTGGAACTCGAAAATTACCCAAGTTGATATTGCCCGTTAATTCTTATCTACTTTGCTTATCTACCTTTTACTCATTACTCCATCATACTGCCTGCAATCTATTTCATTTCATTCTTGACAAACTTTAGGCTCTTTTCATATGGCAAAACATTCTGAAACACACATTTCTCTCACACTATCATTTGATAAACTAACTTACTTCATTGACTTTACATTCTCACCAATCACTTCCATGCCCCAAAGTGGACAGAAATATAATCTCAACTTCCTATCAAGCTAGGTAGCTCACAATGCCACAGTGACATGACTGAAACACTTACCCCATAACATACTTCATACATTTCACTAACAAAAAAAAAAAAAAAAGTTATGTACTCACCATAATGTTCCATTGGAGTTGTTGCTTTTCATTTGTCTTTAATCTGTGGGAATAAGGAACCGGTTCGAATCCAACTTGGGACACTTTCTCCAGCACTGGATCCAAGCACCGAGCTCCTCCCCTACCCATAATATCCATTTCCCTCCTCCCCTCAGATCGTGTTTGCTGCAGACAAAACCACCCTAACCTAAACATATGCCTAAAACTATGGCATTAGTACCCATTATCTCAAAAAAGAAAAAACTTGCCAGAGTAGAGGGGCTATGCCTCTTCCATCTGGTCCACTACACAGCCCACACAAGGCAATGGGAAAGGAGGGAGGGACGGTTGAAGATGAATGAAAAGCAACAACTCAGATGAAACATTTTGGTGAGTACATAACTTTTTTTGTCTTAAGTTGTCATTTTCATTTGATCTTCAACCTGTTGGATAGAGTCCTCAGCTACCAAAGAGCCCTGGGATGTCCTCATGGAAGGATGCTCCGGAGCACGGCTAAGCCAAAGGATACCCTGCCCCTGGAAAGAAGATCCAACTTATAATTGGAGATAAATGTATGTAATGATGCCCGGGTAGCTGCAGAGCAAATATCATCTAAGGAATCCCTCGACCAAAAGGCCACAGAAGTAGCTACAGACCAGGTGGAATGCGCCCAGACATGACCTGGTGGAGATAACCCTTTGGCACGATGTAGGCCAATGAAATGTGCTCAGAAATGCATCAGCAATAGTCATCTTGGAGACAGGTTTCGGAAGGAGGACTGAGAAAAGGAAACAAAAAGTTGGTCAGACTTACGAAAGGATTTTGTGCTATGCAAATAGAAATGCAATTGCCTGTCAACATCAAGCAATTTATACTCTCCTTTATTCTGGAAATTTGGGAAGAAAACAGGAAGAGTAACAACCTGCTTAATATTATACTCTGATGCCACTCTCAGGAGGAATAAGGGATTTGTCCATAAGGAAGCTCTATCTTTATAAAACACAATATAAGGGGGCTTGACAGACAAGGCTTAGATTTCTGAAACACTCTTGGCTGAGGTAATGGCAACCAGAAAAGCTGTCTTCCAAGACAGGAACTGCAAGTCAACTGTAGCTGCCGGTTCGGACGGGGGAGAAACTAGGGCTTGTAGCACTAAGGTGAGATCCCAAGGGGACATTGGGTCTTTGACCGAAGGCCTAAGTAGAAAGGTATCTTTCAAAAAAGGCCTTACAAAGCTTGGATGAAGCCAAAGAAGCCAAATTCTCTCCTATGTGAAAATTAGAGATCACTGCCAACTGTACCTTTACCATAATAAAACTGGTGCCATAATTAAAAATGTCCACCAAAAACCACATATTGGCAGGTGGGCATATTGGGACAGTAAAGGGATCTAGATCATGCTGAGAAGCCCATATGGAGAAACGTTTCCACTTACTGGAGTAAACCTTCTTGACGGAAGACTTGTGTGCTGCTACCAAAATCTTCTTAACAGGAGAAGACAACCCGGGAGTCCTGTCACTGGAACTGGAGAAGCCAAATTGTGAGCTTCAGGCTGACTAGGTCTGGCTGTGGGATCTCTGAGAGATGCGTGATCAGATCTGGAACTGGATCTAGTGTCCAAGGAAGGCATACTACATGAGACCACAGAAAGGGGAACTGAACTTGGTGAGGCCAGAAAAGGGCAATAAGGATCACTAAGCTCCCTATCCATCGAGCTTTCTGAATCATCTCTTCTTCTTCTTTCGGCTGTTCCCGTTAGGGGTCGCCACAGCAGATCACCTATTTCCATTTCTTCCTGTCCTCTGCATCTTGCTCTGTCACATCAACCACCTGCATGTCCTCCCTCACCACATCCATAAACCTTATCTTGGGCCTTTCCTCTTTTCCTGTTACCTGGTAGCTTCATCCTTAGCATCTGTTTCCCAGTATACTCAGCATCCCTCCTCAGCACATGTCCAAACCAACATAATTGTGCCTCTCTGGCTTTGTCTCCAAACCTTCCAACCTGGGCTGACCCTCTAATATACTTATTCCTAATACTGTCCACCCTCGTCACACCCAGTACAAATCTTAACATCTTTAATTCTGCCACATCCAGCTCAAACTCCTGCCTTTTTGTCAATGCCACTGTCTCCAACCATGCCACTGTCTCCAACCCATATAGCATAGCCGGTCTCACTACCCTCTTGTAGACCTTCCCTTTCACTCCTACAGGTACTCGTCTGTCACAAATCACTCTTGACACTCTTCTCCACCCACTCCATCCTGCTTGTACTCTCTTCTTCACCTCTCTTCCACACTCACCATTACTCCGAACTATTGACCCCAAGTATTTAAACTCATCCACCTTCGCCACCTCTCCTCCTTGCATTCTCACCATTCCTCTACCCTCCCTCTCATTCACCCACATATATTCTGTCTGCTGACCTTCATTCCTCTTCTCTCTAGAGCATATCTCCATCTCTCCAGGGTCTCCTCCACCTGTTCCCTACTCTCACTACAGATCACAATGTCATCTGCAAACATCATAGTCCACGGGGACTCCTGTCTGATCTCGTCTGTCAACCTGTCCATCACCATTGCAAATAAGAAAGGGCTCAGAGCTGATCCTTGATGTAACCCCACCTCCACCTTAAATGCATCCATCACTCCCACCACAGACCTCACCGCTGTCACACTACCCTCGCATATCCTGTACCACTCTTACATACTTTTCTGACACTCCTGACTTCCTCATACAATACCACAACTCCTCTCTAGGCACCCTGTCATATGCTTTATCTAAGTCTACAAAAACACAATGTAACTCCTTCCGACATTCTCTGTACTTCTCCATCAACACTCTCAGAGCAAAGATCGCATCTGTAGTGCTCTTTCCTGGCATGAAACCATACTGCTGATCACTAATCATCACGTCCCTTCTTAACCTTGCTTCCACTACTCTTTCCCATAACTTCATGCTGTGACTGATCAGTTTTATCCCTCTGTAGTTACTGCAGCTCTGCACATCACCCTTATTCTTATAAATCGGTACCAAAACACTTTCTCCATTCCTCAGGCATTCTCTCACTTTCCAAGATTTCATTAAACAATCTGGTTAATAACTCCACACTGCCATTTCACCTAAACACCTCCATGCTTCCACAGGTGTGTCATCTGGGCCAACAGCCTTTCCATTCTTCATTCTCTTCATAGCTATCCTTACTTCCCCCTTGCTAATCCATTGTACTTCATGATTTACTATCCCTACATCATCCAACCTTCTCTCCCTCTCATTCTCTTCATTCATCAACCCCTCAAAGTACTCTTTCCATCTCTTCAATACACTCTCCTCGCTTGTGAGTATGTTTCCCTCATTATCCTTTATCACCTTTACCTGCTGCACATCTTTCCTAGCTCGGTCCCTCTGTCTAGCCAATCAAGCTTTCTGAATGAATTTTGAAATTAGAGGGAGTGGAACATAAGTATACAGTAGACCGGAGGGCCAAGTAGGAAATATAGTGTCTCTGTGAGACTTGCACAGAGGGGGGTTCAGAGCGAAATACTCGCTGCACTTCACATCAGAAGGACAGCTGAAGACTTCCCAGCAATGCTGACCCCACTTTAGAAAGATCTGTTCCGCTACTGAAGGATTTAGAGACCACTTGTAAGGCATTATAATAGATCTGTTGAGCCTGTCCACCAGTATGTTGGACCTCCCCGGAATGTGTGTTGCCACCAGTAAACAGCCGGAGATCATCACCCACTCCCACAATTTCATGGCTTCACAACAAAGGGTGTTAAATCTGGTCTCCCCTGTTTGTTGATGCACCAGACTACAGACATATTGACTGTCTGGATGGCAATCGTCCCTTGGGGAAGATGGTCATGTAGAGCTTGCAACGCCAACAGCAATGCCCTCATCTCTGGGACACTGATATGCAGATGGATCTCCAGGGAAGACCACATGCCTTGGACTGTCCTTCCCATGCAATGCCCCCCTCCCCCACCCGAGCAGGGAGGCTTCTGTGGTTACCACAGAGGTGATCTCTGCTTAACATACAAGGCCATGTTAAACCCAGAGCTGTTGGACATGCTACACTTAAAGAAATCCCAATCCCACAGAGCCACATGCTCCAGGGATCTAAACCTTGTCATCACAATAAACAAAACATGCTGGAGGGATAGGTTCCTGATCCAGAGACTCCCCAGACTCTGGAATCGACTGCCCATACATGTCAAGCGCAATGCCTCTTTGGCCCTCTTCAAAAAGAACCTTGATGATTGGATGGGAGAAAGGAAATTCACCCCGGGGATCACATCAGTCGCTCTGCTAGACAGGGGTCCAGGGAAGTAAACAGTGTGGTAAGAAATAGCCAGGGAATTGTTATGGCTAGGCTTGTATAGGCCCTAAGGCCGACAGCCTAGTACCAACCTATGAACCATGACCACCAGGGCGGGAAGGATAACGGGACATAAGAAGATCTGGGGATTGAAGCCACCAGAAGAGCAAATCCTTGCAAGCTCAAGATAACAGAACTGGAAGAGACAAGGTCAGGTCTAGCAATGACCACTGAAATGCCAATGTCCATTGGATGACCCTCATATCAAGGCGAGCCATTGGAATAAGAGTGATTGTGGCAGCCATGGACCCCTATGCCCCAAAGAACTGATCTGCAGAGGGACACTGGGCTTGAACAATGCAAGAGACATGATGTTTGAGAAATAACAGTCTGTCCAGAGTTAGAAACACCTTACTTTAAATAGTATCTAAGCAAGCCCCAATGAAGTCGAGAACTTTTACTGGTACCAACTGGGACTTGAGATTTATAGCTATGCCGAGATGGTGAGCAGTCTTGAGAAAGAGATCCCTGGCTTGACAAAGTCAATGCCTGGAGGGAGCAGAAAGGATGCAGTTGTCCAGGTAGGGGAAGACCTGGAATCCCTGCAGCCGCAGGTGAGCTGCCACTAGTGCCATCACTTTAGTAAACACCCTGGGGGCAATGGTAAGCCCAAAGGGGAGTGCACTGAACTGATCATGACTGGCCCTCAGCTGGATACGGAGGAATCTCAGAGAGCATCTGTTCATCTTGATGTGATAGTACGCATTTTGGAGGTCCATAGAGCACATCCAGCCATTTATCTGCAGAAAGGGTAGAATGAACTGAAGAGTGACCATCCAAAATTTTATCTTGGCAACTGACAGGTCTAAGGTTGAAAGATCCAGGATGGGTCTCAAGTCTCCAGTTTTCCTTGGCACTAAAAAGAACCTGGAATAGATGCCTGATCCGGACTGGTCTGGGGGGAATGGTCAGATGACTCACTTTTTGAGCAGCCTGGAAATTTCTACTGCTGCCTGCTCCCATTGCATGGGTGGGATGTATGGGAGATGTTTGGGAGGGACTGGGGGCTGAAGGAAGGAGATTGAGTATACTCTGGATATTATCTACAACACCCAACCGTGGATGGTCCACGGGAGGGGACAGCCAGGAAGTAGAGGGTCCTGTGCCAAATGCCTCCAGGAACACAGACTCATCTGGGTTGGGTTTTTGTGTAGACTACCCTGACACTAGCACAGGATTTGCATGTCATCTCCAAAGGAGACATCATCTGAGGATGATCAGGGGGAACCCTCCCCTTCCTTCTAGTCAGTGTCTTCTGTGAGGAACTCTGGTGAGGAGTTCAAGTGCCTCCTTTTGCATGCATGCTTCCGAGGGAGTTCCTCAGGGGAAGTTTATGGGGAGGACTCTGAAACCTCAGGAAGCTCCCAGTTGGAACCCCCTGGGGCAGAGTGGCAACAGGCTGTCCCTGAGGGGGCATGATGGTGGATTCCAGGCCAGAAAGAAAGGGATCCAGGATGGACTCTGAGGAAGACAGTGTCAAGGGTCTCGACGGAGATGAGAGAATTCTCTCCACCACATCAAAAGCAGGGGGCGAATGAATCCTGGCAGCAGAGGAGAGTAAAACTGGACCGACTGCCCTCAATGTTGAAGGGGGAGCCAGATCCAAGACTCTGGCCGACTCCAAAAACCTTGAAGCCGATGCCACCCCCTTGGATCAGGTGCCAGGACTACAGCTCTGAGAGTCAGATGAGTCCGAAAGGGTCGGAGCCGAGCCACTCAGGGCAATGGTCAGCGTTGAGGTACCTGGGACCACTGGCACTGACCCTCTGAAGCTGAGAAACCTTGGAGCAGACTGCTCTGAAACTGGGGGTTGGATCAGAGAAGGAGTAATGGGAAGGAAAGTAGACTGCATGCCCCCAGCCCCAGATGGGGAGGGAGCAGACAAGACTCTCATCTGGAGCTGGGACTGAATAAACCTCAGCATCATCCTATCCACTGCGGTTTTGGAAAGCCTATGAATGGACCGTATGGAAGAAGCGACCGACCTGTGCCTAGAGTGGCACTGAGAGGAGGCAGAAAGAGGTGAATGGCCCAGGGAAATCTCTGGCAAAAAAACGTGGACTCAAGAGGTGAGTTGAGCCTTGGGTCAGATCCACCTGAGACTTAGCCGGAGGTTCCTCAAGAGATGCGCCAGGAGGGGACTGCTTCTTATTCCTGTCCTGGTCTTTCGGAGGAGACTCCTCCCCGTCACTGGACTTCTTTGAGAGTGGTTGAGTCCCAGAAACCGGGGTGGAAGAGGTAGAGGGGGTAACAGCCTCAGAAGGAAGAAGGCCCTTAAGACTTAACTACTACTTTACTGTCGATCAATGCATGAGGGTTGAAACTCAGGCAGATTGAACAGGGGGTCTTCTAGGTGCTGAACCCTTAAGCACACAACACACAGAGTATGACCATCAAGAGGGGGGCAGCTTGTGGCCACCCTCAGCACATTTCCTGAAGCCTGGCTTAGATGGTTCCACCATGGCTAAAGGAAACCACACACACTACAATGAGGGAAAGGCGGGAAAAGAAGGATAGAGAGAAAGAGGACTTTTTTTTTATAGAAACTGATGCACTAGTGCACAGGGATAGGGTAGGTAAGGAAAGACAGGCAAAGACAGGGAGGTATAGAAGGTAAAAAAGAAAAAGTTACTCACAACAAAATTACTCTAATGCTGAGGAAACTTGTAGCTGCAATCCATGCTGCTGTCTCACATGGGCAGCAAATGAGATCTGAGGGGAGGAGGGAGACAGGGGTATTACGGGTAGAGAAGGAGCTTGGATCCGATTCTGGAAACTACGGCCGAGTCAGATCCATACCAGATCCATATTCCAGAGGTTGAAGACCAAATGAAAACAACAACTTCAGATCATGTGATTCTCACTGTTGTCTATCTCATCTATCTGCAATATTTATCAGTACAGATCATATCCAACTTTGGCTTCAAGGCACCTCAACCATCTATCAGAAGGGCAAACAGAGGACAAAGGTATTCAACATCCATATTTATTTTGCCTGTTATATATTAATGCCATCAGGAATGTTTTTATCAGTCAAAGTGGAGTTAGCTTGACTGGTATATTCATTTCACCAAGCAAATCAACTCTCCTTCCCTTCATTCTCAGTATTCAAATGGTATGCCCACCAAATGAAAATAACATCCATCTTATCCTATTAATGTCCATAATGTATAGAAAATAATACACACACACAGACACACACACACACACACACACACACACACACATAATGCCTAGAGACGAAGCAGCAAACCTTTTTCAGATTGTTACTCCTGAGGTCTCATCCCAAGCTCACTCCCATCCAGTTACTAAGCCACTAAAATATCAACATCTTCATTATATATGTCTATATCCAGCTTTAATCTTACATTTTAATACTTGTAATGCATTTATGTGTGCAAATCCTTACAGCTATGCTGATGTAATACAATTCAGCCAAATTTAATGATCAGTTTATACATTTACAACTCGTTAAAAACAGGCCATGTCTATTAAATCAACTTCTTCCATCAGTTTATCATTTACATTCTTCCACCAAATTACTATAAATTGGAACAATCAACATCTCTTCCTATTCCAATTACCATTCAATGTTCTGTTTTGCCCAAGTTATTTAATCAAGTCATTTTCCAACACTCCTGCATTCTTTAAACCTATATTGCATTGTAACATATTTATTGTATAAAGAGAGAGCAAAATATTTTAATTTCTGTAACAGAAGACTTTGTTGATGTTATAAATCTTTCACTAAATAACCCAGTTTCTATACAAGCAACATTCAATAACTATTCAAGTGTTTATTAATGCAAATGTTCTTAAACATCTATATAAAGAACATCCCTTAAAGCTTTAATACCTTAGAACACTCTTACTTCATACATCCTTAACTTTTAAATACAAAACATTTCTAATACCTTTGAAATTAGCTATTGAATATAGAACCAGTGTTAAGTTGCTAAATACACAAGAATAACTACCATATTAAACCTTTTTGCACTCTTAGCTGTATAGCCAATATTTAGTAACACATTCTTAATATGTGCATTCTTAAAACTACCAAATGAAAATCATTCCTAATAATATTAACTTCTTTCACTATATAAAACACACACACACATATTTTTTGCCTATGCACCTGCTGACTTCTGCGCCACCCCAAACAGGGTATAACAAAAGAGCATTCTGGGGAGAGGGCATCACTAAGGCAGCCATGAGGGCTGCTTGTGTCCTCTGGCATCCTATCACTGAGGAGATTTGTTTAGCCTAACTTTTGTCTTAAATGAGGGGACATGTGACCCACATCACCAAGGGAACAATAAATATTTCCACTGTGTGAACATGACCACTGAAGGCTACTGCCAATCAATGCCTGGGTGCACCACACATATGCACCAGAACGCGGGCATATCTCCTTCCTCTGAAGGACTGCTAAGACTTGAGACCAGCTCTGGCCTCCATCCCTCCAGAATGAGTACATCCATCCTTCCTGCCAGCTCTGGCAAATGGCCAAGTTGTTAAACTTGGGTTTACTGGGCAACAGTCAGGAATTTATCACTACTTTTCAGTATTCTTAGTGTACGTTTTCTTGAGCTACTAAAATGTCAGTAAAAGCAAAAACGTTATCATCATCAATTACAGGTATTATTATTACATTTTAAAAGCAACTTTGCTAACACTAATTACATAACTACATGTCAGTGCCAATTAAACTTGTCGCTCTTCTTTTCTACATCAAAAGTAATTGAAATGTTTTTAAGAAACAACCATGTTTTGTACAATGGTAAATGTTTTCACTAATGTGGGGCACAATTTTGTGTTTGTGTGTATGCATATCAGCAAAACAAACAGCACCAGAATTACATATTCTAAAGACTTAAACCTTGCCTGTGATATAAACAGGACCTGCTGGAGAGACAGGTATGTATCCCAGAGACCACCCAGTCTCTGGAACAGGCTCCCCCATTCATGTGAAGCAGAGTTCCTCCCTAACCCAATTCAAGTGTAACTTGGACAATTTGATAAGGAATAGGAAATTCATCACTGGCTTAGCACCCGTCTCTCTAATGGACACAGGCAACTGTAAACTGTTCTTCTCCCAGGCCCCTGTTTACATTTAACAAGGGTACCAGAACTTATCAAATATTTGTGATGCATGGCTAGGCTTAAAAGGACCCTTGTGGTGGTTATCCTAGTAAACACCTATGAACCTATGTCAACTCAAAGCATAAAGTTTCAAGATGGTAAACCCTCCCCTTACTTAGCATTATTCATCTGTCTTTACATTGTAATGGAGGAACACTAATAATAATTTCTTGAGCTTGCTAGCACTCTGATAATATGCACAATTATACTTCACAAACACACTGTAATCTTTGAAATGTCAGTTTTCATAGTATTCAAAAAAACTTTGGTTGAAAAATACAAAGATATCATGTGATACAGTTATCAATATTTTACTTTATTTATTTACTGACATTTGATTACTAGAAAAGTTCGACTGGGTAGAAACCAATTTTCAGTATAGGCTCCGTGAGAAAAACTCCAAATTATAAAAAACATTTTAAGATCAATAATTTTACAAGCCTCAAAAATAAAACAAAAACATCTGCAGTTTAAGTATAATAAATTAGACATAATATAAAAACACTGGTTAAGAATTGATACAAGGTACATGACAATTATTTAATATTTAGAGAATTGCTAGTTTACATAGAAGTTAAAGGTAAGTTAGTCTAATACAAACTGGAATTGCAAGATGACGTGAGGGAAAAACAGGCTTGTGATATACTTAGAGAGTCAGAGAAGAGAATTACACAGCAGTAAGGAAGTAACTGAAGAAGGTAGAGTAAGGAAGTATAAAGAATGAAAAGGTATTTGTTCCAATATTTATTACAGAACTCAACCAGTCATAACCCCCAATTGCTTAGTCAATGCAACAATTCAGTTTTACCCTTCACAGCAGTCTGAGTAATATTAAATGTCCCTATATTTAACCCAGTGTAAGATTCAAGCAAAACTTTCAGTCTATCCATCCAGGTATCACATGCATAAACAGGGATCTCTTTCCACCATATTTATTTATCCTTTGTTTACTGGGTTAGTTCCACTAGGCTAGTAGTCCCTTTTTAGGTGAGACCTGAGGTGGGATATACTGGTAGGGTAAATCAGGGAACTTTCCCTACTTTTTGGAGCTGTTAGATGGTGTTGGAGGGATCCTTCAACAATGAAGAGGCCTAAGGGAAGCAGCAGCATGGAGGAACAGGAGGAGGAGGAGAGAGGGAAAAGCTATGGAGAGTTTGGAGATGGAAAGTGAGAATTTAGAGAAGAATGTGTTTGAGAAGCTTTAGCATGTAAACAAAGATTCCTGTGTGGTGGATGTTCAAATAAGAAGCATTTAGCTGTCTCCATGTTGAAAGAAGTAAGCGAGTCTGTCGAAGTGGTGCAGATAACAGAACCAGTGTCAGGTGGGCTTACAGATGATGTTCTGTGAAAACTAATCCAAGCAGGATGATCCTGGTGACAGTTCTGCTGTTTCATGGGTTTGGATGGCAGATAAGCTTTTTGGAAGTGTTGAGGATGGTAATGTGGAAAAGGAACCAGGTGACTTGCATCACAATTAAATATGTCTCAAGGCTAAACAGGATGATACACTTGAATTTCCCCATGTTCCAATCACCACAAGCAAAAATCCCATACCACTTCCTTGCAAGCTATTGGTCCCCCTCTGTGACTCAGGAAACCTGTAACACATATTCAAGCTTAACTGGAAACAATCACCATTTAACCCAATACCATATTCATGGGTGACTAATTACTCCACTATTAACAAGGAAACATATACAACACCAAACATGCAGGCACAGTGACACCTGGAGTTTCTAAACACAAACTCCATGGACCAGACTGTCAATAAACTAGCCAGGGGCACAAGCATACTGGATCTAGTCCTCACAAAAATGGGAGAATACTGTACACCACCTAGTGTAATGCCCTCTCTGGTAAAGTCAGACAACAAAACGGTCTCCTTTGAAGTAAGGATAAAACCCAAAACTCCACCTAATACTGGAATGTTCAGGAAATATTCCAAGGCTAACTTCCTACTATAAAATGATAACCTGGCAACATTTCAAGCCCCCGTAAACCCTGTTGCCTATGCAGAACTGTTCACAGAAACCCTATATAAGCATGTTAATAGCTGTAGAGAGTCAGCTGTACCCACCAGAAAGAAGTGCAGAACTAAACAAGCAAGCCACCCTGGTAGAATCACAAAATCTATAGACTGTATAGCAAAAGAAGAAAATCATGGCAAAAATTAGGAGGTGCAGCACCCAGCAGGATAAAAACACTCCATCAAATTAAAATTCAGAGGACAATGTCTACCAAAGTCAAATTTGAGATAAATTTAGCCTCCCAGGCCAAGGACAACCACAAAACATTCTTTAGCAATGTCCACAACCTCAAAGGCAATACACAATTTTCTGTAGAGATCACTGTTAATGAAGCCCCCTACACTGAGTCAGAAGACATAGCAATCCAACTGGCAGACAAATTTAGCTCCAACTTTACCCCCACTCTATGCCTCAACCTCTCCTAAAGAAATTCCAACAAATATAACTCCCCCAAGTATCACTAGGGAACAAGACGGCAATGTTCCCTCTAAGACCAAGAACACTATATCGATGGGTCCAGACAGTATCACAGGATGCCTTCTAAATAATATGAAACACAACATTTCAGGGCCTCCGTAATCACTATTTTACTGCAGCCTCCAAACAGGCTTTGTGCTGCATGAATGGAGAACAGCAACAATCATCCTTCAGCACAAAGGCGAGCTAACTACAGACCCGTATGTCTCACTAGTCTCATATGGAAAGCCATTGAAAGAATTATCCAGGAAATTATCAATAATGACATAGGAAACCTTCAGACACTGGACAGAACCCAATTTGTTTTTGTCAAGAGCAGGTCATGCCTAGTCACCTGGTGGATTTCTTTGAGAAGGCCACCAGGGCAATGGATGAGGAGAAAACAGTTTACACTGCCTACTTTAGCCTGGCCAAGGCATTTGACACAATAGCCCACTTGGGCATTGCTGGAAAACTCAAGAGGTTAGGTAAAAATTCTGACATCACCAAACGGATAACCAGATGGCTCACAGGCCTCAGGAGGTTAGAACTGGGGATTCCACCTCTACAAAGGGGCCAGTCACAAGCAGTCTCAGGACTGCTTATGTTGGGGATTTACTTCTCTGAAGTCACGGCTAATACCAAGGGCCTCTTCTACCAACACTAAAGTTCTCCAGGAAGGGCTGACAAAGACAGATAACTTATGTCAGAGCCATGGACTAAAACTAATCACATAGATATGCACAGCAGTGTCCTTTGGGAATTCATCCACCCTTGGTAACTATCATATTGAAACAACACCCCTAAGATTTGACAGTAGTCCGGAACTTAGGGACACATGTAGATTGTAATATAGTCTTTAATCATCATGTCTACTATAGTAAGGAAACCACTCTATGTTGTGCAACTTATAAACAAAGGTTTGCCATCTAGGTCCAAGGAGATCACTGTTCCACTGTATTCAGCTCTCATCAGACCTATCATTGAGTACAATGCCTCCTTTAGTATGTACCTAACTAGGCACATTCAACAACTGGAACATCTGCAGAAGTTCCTCACTAAAAGAATACAGGGTACAAGTAACATGTCCCATACAGACTGCCTCAAAGCCCTTTCCCCATATTCTGTCTCCTACAGACTGCTAGCATACAAGGCATTATTGGACCCCAGCCTGATGGACTACCTGCATATCAACAACACAAACAGCATAATAATTATCCATTCTAAAGACTTAAATCTCACCTGTGCTATAAATAGGACCTGCTGGAGAGACAGGTATGTATCCTAGAGACTACCCCTTCTCTGGAACAGGCTCCCCATCCTTATGAAACAGGGTTCCTCCCTAACCCAACTCAAGTGCAACTTGGACAACTGGATGAGGAAATTCATCCCTGGTTTGTTACCCATGTCTTTAATAGACACATGCAGCCTATAAATGAACCATTTCTGAGGCCCCTGCTTGTAAATGTTTCATCTTCAAGCACCTGCTTTCACTTACCAAGGGTGCAAGAACTTGTCATATATTTGTGTTGCCTGGCTAAGCTTTAAAAGGACCTAGTGGTCAATGACTTAGTAGACACCCATGAATTTATACAAATGCACACAGTGACAAAGTAAAAGAGGAAAGCAGCAACAAACTAAGGTGCCTGGTTTTATTTCAGCAGACAATGCAGTAACTAAAACATATGCAACAGTGTCAACAGGCAAAAAAGGACAGAAGCAACAACCTGTAAGTAAAACAGCTTTTAAAAAAAAGAGAAGAGAAGACCAGCTGTGAGAATAAAAAAAAAATGACACTAACAGTTACTATGTTGGCACAAATTGGGAACTATTCTGGGTTTTAAAGCTCATGAAATTTGGCCTTTTGTACATATTGGAACAGAGACTCTGTGATATAACATTTGAAACTGATAGACTGATGATGAAATTTCTGGAACTGTGTAACAAAAAGCAAATGTATCAGTGGGGCATTTCTCTTCTGGTAGTAACTTAAGTATTAAAAAAATGTTGCTTTGCAGTTCAGAACTGATAAACTGGAAGATGATGTTCAAAAATGAATGCAGTGTCTGTGTGAAACTGTTCATAATATTATGAAATTTAGAGATGAGAAAAACTTATGGAATACAGGGAGGCGGTTGGAAATTGTTTTGAAATGTGGGGGAAAAAAACACGGGGAATCACTTGCCAAATGTTTTTTTGTGTATGGTCATAATGGGATATTAAGGTATGCTGGCCAGCCTAAATCATTTTTTGTGGGGACTTTTCTCATTTAATGAGTGGGAAAAGGTACAACGTAGTCAGTGTGGGAAGAAAGGACATACAGCAATAAGGTGTGTGCCTGAATGAAGGTTGGGTAAAAAAGGGACACTTATGGATGGATTGTCAAGAGAAAACAGTAAATAAAAAATAAAGGGAAGAAAACATACATGAGGCTGGGACAGGGTGTACTAGGTGAAGAAGAAACTGTAGAAGAAAAAAAATGTGGAAGGGAAAATAGGTCAGGAGAAGGGACTGATAAAATATATTTTTTTTAAGTTCTAGCTAATGAAAAATTAGATTCTGACAATCGGGAATTATTTGTACATAAACCCAGGAAAAATATTCAGCTAGGGAAAGAATAAAATAATAAAATGAAAATTTAAAATATTTCCCATAAACTTAGAAAGAAAAGCAACAATGTGAGTACTTTAAGTAAATGTGAACTGTATTATTAACACTATAAAAAGGATAGTGATATAGAATGGTTTGCTAAAAGTGATGATGATGATGATGATGATGCAAGATTCCTGACAACCTAAGGACTGTAAACAAAAAAATTGTGGGTGGAAATATGATACAGAACATAGGAAGTGAACGTTGTTCTGGAGTGGCTATGCTGTTTAAAAAATTGAAATTACTAGATGTAATGTTGGTAAGGATCGGAAGGTTAACTGTTGTGGCTGTGAAGTGATGCTATAGAGAAATATAGAATAGGTGATAGCATTAGGTGATTCTGTACGTCAGCATATCAAAATAATAGAGTAAGTGTGTTAGTGAATTAGTATCTGAGTAAAGAAATATGCATGAAGTGTGGTATGAAACAAGGATTTCTCATGAGTGGAATATGGTTTGCACTGTTAATGAATGTGATAGTGCATGAAGTAACTTATAAAATGAAGGATACTAGATATGGAATGCAAAAGGAGGTGGTGATTCCAGTCGTTTTGACATACACAGATGATATAGTTGCTAAGAACGTAATATGGATGAGGGAAGTGTTAGTTTGTCTGAATGGATGTTTAAAGGAAATGAGAATGATGGTGAAAAATGACAATAGTAAGGGTTTAGGTGATGTGAAACCTGAGTATTTTTAAATGAATGAAGTGTCTTTGTGAGGTATAAAATTGGGGAAAAATATGTAGTTACAATACAATGGGAGGGTTTGATAAAAGAAATGAAAATAGTACATTTTTTGTGGAAGACATATAGGTTAGCATTTAGGAAAAAAAAGTTTATCTGAATTCTCTATTAATGGGAATAGTATATATGTCAAATGTCTATATGATCCCATAACAAAACAAAAAGGAAATTATGTAATTGTTTTCTTTCATATGGGGTACAAGATTAAACCCAATGAAAAGAGGCATGATGATGAGTGAAGAGGAAGGGGGATTTGGGTTATTAAATAAAGTAGTTTATTCTGCTCCTTTAAACTTGTATAAACTATTAAAGTGGGAAAAGGAAGACAATGACAAATCGTGAGACTGCTTAAATAAAAGTACAAATAGTTCTAGGAGATGATGAAAATAAGAAAAAGTGGAAAAGAATGTGGGAGCGAAGAAATTAAAAATTATCAAAAGAAAAATACTAACAATGAAAATAAAAATTGATGATACACATAAAGATAGGTGATATAATAATGTGATGAAACATTATAATATAAATCCATAGGAAAATTTACCAGAAGAAGTGATTAAAGCCACTAAAGTAAGAAAAAAGTGGTGTACTAAGTTAGTAGAGTCAATAATGCAAGCAGAAAGAACTGGCACTGGAGCATAAAAAAAAGCAGCTAGTAGAGTGCCAGGATTTTCTATGGGAACTGGTAATATCCAAATTACCAGAAAAGGAGTCTGCCATATAAAAAAGTTGAAAGAGTGTTTACTTTGTGAGAAGAGACAACAGAGCATGCTTTTAATGTAAAATGATGAAACTTTGTAAAAAGTTATGTGAAGAAAATATTTTGAGAATATTAATGACTTACAATATAGATATGAATATGATTATGTATGAATATTATAAGAACAAGTAGAAAGAATATGTGAGAAGGGTAGATAAGAATTTATTTTATGTAATATGGATTATTTGGAATAAAAGATGTAATGATAATTTGTTCAATGGGAAATGGATTTTGCCAGATATATTGCGAAAAATTAGACTGTGTTCGTGGAAGGAGGACTGCGGGGTCAATTATGGATGAAGACAGAGTATGTTATGAGAAGCTGATAAATAGTTAAAAAAAAAAAAAGAAAAGAAATGCGTATACATATGTGTGGCTGTAAATATGTAAATAATGCTTTTTATGCTGTGTTAAATAAAGGACCCCTACTCTTTTCAATAGATGCCCTGGGATCTTTTACATTCCCTGAGTTACCACCAACTCAAGCAGATGGGGTTTAATGTTTCATCCAAAGGACGATTTGACTTTTCCTCCCCTTTCATCCTTTATTTCTCTACCTGCATCAGTACCTCACAGGTTGCTCTTCTCTAACTGCAAATGTGTTAAATTGTGGAGAATATTCTTTAATATTACCATTCACTTCAAGTTCTCAAACATAAAAATTTTCTATCCTAGAAAACTTACAAGATGGCAGGGACGGACAGACTAATTTTTTCTTACACTTCTAAGCTGCATCAACAAAGCACAGTCAAGATTTGGTCCTTTGAGGAGACAGATAAAACTCTGACTATATCACAGGTGACCCATGTTCAAACAGCAACTTTGGCACCTCTGGGAACTGGTATAGAGCAGCAGCTGCCTGCTTCTCCATTCCATGGGGGAGGGAGGGAGTTCTCTAGCTTGATAAATGGGTGACACCTATCAGGAGCACTAGCTATCTACCCCATGGAGCTGGAGTCCATCAAGCCTGTAATGTTGCATGTGCAAGTCTTACCAGGAGCTTAGGCGAAACTATAGCAGAATTAGGAAAAGCCACTACACAAGATGGGGGTGAGGGTATCTGTTTCACAGGGCCAGCAAAGAAGGTCCACTCCCTACCACCTAACTCTTGCCAGGAGTATATGAGCATAAGGGGAATTTGGGCAGTAATATATGGACCATAGGGCTCACACCTGCCCAGGAATTTCCAAGCTGAAACCTTCAGGAGGTTATCAAATAACCACCTAACACACAACAATGGGAATGCCAAAGTCCCCTTCTGATATTACTAATCTGTACTTTCAAAGCTGAAAAACTTTAGCCTCAGAAATCATACTGGATTTGTTAGTCTGGTAGGATGCATGAAAAGCTAGTGGTGTAGGTAGCTATACAGCAGTTGCACCACAGGCCTTAGCTAAAAATGACACTGTGGACAGAGGCTGTGATAAAGCCTCACCACGTGCAAGGCCATCAGACCTACAGAAACAGATGTCAACCAGAATGTCCTGTTTCCTGATGTTCTTCCCTGTTCTACAATGCTTTATTTTAGGCGAGAGGCTTCTGGAGGGTTTTAAAAATCCAAAGGTGGTATAGAATGAGGCTTGAACTTAATTTTTTGGAAGCAATCTCCTGGAGAGACCTGTGCCTACAACCTACTGCCCACAGGATGAATGTAGGACCAATGCACACAAGTCCGCATTGTGTTCCAGTCTGAGGCAGAAAAAAAATACTTAGTATAGTAGTCTTTGTTGGGAATTTACTTATTACAACATACTACACAACTGTTAACCTTAATGGCAAATTTTTCTGCATTACATTCAGAATTAGACATAAGCCAAAAATATTGCAAAATTAGGATGAAAGAAGTCCCCTGTGGGGTAATTATCCTGACTTGTTGCTTGAACTGGTTATCCAACTGACTAAGCTCTGTGAGTAACAAACAGCTACACACTGCATGTCAAGAAAGATCTAAAAATGCTGTTGGCTGGTGCACCCTTTACATCACCGATGTAATGATGCCCTTGATGGGTGGGCATTGGCTGAAGCCCTGGTGGATGGTAAAGCTCTGGGATTTGTGCTTGCCATGAACTACATGCAGGCAAGATATCCCAAATGTGAGGACGCAACAGCGATTATTATCATGAACATTTACAAATTATGATTTTCACTTTTGCACAATGAAGCAGAAGCATATTCTGGGTCAGAAAGCTTGCCTGTATTGTTTTAGCATATGGTTCACTTGTCTTAACAAGATTTGCATGCTTCTTTTTTCTCTCTGTAGTTCTAGCATTTTTGTTGCTGCAGTTTTTTGACCCCTATGGAAAATACCAGCTCACCTTTGTCAAATTGATAAGAATCTGTGAAATGGGATTCTTTCCTCATCCTGGCATGGAGACTCACTCTGAGATATCTGAGGGCTACTTCTCTGCCACATGGCAATACATTCCTTAGTGAACATCTTGTAATTACAACTGGCAAAAGACAGTCAGTAGATCCGATACCTGTACCTGCTTTCAGGCCAAAGCGGGAAGAGAATAGGAAAGTCTGCCTAATCAGGGAGGTGTTCAGGGTTTCTTAAAGAATAAGCATCCTGTGGCAAATAAACTTCAAAACACCCTGTCACATGATTCAAGAGGAGGTTCTCAAATTTATGAAGGAAAATTTTTGCCTAGAAACGATCATCCAGTCTAGATGGAAAATTGCATTGGCAAAAATCCCATCTTCTGCCAAATAAGTCAGGTCAGGCAGGAATAAAGTTGAAAAGGTTGGAGGGACTGAAAAGTTGACAAGACAACAATAATTGTCAGCTTTTTTCAGCGTTACTTTTTTTTTGGCAACTACATCTTACAATCTTTGTTGGAGACTGTGACAAGCCAAAATGCTGCCAGCCCAGTTAGCTGGAATTTTTTTAAATAATTCATTTGTGAATAGTAGTATGATTTGTATGCTTGTCTTACAAATGTAAGAAAACTGTATGTTATGTACTGAGCTTCAAGAATGTAACCACAGTGTAACCTGCTGGAAAAGAGCAGAAATGTGTATAAACTATATGTCTATGCTAATATATGTTTTGATGGTAAAGGCTGGAACATACAGAGTTAACTTGCAAGACCTCAAGAAAATAAGTGGAAATTGTTTATGATTCTGTTATCTCTGTTTCACCTGAGAGCATACACAATTGTCTAAAGTTGTAGGTTTTCCTATTGTCTGGAAACAGAAATAATTACAGGTTTCAAGGGTAAAAGTGTGTAATTGTTTTACGACTTCCAGTTCCAGGCAAGCTTCTGAGAGATAAGTATTTTTCACAGAGAAATCTTAAATTCTGTTGGCATCTGTTTAGCCTGGGAACTAAAGGCAGGTGTCATACAGTGCTGTCATCCAGCTTACCCAGCAGTAATGTGTACTATTAATTTAAGAACCATTTAAGAACCATCTCTCAGAGAAAGTCTGTGCATTTTGTATTTGTCTTTGGATCTGACAACATCTTCAGCACTTCTGCCTTGCTCTGTAAGTAAGACTTAGATCATAGTATCTCTCTTACAGATAGATAGGAATATAGTAAGATTAGTTTAGATGTTTTCTGTATGTGAGACTGTCCTACAATGTTGTTTTAAAATATTTCCTGTGATTCTGACCTCTGTTGTAACTGTATTGTGTTGAGCATTGTATTGTTCTTTTATTTATTAAAAAAAAAAAAAAAAAAAATATATATATATATATATATATATATATATATATATATATATATATATACACACCTTTTAATTGTGGATTGTGGCTGGTTTGTTTAAAGGTATTTAAGCTCTTAGAGTACTTGCATATGTACTTGGTGACACTGTACAGGCCACTCAAATAGCCTTGCTGTTGGTCACAATTACCATTTGGATAACAGTAACATTACACAGTAGAATTGGTCACCCTTTGGGAAGGGCCTTATAGTAGCTGATAAGTAAGGATGGTTGGTGGCAGTGATTTCTACCTTTTAGTCTGGGCAGAAGGGGGCATAACAAGTGAACTTATGTTAGCCTTCCCCAGAAGTACCTGTGTGTTTTTATATAAATCATATCTCAAAGTGTGTGTGTCAGCTACTTGGGCAGGGACACACAGCACTGGTTGGACAGAAAGGGTGCTTGAGGTTTTGGCTTGACCACTCGGCTAAGATCTTAACTCTATAGCTGTGCCAGCGGAGAGTCTTATTGTGGATCTGGAGAGAGAGAGAAACCAGCCCCAGACTGACTGTGATCTCTGTGTGCTTTTAAGGGAAACTGTACTTTACGGTGTGTGCACTTGCTATCCTCCCAATGTGCACGTCCCTCAGTGGTGAGGATTGAGGCTCCTTGATTACTGGGCCAGTGCAGGGGCATCACAGAGACCTCATACTTTTGGTGATTCATGAAGTATTCTCCCCACAAAGAGATCAAATGTCCTTTAAGCCATGCCACTAACCTAATAAAGAAGTACTTTCTTATTAAAAGCTGCACAGCGTTCACGGGTGACAACCTGATGGCTAACTCCAAAAAGAAAGAGCCAATGCAAATAGTAATCTTTATGCAGAATCAGTCTTCGACATGCATATTTATTTTCAATATATTCTGTGGATGCCATAGTTCTGAAATTTAGCCCATTTAAAACTTTGTAGCAATCAAAAAGGTTCCCAAACTGGGTACTCTCTCGACATATATGGAGTAATGACCAATTGTGTCTTATGACAAAAAAGAAGTGAAAATGAAGTGAGATACTTCCCTTTTAAGTTGTGCATCTGCTGAAATCCTGTTATAGGGAAGAAGCCCAGCTCCATTCTGTGGATGTCAAAGTCAGACTGGAAGGATAGACATCCACCTTCAGCTAATTCCCATAGAAAAGTAATTGTTTTGAAACACTGATCCTTAAAATGATCATCAGGGAATCCAGGGGAGGAGTAACAATTACACTACAAGCTGGTTTAAAAGGCTGTGATTTCCCTATGCACACGGTTATGAAAACTTAAAAAGATACAGCACAAGTAGATATACTGCAAGGCACCCTTTTCAATACTGAAGAAAGAGATGCCTACTTTTATAGCAGGGGTCTAACATGACAGGAAAAGACATGCTCTTTTTGGAATACCATGACGACAGAGGGGATATCCACACATCTATGTGTTATTGTAGTTACAACAAACAGATGTAGTTATTTTATGTAAACTTTATGGTGCGCCACTTGCTACTTTCCTACAAATTATTTTATGGCATTTTATCTAGAATAAAAACGGCTTCTGATCATGGAAATACTGTGCCACCCTATTATCATACTTGAGTGCTGATACAAATTTTAGGTTTAATCACTACTACACAGGCTCACACATACAGAACTTACCGGGATCAGGAATAAAATTTTAAGGCACTTTAAATGGTTACTTACGGTTTTACATCCACACACACTTTCCATTGGCAGTGTTTCGATGTACACAGGATGCTTTCTATAATGCCTTCCAACCATAGATAAATATGCAAATAATGGGACAGCCCCTCTACCTGTAACCACTCCAAACTCATTTTCAGCCAGCCTATATGCAAATCAGGGAGCACCCCTCCCCCCCTCCATTTATCACCATCCTATACTCATGCACCAATCCTTCTGCCTGAAACACTTCCTTTCTGAATGTCATTGGGCCACAGTAGGCTTGCTCCAAATGTGCAATTTGACCCACCATTACCCAATTCTTCTCGACTCCTGACTGGACATCAGCTAAAACATCCCAAATCTGATAGTGTATTTGAATCTAGCAGGTCCATGCTTCACCATGTTCAAAGCACCCTTAGGGTTTATAAACCAGAAAAATGTCAGCACTGTTAGAAATTATCTGAGGTAGTTATCAGAATGAAAGCTCTAGTCAGAATTGATAAAGATGTCTACATTCTAAGACTGGATACAAGTAAAATACCTGAAAGTTTTTGCTGCTTTTAGTTATACCCTTTAGTTTTTACTACTAGACTGTGAGGGGAAATTAAGCTATTATATGCAGTTTATGACAAGATAGTATTGCTCTTGGTGTGAGAAATTCTTCTGGCCTGTAGAGATGATAATTCATTCACAAAATATCATGTAAATGCAAAAATGTCCAACAGCAGATGCATAATGGACACAACCAAAGACATACTGGGAAAAAGTACAGTTGTGTACACTTACCATAAATGTAGATGTTCGAGTGTATTCACTGTTGCAGTCATTACATTTGGGTAATCTGTTGGTAGGTTGCCCTCAGTCGGCCTGAATTACAAAGTCTTGGGCCCAGTGTCAGTTGCGGTCTCTTCTTCCATGATGTCAGGTCGTCAAGGGTATAAAACATGCAGCCGACGCCATTTTCATCAGTTTTTCTTGCCCCAGATGTCAGGTGCCCCACAAATGGGGAGCAAAAATATATATAAATAAACTGTAAATATATAAATGCAGTTTTAGAAACATAAACTTTACCTTCAACTAAAAGCAAATACACCACAAAGGCTTCTGAGTATAGTGAAGGAAATAAAAGGAATAGAATGGGGGATGGCGATTGGGTAACCTGGACTGCAACAGTGAATACACTCGAACATCTACATTTATGGTAAGTGTACACAACTGTACTGTGTTCTTCGTGTTTCACTGTTGAATCATTACATTTGGGTAGAATCCCAAAGCTATGGATGGGAGGATGAACTAAACAGCATTAGGAGCAGCTATAAGGCCTGCAGGACTGCAGTGGCAAAGCCTGCCATGGATTTAGAGAAGAGTGGTAAATGGTAATGTTTTGTGAAGGTATAAACAGAGCTCCAAGTAGCAGCTTCTAGAATGTCTTTGGTTGGGACCCTTCTGAAAAAAGCTGCTGAAGTAGAGGCAGCCCTGGTAGAATGTGATCTGATCCCCTTGGGCACCGGTTTACCATGGTACAAATAGCAGAAAAGAATGCAGTGGCTTAACCATTTAAAAATAGTCTGCTTTGATATAGCCTTCCCCTCTGATCCTGCAGCAAATGCTGCTAGTAGCTGCTCAGAATTTCTTAGAGATTTGGTCCTGTTTAAGTAGAATCTTAGCTGTCTGTGTACATCCAATGAATGCAGAATCCATTCCCCTTTGTTCTGCGGATTTGGGTAAAATGTTGGCAGGTGAATGGTCTGGTTAAGAGTCACACTGGATACTACCTTAGGCATAAAAGAAGGATTGGCCCTGAGGGCCACCCTGTCCGGGTAAAAAATAATGAAAGGCTCCACTGCCATGAGAGCATGTAGTTCTGAAACCCTTCTTTCTATAGTGATTGCCAAAAGAAAAGCTGTCTCCCAGGTAAGAAATTTTATATCCGCAGTAGCTGCTAGTTCAAAAGGAGGCAGGGTGAGCTTTTCCAGCACAAAATCGAGGTCCCATGCAGGAGCTGGTGCTCTCCTGGGAGGCCTTACATTTTTGGCCCCTCTGAGATACTGTTTAAGCAGTGGATGAGAAAAGAGGGGAGGCTCTGTGTTGTAATGAGCCGAGATGGCAGATAAATGGATTTTTATAGAAGAAAAAGATAGGCCCTTGTCAAGCATCTCAGTTAAGTACTGTAAAATCTGAGGAATATTGGGCTTTGCTGTCTCTATTACTTTTGCTTGGTTCCAAGCACAGAATCTCTTCCATTTATCAGCATAAGATTTTCTAGTAATAGACCTTCTGGCTTCCAAAATTACATCCATCACAGGTTTACTGAGAGATGTAGTTTGAATAATTAGTTGATTGAATAGATTCAGAGTTTCGAGCTGAGTGTGCAGAATTTGATAGTTCTGCTGAGACAGTAGGTGAGGTGTTTGAGGCAAGTACCACGCAGGAAGGTGTGACATATTCCTTAGAAATGGGTACCAGTGCTGGCGAGGCCAGACTGGAGCAATTAGGATAATTTTTGTTTTTTCCCGTCTGACTTTTACTAAGACCTTGGAGAGTACAAGCAGAGGGGGAAAGGCATAGACTGACAGGTTTTTCCAGCTGAAAGATAGAGCATCCACTTTCCATGCTTTTTTGTGATGAGTTCTTGTGCAGAATTTGTCAACTGATAGTTTTGGGGAGAAGCAAATAGATCTATGTGTGGGCTCCCCCATTTCTGTGTTAACATGCCGAAGATTTGTGGATCCAGTTTCCATTCGTGCGGGTCCATAAGATTTCTGCTTAGGTCATCTGCCAGAGTATTTTGCTTTCCTAGCAGGAACTGAGCTTGAAGATGTACTTGGTAAGTCAAGGCTGTGTCCCACAAGGCCATGGCTAGTCTGCAAAGGGGGTAGGAATGTGTACTCCCCTGCTTGTTTATGTACCACATAACTTTGGTGCTGTCCGTATATCAGTAGTTGTCCTGGATGAAGTAAGTCCTTAAAGCTGTCAGAGCATTCTGAACAGCTAGCATTTCTTTCTTGTTGATATGCAGATGCATTTGGTTTGGGCTCCATTTGCCCTGAATGCATCTCCCTACCAGGTGGGCCTCCCAAGCATAGTCTGATGCATCGGCAGTTAGGGTTTGGGCAGCAGTGGGTAGAGTGAATGACAGTCCCTTGTTTTGGTGACATGTCTCTGCCCACCAAAGAAACTCCTGTTGTAGGCAGGGAATGAGAGGAATCATTGTTTCCAGGCTGTGACGATGTTGACTCCATAAACTTTTTAGGTACCATTGAAGTTTCCTCATATGCAGTCTCGCATATGGAATTAGAAGAGCGCAGGATGCCATGAACCCCAAAGCCTGCAGAATTTGTCTTGCAGATAACTGGGTTTTTGTTGCCATTTGTTTGAAGTATGTTGTCAATTGCCTTTGTTTATCTGGCATGAGGTAAGCCATCTGGGCAGTTGTACTCAAGCTTGCACCCAGGAATGTAATTATTTGAGAGGGTACCAGTTGTGATTTCTTTTCATTTATGGCGTACCCTAGGCATGTTAGAAGCCTTTTTACAAATGCCAGATGTTGAAGAAGAGTGTCCTTGTCCTCTGCTTGAATGAGACAATCGTCCAGATAAGGATAAATTTTAATGTTTCTTTGGCTGCAGAATGCAATTACTGGTGCCAGGCACTTTGTAAAGACCCTGGGCACAGTAGATAAGCCAAAGGGCAGTGCGGAGAATTGGCAATGCAAAAATCCTGCTTTGAAGCAGAGGTATCTTTCTGCATGATTCCCTTATTGGGATATGCAGGCGTGCCTCTCAAGTCCAGAGTTACTAACCAAGCATTCTTGCCTAGCATAGGCAGAAGCTGTTGTAGTCAGCATTTTGAATTTTGGAATGTCCAGGAACATGTTCAGAATCGATAAGTCCAGTATTGGATGTGATGAATTGTCTTTTCTGGTTACCAGGAAAAGACTTGAATAAAATCCTTGTCCTTTTTCCTTTTCTGGTACCGGTTGAATAGCCCTCATATCCATGAGGGACGTGACTTGTTTCTGGGCCTCTGCCCACTGGTTTTGTGGCAGATCCGGACATCCATTAGGAATTGGCAAAGTATGGAAATGAAATCTGTACCCCTGCGATACTATGTTTAATACCCACTTGTCCTGGGTAATTAACTGCCAATTTTGAGTATGAAGTGCTATTTTTTCCCTCAAGGGGGCTGCCAAAAGATAAGTGCTTGGAGATGGTAGAGGAAGGTCATTGAGACTGCTTACTGTAGGGTTGTGCTTTGTTTCCTCCGGTTTTGGAGGTGGAGGCACCCCATTGCTTTGACCTGTAAGAACCCTGTGATTGATATCTTGAGCCTTTTGAGCACCTGGGTTTGCCCTGAATGGCTCTGTTGGACACAGGGAAGGACCAATTTTTAGTTGGCCAGTGTCTACTGAACCTGGGTGGCTGCACTTGCAAGAAATCTTTTACAGTTTGCATAGATTTAGCTTTGTCTTCCATTTTCTTTAAAACCTCTTCTGCCTTATTACCAAACAGAGTATCATGGTGCAAAGGGGCATCCAACAATTTAGCTTTAACGTGATCATACAGATTTTGCCCCTTGAGCCAGGCATGCCTTCTAATCACAGATCCAGTAATGGCAGCCCTACAAGAGGCCTCCAAGGAATCAAAACCACATTGCAAAGTATGCTTTCCAACCTGTTCTGCTGAATGCAATACATCCTGTAACTCTTTATTTTCCACACAATCAGCAATCAACATCATTTTCTGTTTCAGTAAGCCCATAACATGTTGTTGATATTTAAGCATATGAAACTGGCAGTTTAAAGCCCTGATTGCCAAGGTTGCAGATGTATAAACCTTCTTACCCCATCTATCCAGCCCCCTGGAATCTCTATCAGAAGGTGTAGGATTTTTGGCAGTAGAAGCCTTAACACCCTTGAGACCCTGAGAAATAGTCTCAGGATCAGCAGCTGGATGTTTGAAAAGAAATTTGTGGGAGTCAGGAACCCTGTAATATCTGTCTGGCTTACTAGGAGCCATTGGCAGGGAATCAGGAGCCATGCTTGATTCCGAGCACACATCAACAACAATGTCTAATACAGGAGGTATAGCCAAAGTCCTATGCTGAGGAAGAAGAAGAAAATCCCTAAGCCTCTTTTTTGATTCAGAGAGGTCCTGACTCTCCCAGTGAAAAAGTTCCCTTAAAGTATGCAAAGTCTCTCCAAAAGAGTAATCCTCAGGAGGAGATGCAGATGGGCTGGATTCCTCTGCATCAGAATCTTCATAGGGTGGAAACAGAAAATTCCTGATCAGAAGAGGAATCAGAATAAATGGAAACCTGATCTGATGATTCATAATCAGTGCCTTGCCTAGGCCTCTTAGTAGGGGGTGGTTGGGAAACTACAGTTTTGTACCTACCATAAATGTAGATGTTCGAGTGTATAACCTGCTGCAGTCATCACACTTGGGTTATCCTGCCATCAGGCGGGCACGCAGTCGGCCCGAATTCCAAAGTCTTGGTCCGGTGTCAGTTGCTGTCACTTCTTCCCTGACGTCAGTGCGCCAGGGGTATATGAGAGGCATCCGATGCCATTTTCTACAGTTTTGCTTGCCCCAGATGTCAGGTCCCCCCCCAAATGGTGGTCAGTAGATAGTACCAATAATAAAAAGTGTAGCATAAACAGAAAATCCCTCCAGCTATAAGCAAATACACCACAAAGGGTGTAACAGATTTTAAGGTATAGAAAGGTCTTAGGTTAGGTCATTTGGGATGGAGGGAGGGTAGCCTGGACTGCAGCATGGTATACACTCGAACATCTACATTTATGGTAGGTACAAAACTGTACTATGTTCATCGTGTTACCCTGCTGCAGTCATCACACTTGGGTAGAATCCCAAAGCTAAGGATGGGAGGTGGAGACAAACAGGGTTAGAGGAGGCTAGAAGGCCCTGCAAAACTGCAGTGGCAAAGCCAGCTCTAGTCTTAGAGTAAAGTGGTAAGTGGTAATGTTTGGTGAAGGTGTGTACTAACTCCAAGTTGCAGCTTCCAGAATATCCTTGGTTGGCACCCCCTTGAGGAAGGCTGTAGATGTAGCTGCTGCCCTGGTAGAGTGGGGCCTTATGTTAGCAGGAACTGGTTTTCCATGGTGGGGGTATGCATACCCATTTGGAAATGGTCTGTTTTGAGATAGCCTTTCCTTGTAATGCTGTAGCACAGGATACAAAAAGCTGGTCAGATTTTCTGAAAACCTTAGTTTTATCCAAGTAGTAACATAGCTGCCTGTGAATGTCCAAGGAATGTAGGAGTCTTTCTCGTTGGTTCTGTGGATTTGGAAAGAAGGTGGGTAAATGGATGGTTCAATTTAGAGCCACACTGGATACCACCTTAGGCATAAAGGAGGGGTTAGTTCATACAGAAACTCTGTCTTGATGAAAAATGAGGAAAGGCTCTACTGCCATTAGTGCCTAAAGCTCTGAAACTCTTCTCGCTGAAATAATTGCTAGCAGCAGGGCAGTCTTCCATGATATTAACTTTAAGTCAGCTGAGAAAGCTGGCTCAAAAGGAGGTAGCGTAAGTTTTTCCAGAACAAAGTTGAGGTCCCAAGTAGGTGTTGCTGCTCTCCTGGGAGGCCTAATGTTTTTGGCCCCTCTGAGAAACTGCCTTAGGAGTGGATGGGAAAATAAGGGAGGATCCGTGTTGTAGTGAGCTGAAATAGCTGAGGCGTGGATTTTAATTGAAACTGACAATTTAGTGCTCTCATAGCTAGAGTAGCTGAGGTGTAAACCACCTTCCCCCACCTATCTAGTGCTCTGGAGTCCCTTTCAGAGGGTACAGGATTTTTAGCCATAGAAGCCTTAGCCCCTTGGGACCCAGGGAGATTGTCTCTGGATCGGCAACAGGGCTTTTGTATAGGAATTTGTGTGAGTCAGGCACTCTATAGTATCTATCTGGTTTGGCTGGAGCAGGAGGCAGAGAATCTGGATTTAGACTAGATTCTAAGAAAACATCATCCACAATGTCTAAAACTGGGGGGACAGCAAGTGGTCTGTGCTGGGGGAGTAAAAGAAACTCTCTGAGCCTTTTCTTTGAGTCGGATTAGTCCTGACCTTCCCAGTGGAAATGTTCCCTCATGGTATGTAAGGTTTCCCCAAAGGAATAATCTTCAGGGGGAGAAGCTGAGGGAATGGAGTCTTCAGCATCAGAATCTTCATAAGGGGGAAAGGAGTAATCCTATTCCTCAGAGGAGCCTGAGGAAACAGACACTTGATCAGAGGAGGCATAATCCTCCTCTTGTCTAGGCCTTTTGTCGGGGGGTTGGGAACCCCTGATCAAAGAAATCAAATCTTCAGCCATTTTAAGCAT
Organism: Protopterus annectens; assembly: GCF_019279795.1. Lineage (NCBI taxonomy): Eukaryota > Metazoa > Chordata > Ceratodontiformes > Protopteridae > Protopterus > Protopterus annectens. The sequence continues at coordinate 388,507,077 of NC_056750.1, forward strand.
CTGTTTCTTAGGCATAGGGCCTTGACCTGGAGACTGAAGTGTAGTCTTTTTTGGTTTTAGAGGAGTCTTAAGCTTAGCGTAAGATTTTATGGTGAGAGTGGTCGGTCTGAAGACACCTTCAGAAACCGAAGGTGTTTCTACAGCACTGGCTTCTCCTTCTGCAATGTCATCGTTAGGGCCTAAAGAAAATGGCTGCATCAGCCTAGAACTCTCTGCTGGAGAATCCGAAGTGGTCTGGGACCCAATTCAGCGGTAGCCAGGGGCTGCGTAGGCACCTCACTGAAAACCAGAGAACCGGCGACCGACCCAGCCGAGGCCTCGGAGTCTGGCTTGGATCTAGGCTGCCTTTCTTTATCTTTGCATTTTTTATGCACGCCGGTAGTCGGTTACTCCAATTAAATTTCCTACTGAAGTAGTGCCGTGCAAAATCAAAGCGTCGCTTTATAGTTCGCTTATTGAACCTAGCACAAAACCGACAACCAGTGACGTCGTGGTCGGGGCCTAGGCAAGGTATACAAAAAGAATGAAAGTCCTTATGAGGTATTTGCTTCCCACAAGAAATGCAATTGTTAACTTTTTCTGACATTGGACTGAGGCAAGAAAAGGCTCCTCAACGGGGTACTTAGCTTTGAAGACTTCGGACTGAAACTCGATTCGAAAATCTCAGGTGTCGGCCGACTGGCACTTGCGAACTGCTTCTGCTTTGGACACCGCGCGGCAAGAAAGACTGAAGAAAATGTCATCGGATGCCTCTCATATACCCCTGGCGCACTGACGTCAGCGAAGAAGCGACAGCAACTGACGCCGGACCAAGACTTTGGAATTCGGGCTGACTGCGGGACCGCCTGATGGCAGGGTAACCCAAGTGTGATGACTGCAGCAGGGTAATACGATGAACATCCCCTGATCAAGGTAAGTCCTCAGCCATTTTGATCATCTGTTTTTTAGGCATAGGGGCCTGAGCATGTGGCTCATGCATCGGTTTTTTAGACATAGAAGTTGTTTTAGACCTTGGTTTTGTTGCTGGTGTCGGTTTAATGTAAAAATGTTGAGGCCTGAAAACACCCTTAGAAGCTGGTGCCTGCTCAGCGGCTCCGGACCCATCCAGGGGAGAGACATCCGCGGGTTCAATACTTTGCGAATCTCATGGCATACCGGACTCTGAATGGGTCTCAGTAGAGGCCTGCGACTCAAAAGTAGCGGGCATCAGGGTCTGCGAATGCGCCTCACTGAGTACCGGCGAATGGCTTAGGAGAAGCTTTGTCGTCGGTTTTGGACCTCGACGGTCTCTCTCTGTCTTTTTCCTTGCATTTTTTGTGAACTCCGGTAGTTGGATTGCTAACCGATGACATTTCAGGGTAGTTAAATCTTGAACCAAAATATTTAGAAGCAAAAATATACCGCTTAATAGTGCGTTGGTTAAATTTAGCACAAAACCGACAGCAGGGCACGTTGTGATCAGGGCCTAGGCAAGGAATACAGTACAAATGAAAATCCTTATGAGGTATTTGCTTCCCACAAGTAATGCAATTATTAACTTTTACTGACATCAGTAAGGAGCAAGAAAAAGTTTCCCCAATGGGGTACTTAGCTTTAGTTTGAAGACTTCGGTTCTGAAACTCGAAAATGAAAATTTCAGGAGTTGGCCGACCGGCACTTGCAAACTGCTTCTGCTTCGGGCACCGCATGGCAAGAAAGACTGATGAAAATGGCGTCAGCTGCATGTTTGATACCCCTGACGACCTGACGTCATGGAAGAGGAGACAGCAACCGACGCAGAACCCAAGACTTTGTTATTCAGGCCGACTGAGGGCAACCTGCCAGCAGATTACCCAAATGTAATGACTGCAACAGTGAAACATGAAGAACATCATATGAACATCTGTACATGTTAAATAAAAAATCAGAATTCAATACACAGGAGGTTCAGATTCAAAAGTTTACTAGTGTACACCAGGAGGCAAAAAACCAAACAAGTACAGAATTTTGTCTGACATGATGCAGGAAGTACAGAATATTTTATAGTGTTTGCATTCAAGTTATGCCCACCTTACTGACGTGGTTAGTCACAAGGCATCTACATCACTTTTACTAACAGTATTCTATTCATCTAAAAATGCTGATGCAGTACATTTAAAAAAACTTTTCCTTTAGATACAATATGGCCTTGCTATCCAGCTGGCCAGTCTTTCTGTAAAGTTACTTCTTAAAGGTCTCATATCAGTTCGAATACAATAGCAGATTCAGACTTTAAATTCACCTCTTTGTTCACTGTTTCACTTTCCCACCAGCTGTGTTCTTATCTTACAGGGACAAATTACTACATCAGGAAAGGAAGATTCAAGGACAAGTTATCTTATCAGGAAGGAGCAGAAGATTTACACATTTTAATTTCCTGACCCAGCAGATAATCACTTATGAAAAGCATAACATTAAGCTTGCTGAGCTGGCAGCTGCCAGGGTCAGGGGTCAAAGCACACTGCAGTTTCAGAAGCTACTTGCATTTACACATGAATTTATCCCTTCTGTTATATGATTAATAGAATAAAATGCATTATAAACTACCTTGCTTTTAAACTAGCATTTCACATATATTTAAATACATATTTTTCTAACATTTTCCCCCTATTAATACTTTTTATTCTATTTTGAAGTATGCATAGTGTCATTTCATCTGCTAGCCTTTCCTACTCAGGATTTTCAGCTAGGTGAGTCATTTAATGTATACTTCAGAAAAAGCGTCATCTGAAATCAATCTTTCAATTTCAATATCTTGGTAGAAAGTTTCAGTAACAGATACATCAACAAAATCTTTGATTGATCTTTTCATGCAGGGAATTCCACAGCAAACACATGCTCCTATTAGGAGTATACCCACACAAATAGCAATTAGAATGTTCATTAGGATGGAACCCCACCCCCAAACAGATTCTGGAAGAAGTCCGTCAGTGGGTTTGGGCCTGGTTCAGTCATGGCTGATACTTGCTGAATTACCTCTAGGTGATTATTTATCTCATGGAGATTGTCAGGGATGAAAGCACAGCATTCTTCTTTGATAAGCGCACACGTACCACCTCTCGCCGCTAGGGTGAAGTCAAGAGCGATCCGATTTTGTAGCACAACAGTTCTCATTGCATTCAGTTCATCAGTCACCAATTCTAGGGCGGAAAAAGTTGCATTACTCATTACTTCGAGAAGTTTCAACAACTTCCTCAGCTCCCAGATTGATTTGACTGCTCCATAGGCTGGTAGTATTCCTGCCCAGGATATAACACTGTCACCCAAGTCCATATGAGTCAATTCACTTTTGTCTTTTACTGAATTATGGTCTTTCCAACCAGCTTCGATTTTCCCAACTGGATTCACAGGTTTCTTAACTGGACCTTCAGATTTTCAAGCTGTTTCCCTTACGTTTCGTATCTTACCCAAAGGTAATTCTGCAGTATGTCTTATTGCTGGAACCAGATAACCCAAAAAACAAATGCCGGACCAATTCTCAGGTAACCATTTATATGCCTTTTTCCCACAAATAAAATAACAGTTTTCTACTTTAGTACTAATACGCATCAGCCCTGCATGAAACCTTTTCTGATCTATAACTGACAATTGTTTAAACAAAACAGGGTTTTGTCGTACTTCATTCAATGTTGTTTTCATTATGCTCAAATATGAATCATAGTATTACAAACAGTACCTCCACTTTTAACTTCAATGTAACACTTGTAGGATATCGTAATATTACAATTACTCCATCCTACTTGGAGGGTATCGTTTTTAAAAAAGCACACAATTCCCTTTTGTGTAACAGGTAAAAATAATGCTATTTTGTCTTGTGATCTCACAGTTCCTGTGTCGAAAAGTAAATTCTCCCAAGTCTCATTTATCCCCAAAGGGACAGCGGACATTATCAGTCCTCCATATGCTGTTGGTATAGCTGTACAAACCCAGCAATTTGAAATGTTCATAGTCTCTGCATATACACGTTTCATGGCCAGGTATGTAAAATTTGGATGCCAGTCTATAGACGTTTCATCATGCCTTCCCACTTTCACTTGTGTGGTTGTGTGTAGGATGAACCACAGCAAGAGAAAAATTGTCACAATTACAGTTAATAAATGTACACACAACAAAATGATTATGCAACATCTCTGGGGTTGATCTAAACTTCTATTCGCTTTGCTTTTGGCCATCTCGGTCTGGTTGTGTATCAGTCTCAAAGTTTTTATCAAGTTGAAAGTTCTTTACCGGTTTACAATGCGTCAAATGAACCCAGGACGTCCTCTCGGCCACTCTAACTGCAGTAGGCGTTGCCAACAAAACCTGGTATGGACCTTCCCACTTTGGACTCGTCCAGTTTTTCCTTTTCATCACTTTCAGCCATACCCAACTTCCTGGGTCCACGACTGCTTCCACCGGTCTGGTCTGTTCCTTATCTGAAAAAGATTTAAACTGCAAAACAGACTTATTCGTTAACAATTTCTTCATATATTCTGCTAACGAACTGTCAGCCTCTTGCTCTGCAGGCATGAGAGCTTTCCACTGAGGCACATAATATGCTCTCCCAAAAAACATTTCAAAGGGAGTCAAACCCTTTACATTTGGAACCGTTCTCATACTCAGCAGTGCTAAAGGCAGACAGTATATCCAATTCTTTTGGGTCTCCTCTACTAGCTTCCTAAGTTTACTTTTTAGGGTACCATTGTACCTTTTCACCAGTCCTGCTGACTGTGGGTGGAAGGCACAATGGTTCTTTAAGGAGATATCAAAAAATCTCCCAAGCTGGTGAATCGTCTGATTCACAAAATGTGTGCCATTGTCACTATAAATCCTCTCTGGAATGCCAAATCTAGGGATTACTTCTTTTATCAGGGCTTTTGCCACTGTTGCTGCATCCGGGTTTTTGGTTGGAAAAGCTTCTACCCATTTAGAAAACATGTCTACAATAACTAAATAAAACTTCTTCCCTTCACATTTATTCAATTCTATGAAATCCATACAAATAGTATGGAACCGGTATGGTGGTATAGGAAAACTTCCTTGCTTGGTTTTAAATGCTCCTTGTGCATGGTGCTTGTTACAAGTATGACAAGCTGCACAAAATTTCTTTTGTGTAGTTTATGTATCCGTATGTTTAGAATATTCGATTTACTAACTGTACCATCCCCCCTGTTGAGACATGGCACTGCCCATGGCTCAACAAAGCTGCATATCTAAATAAATTATACGGCAATATCGGTTTTCTTTCTTTGGAAATGTACAGTCCATTCTCAAGAATTGCACCTTGTTTTACCCATTTTTGTTTTTCTGCTTTTGTAGTAAGCGTCTGCATTGTTTTTAACATGTCTAAATCTAAAATCTCAGAGGGTTTTAATTCCTTATTTAAAAATAAAGCTTCTGAGTCTGAGGCTGCTTGCTTTGCAGCTGCATCAGCTCGTGCATTGCCTTTTGAAATCTTATCCTGTTGTTTTGTATGAGCTACACATTTACAAATAGCTACTTTGGTAGGTAACTGAATAGACTCTAATAGCTCCAAAATAAATTGCGCATGATTAATAGGTTTTCCACTGGATGTAATCATTCCTCTATTTTTCCATTGTTGTGCAAATACATGTACTGTAGAAAAAGCATACTGACTGTCAGTATATATGTTTACACACTTGTTTTTTGCTAAAGTACATGCTCTCGTCAAAACTATCAACTCTGCTGCTTGTGCAGATAAGTTGTGTGGTAAGGATTGAGCTTCTAAAATTTCAGTGTCTGTAACTACTGCATATCCCACCAGATTCTTCCCTGTAGGACCCCTTCTGCATGAGCCATCCACGTAATATGTCACCTCGGCATTATCCAAGGGCATATCTGTAAGATCTTTTCTAGGTAAAGCTAACTGTTCGATTTCCTGCAGGCAGCTGTGTGGTGTGCCCTCCGCAGGAGTTGGAAGTAATGTTGATGGATTCAATGTCGTACATCGTTCAATTGTCATATGAGGTTGGCTCAGCAGTATAGTCATACATGAAAGATGTCTAGCAGGAGAAAGGTATGCCATTTTCTCTTGCAGTAAAATTATTGCAACTGCATGAGGCACTCTCAATGTGAGAGGGTGAAATAACACCACTGAGGCCGAAGCCTGTACTGCCATTGTGGCTGCAACTACTGCTTGTACACAGTGAGGCAAAGATCACGCCACTGGGTCGAACTGTGATGAATAGTAAGCTATGGGGTGTTGCTTGTCCCCATGTTGTTGCGTCAATACTGACGTCATGTACCCTTGCTTACAATCTACGGTCTGAAAAATCCGTTTGTGATAATTTGGAAGTCCTAAAACTAATGAAGAAGCTATCAACTGCTTCAACCTGCAGAAAGCCATTTCTGCTTCTGTTGTCCATTGTAAAATATCTTGTGCTGCCATTGGTGTCTTATATATCAAATCAGTCAGTGGAGCAGATTCTAAAGCATAATTTGGTATCCAGCTCCGACAAAAATTAGTTGTACCTAAGAAAGACATCATTTCTTTCTTGGTTGTTGGTTTGGGTGCTTGCAAAATTGCTGTTTTTCTTTCCTCATCTAGTATTCTACCTTCATTGGATATTATATATCCCAAGTATCTAACTTGTTTTCTCCAAAGTTGTAAGTTACTTTTGTTTACTTTGTGTCCTTGTATTGCTAAAAATTTCAATAATGCTACAGTATCCTCCCTGCACTGCTGCTGGGTGGGGGCTGCTAGCAAGACATCATCTACATAAAGTAGAATTTGACTACCTCCCGGTGGGGTAAATCCTGCCAGGTTGCTAGCCATTTCTTGTGCAAAAATTGTTGGGCTCTCACAATATCCCTGTGGTAGTCGAGTATATGTATACCTTTTACCCTGAAATGTAAATGCAAACCAATATTGACTATCAGGATGTATAGGTATTGAAAAGAAAGCATTGCTAATATCTACCACAGAGAAATACTTCTGCTGTGGTTCTAAATCATTTAACAAAGTATGTGGGCCTGGCACCGTAGGTGCTCTAGGTATTACTGCATTATTTACAGCTTGTAAATCTTGTACCATCCGCCATTCCCCGTTTGCTTTTTTAACAGGAAATAGGGTTGTATTACATGGTGAATCAGGAGATTCGACCAGTACTCCTTCTTTGAGTAATGCTGCTATTATAAGCTTAATTCCTATTTCTGCATCCTTTCTCAAAGGGTATTGTCTTTTCTGTGGTCTAAAAGCTGACTTTGGGGTAATTGTAACTGGTCCTGCTGTTCGAATAAATCCTACATCTGACTTGCCTGTTGACCACAGAGTTATTGGAATTTCACACAAGGCCTTTTCTTCTTCTCCTAATAAAAATGCTAATCAGCTGTCCTCGCTAGATTGCAAGTGTACAGCTGGATGTGTCTGTGTCAACCAATTCAGTTTTTGTTTTTGTATCCCTTGTTCTGACAGTTCTAAATCAGTCTGTTTTTCCCATTTTGTTAATTTTTCTCCTAAGTCTGCCCATTTAACACTTTTATTCTTTGTCAGGCTGACATGTGGCAACTGATTTGATCTATACAATGCAAGGAATTCTTGAGGTAATGAACAGCTAACTACACTGTTACCCTCTGTATCCCAGTACAAAGTATGCAAAACCAATCTAGTTGCACGATTTCTAAACAGTTCTTGCTCATACTCTCTATCAGGTCCTGGTGTAGTACAGTAGTATAGAGTACAGTGTAACAAATGCTGTCAATCAGTGTCAAGGGAGGGGGCTTTACTGATGGCTACGTTCATCAGTTCCTCGGTCACTGCCCCTGGACCAGTCGTGACTAGGTCCTGGCTGTACCAATAAAAGGTTTCACCCTCTGATCGCACTACAACGGTATCCATTTGTCTCTGTGCCTCCATACCTTGTACAGTTGGAACTACTGCTATGCCAAATATCTGCATAAGGTCCCTGCCCAATAGGTTTACTGGACACTTTGCAGAAACAACTATTTTACTTCTCTGGGTCATACTTGAAACAGGGTCAGTTATTGCTATATCATGGGAGAGTGGCTCCCTGTATAGCTGTCCATTTGCTGCTTTTACTAATATATAATCAGGTGATTCGGAATGTTCTGGTAACTTGGAGGGGTGTATCAAAGTCCGTGACGCTCCTGAGTCACACAGGAATTTGACTTTCCTTCCCTCCACCAGAAGTGTCACTTCCGGTTTTGTATCTGCTAGGTAGAGCTCCAGGCTCAACAATGCTAAATCTAAAATTTCATTTCCATTTTCGTCTAAGTCAATTTGTACTTCCTCTACTCCTTCTACTACATTGGCATTTGTCTTTTCTATTCTAGCTGTTACTGGTGATTCCAGACTTTCATATGATGTATCCTCACTATCATATAGTCAGTCCTCATCCCCTTTATCTTCTGTAATTACCTTCTTGTTTTGCCTACAATCCCTTGCTAGATGCCCTTTTTCCCCGCATTTGAAGCATTCACCTCTCTTTTTCCTCTCTTCAAAATCTTCTGATCATTTGTCAGACTGTTTGTTTCCCTGGGCATTCTTCTTGCCCTTTTTACCTGACTGTAATACAAATACTTCAGCTCCATCTTCAGCAGTGAAGACTTGCGCCTTCTTTTTCTTTTTACTATTAAAATGTCTCTCAGCATGTCTAGCATATTCGAGTAAGGCTTGTAGCCTCCCTGTTCGATGATCTATCATATGCTTCGTAATGAAGCTACTAATAGGTGCAATGCAACCTTTCAAAAATGCATTTTTTAATTGTTGTTCATATGGGGAATCATTCGTTTGGTTCTCAGGAATCGACATACCGCTATGATTATTAAAACATTCTAATAATCTAGCATAGTATCCATCTATTGTCTCATTTTCCTGTTGTATGCATTGATTAATGCAAGTCCAGTCTGCTCTAGGTTTCCATTTCTCAGAGATTCTGTCTGTCAGACCTTTCACTGTGCTGTCTAACTCTGCGTCACTATGTGGGAGTGGCCTAAGTTCTGCATTACGAGGATTCCAGGTGCCACAAATCATGTGCCAATCTGGACCTATAATTTGTCTTACTACTTTTTCTACTTCTTCCCCATTCAAGTGGTAACTTAACCTCATGCCTTGTAAATCTTCTAAAAATTTCGTAAAATTAACTTTCGGATGGGGGATTCCCTCAGTAGCCTTCCGGATATCTTCCAGTGTCCATGGTCTATATACTAAGAGTGTTGGATCCTGCCCTTCCTGTCCTGCCTGAGGATTTGGAACTTCTATAAGTGGGCATATTTCTTCCTCACTCTCATCCTGTAGATTCCTCTCTATCTGGTATGATTTTGTGTCCCTATGTGTTTTACGTGTTTGGGACCTAGTCTCAATAGGATCTCTAACAAATGGTTGTGGTCTTACTGAAACTTCAGGATAATGTGGAGGCGGACCAGCCTGTCCACTCGCTTCATATCCTGAAAAAGGTAAGGGAGGGGGCAAGGGAGGAGGAGGAGGAGCTGTAGCTATTACCAAGTTATTATCCTCTTTGTCTAAAAATAATGTTTTTGAATTTTTAAGCTTCTGTTCCCTACAATTTGCTTCCTCAATCCACCTGTGTGCTTGAGGTATGCCTAGTTGGTGTTGCTTTTTTGCCTGACCTCCTGCATCAGATTTAAGCTGTTTAAGGAGTTTAACTAGTGTAAGTTTATCTAGTTTACCATCAAATTCATATTTGTTAACCCATTTCATATAATACCTAACATTATCAGCACGCTGTAATTGCATGTATTTTGCGTCTTCGGTTAGGGGCGGATCTCGCGAGGTTTTAGTGCACTGATTACCCATGTCAAAGAAAATGTTACGTAACCCTTTTTTATCACGTGATGTCAATTTCTTAGTTCCTGTTTACAGTTTATCTAGAATAACTGTCTACCTTATTCTGTTACCCTGATCTATGACAAAATATACAGTACTTCCTTTTGTCCCTGATCTGCAAAACAAATCTTGACAACAATATACTGTAACCTAGTCCCTGATCTAAAACAGAAAAAAGGCAAATTCTTCCTACCTGAGCCTCCTGGTCTTGAAAATGGTCAAATTCTGCTCTTGACCAGAGATCAGAAAGTGGCCAGCCTCTTTACACACGACAATTCAGTTGGAGGTCTTTTCACTCAAGAAGAACCATTTTGGTAACTTCTTCTGCGCAGTATTCGACCACCGATACACTCTGATCTGCAGCTTACCAAGGGAATTCAGTCTCAAAAGGACCAAACTGTTAAATAAAAAATCAGAATTCAATACACAGGAGGTTCAGATTCAAACGTTTACTAGTGTACACCAGGAGGCAAAAAACCATACAAGTACAGAATTTTGTCTGACATGATGCAGGAAGTACAGAATATTTTATAGTGTTTGCATTCAAGTTATGCCCACCTTACTGACGTGGTTAGTCACAAGGCATCTACATCACTTTTACTAACAGTATTCTATTCATCTAAAAATGCTGATGCAGTACATTTAAAAAAACTTTTCCTTTAGATACAATACAGCCTTGCTCATGATGCAGGAAGTACAGAATATTTTATAGTGTTTGCATTCAAGTTATGCCCACCTTACTGACGTGGTTAGTCACAAGGCATCTACATCACTTTTACTAACAGTATTCTATTCATCTAAAAATGCTGATGCAGTACATTTAAAAAAACTTTTCCTTTAGATACAATACAGCCTTGCTATCCAGCTGGCCAGTCATAATGTCTTTCTGTAAAGTTACTTCCTAAAGGTCTCATATCAGTTCGAATACAATAGCAGATTCAGACTTTAAATTCACCTCTTTGTTCACTGTTTCACTTTCCCACCAGCTGTGTTCTTATCTTACAGGGACAAATTACTACATCAGGAAAGGAAGATTCAAAGACAAGTTATCTTATCAGGAAGGAGCGGAAGATTTACACATTTTAATTTCCTGACCCAGCAGATAATCACTTATGAAAAGCATAACATTAAGCTTGCTGAGCTGGCAGCTGCCAGGGTCAGGGGTCAAAGCACACTGCAGTTTCAGAAGCTACTTGCATTTACACATGAATTTATCCCTTCTGTTATATGATTAATAGAATAAAATGCATTATAAACTACCTTGCTTTTAAACTAGCATTTCACATATATTTAAATACATATTTTTCTAACAGTACAAACATTTGCAAACCTTCTCTAACCAAAGCATCAGAAGATATATGCAAATTACCCATGTTATTTACAGTATTTCGGCATAGGGCTCTTGAATGCATAATGATATAAAAGTCTTTAACAATACACTGAAGCCACTATGCTATCTTCTACCGGCAGCAGAGATTTTTGCCCAAAGACAATGAATCACTAAAGAATGTACTCCACCATGAGGCAAGACAATATTTCCATGAATGCATCTATAATGATGTACATGATGGTTATGTTTTTGGTAGGAAAAGGGTAGATTTGAAAATAACGATGCTATCTGACTGGAAGGCATGTTTTCTTTCCAAAAGCTACCAAAAAAAAAGCTGTCTAGATGAAGCAAGACAGTAATGCCCTCTGGAGGGAAGTCTTCAGGAAGTTAAGCATTTAGCAAGACATGTTGGCAATACAGATGTGTGTCTCAGGATCCGCATGCTCTGGAACAGGCTCCCCCATCCATATGAAGCAGTCCATCCCTAACACTATTTAAACTTAATCTAGACCAATGGATGAGAAATCAGAAATTCACCCTGGGTCTGGCCCCATGGCTCTGACAGACAGCAATACCCAAAGTAACATACCCCCAAACACACACATAACCTCTAGAAACTTAACACACGCCCTCCAAATAAATGCCCATGATACATCAAGATACAACTGAGATGGACTGCATGGCTTGGCTTGTAAAGGGCCCTGGTGGTTGTTAGTCAACTATATACCTACAAACCTGTTTATTAAAAATACAGGGTGCAGCAGACAACTAAAAGTACATGACCTGAAAGAAACTGACTCAACTGGAACCCAAGGAACTTTGTGTACTGAATTAATTGGGATATGACAATGTGCCTTACATGTTGAGAGGACACAACCAAGTTCTCTGTTCAGAGCAGGGAGTAACTCCTGACCTATGAGAAACTGAACTTACTGTGACTATGACTTTATAAAGTTGCTTGATATCAATGAACAGTGTCCCCTGTTCTCTTATGCACCAAAAACAACTAAGAACAAAACCCTGTTGTGAGACTCAGTTAGCTACTCCATTTCACCTTTAGGCAATAGTATTACCTCTTTTTTTTTGACATATTTATTTAATTACCACTTAAGACAAAGACAAACATATACTTATATAAAAGAACACAAACCATGGTAACATGTTCACAGTTACAAACATATCATGTATATTATTTTATTGACAATCATCAATTCAGCTTTACATAAATTGATCAATTTCTGCCTTGTCTTAAACCTCAGTCCAAAACATTATTATGCATGTATTGTTCCCACAATTTCCATTTTTTCTATGTAATTTGTTCCAACCCTTTTCTAAAGATCCCACTTCCAATTCTTTTATCTCTTTTACAGCACTCCATACATCAAACCAAGTTGGATGAGATTGATTTATATTTTCTAGTAATTGTTTTTTGGCTGCCACCAAATTTAAACTTCACAAGGCCCTACTATTTAGATCCTGTATCCCAGCTCAAGAAATCATTTCCTTAGTTATATCAGTTTGCTCACCCAATATTTCTGACAGAGTACTCTGTACGGAATTTTTTAATATCTGCCAACTCATTACACACCCAAAAAAGGGAGTTGTGTGTTACCATAATGTTCCATCTGTGTTGTCGATCTTTATTCTTGACTGATGGGTTACGGTTCTGACCCTTGGAACTGATCTGGCTGTTACACAGCTCACGCCAGCCAAAAGAAATCTCTTGAGTTGCAAGTCTACCCACAATTTCCCTCTTCAAATTACCTTAGATTGAGTTTGCCTATATAGAAGGACAGTGTAATGAAAGACAGATGCCTTGTCCAAGGCACCCGAAACAATAAGAACTCAGGACAGGATATTGCTCCACCTGAAGGAGGGGGAAGGATGCAAGAACAGATGATTGATAATGCAGTGGTACTTTATGGTAAGACATAACTTCTTTATCTGATGTTGCCAATTTTCATCTATTCTTGACTGAAGGGACAGAGTCCCCAGCTACCTTGTAACCTGGGAGGTCTTATGGAAGGACATTCCTGAGCACCACAAAACCAAAGGATGCTCTCCCCCTGCAGACCATATCCAATTTGTAATGCATAATAAAGGTATGAAACTTAGCCCAAGTTGCAGCAGTGCAAATGTCTAACACAGAAGCTTTGGAGTGAGACTGTAGAAGTCGCCACTGATCTTGTAGAATGTGCCTTGACTGGTTTCAGGAGTGTCATATTCAGTTTCTTGTACATGAACGATATACATTCTCTTAACCACCTGGAGAGAGTTACCTTGGAGACTGGTCTTCCTATAGTTGCACTGGCAAAAGATATAAACAGTTTAACAGATAATCTAAATTGTTTTGTTCAATCTACACAGAACTGCAACTGCCTAAGTACATCCAGAAGGTTACAGCAGTACTCTCCTTTGTTAGAATAATTTAGGAAAAATACTGCTAAATCTATAGACTGATTGATATTAACATCTGAGATCACTTTAGGCAAAAAGGTTGGATTTGTCCTGAGTGACACTGTTGTCTTTATGGAAAATTAAGGAGCTTTAGAGCACAGGGCTTGTAATTCAGAGGATCATCTCGTGGAAGTGAGAGCTACGAGAAGTAACGTCTTCCAAGACAGGAACTTTAAAATCACAGGTAGCTGCTTTTTCAAAAGGTGGTGCTGTAAGCATCTGCATTACTGAAGTCAGATCCCAAGGAGAGAGAGAGGATCTTTAAAGAGGGGACTTTAAGCGTATAGTACCTTTTAGGAAAACTTTGCAAAGTGTGTGGGAAAACAAAGGTTGGACTCAAAAACAGATATAACTTCAACTGTAGAAGCACAGGCTCCCTTATTAAAAATGGCAGCCAGAAACTCCATAATTTTTTCCACTATAGCTGAAAAGGGGTCTAATCCGTTATCAGAGGTCCAGGTAGAAAATATCTTCCATTTGCTTAGGTAGAGAGTTCTGGTGGATTGTTCATGAGATACCAGCAAAATATGCCCCACGGGAGAAGGCATAGCACTATGCCTAGCAACTAATGGAAGTGGAGGAACCAATCTGTCAGCTTGAGAGTCTGAAGGTTGGGATGTACTAGTCCCTGGGGATGGGACAGTACATCCAGAACTGGGTCCAAAATCAATGGTTGGCAAAGCAGATGAGGCCACAGGAAGGGAAACCATATCTGTCAAGGCCAATAAGGAGCAATGAGAATCACCTTGCTTATCAACCAGGATGCTTTCTTGAGAAACATCAGGATCAGAGAAATGGGAGGAAAGGCACAGATCAGACGCAGGGGCGAGTCGTGTAGAAGAGCATCTCTGGGTGACCTCACCTGAGGGTGAATTAGGGTAAAGTAGCTTTGGCACTTCTTGTCGAGTGGTGATACAAACAAGTCGCAGCAAGGCTGGCCCTAATGAAGAAAAATCTCCTGTGCTACTCTGGAGTTTAGAGACCACTCATGAGGTAGGAGGATGCATTTGCTCCGTTTGTCTGCAATTACAAGTTGGAAGCCCCTGAGATGTGTGCTGCTATCAGAAAGCAGTTGGAAGATATAGCCCATTGCCACACTCGAAGGGCTTCTCAACACAGTGGGGAGTGACTTGGTTCCCCCCATTTGTTGATGTACCAGACTACTGACATGTTATCTGACTGAATGGCAGTCATCCCTAGAGCTAAGGCAGAATGAAACGCTTTCAACACCAGAAGCACTGCTCTTAGCTCCAGTACACTGATACGCAGATTGGCCTCAGAAGGGGCCAAGTGCCTTGGACTGTCTTCCCTAGATAATACCTCCCCACCCTTTCTGGCAAGCATCTGTGATCACTATGGCCTTGGGCTGGGTGAAGACAAAGGGATGACCTTGAAGAATCTCTCTCGAATACATCCACCAAGTGAAACTATTTTTGCATCGGCTGGAAATGAAAATCAAGTGGTCCATGGGATGAGCCAGAATTGACCAATGGTTTGATAGTAGCCACTGAAGAAGTCTCATGTGGAATCTTGTTAGTGGACCCAATATGATAGCTGCCACCATGGACCCCTGAGCTTTTAGAATCAGTTGAGCATGGGTTTTGCTTGAACATACAAGTGGCTGGATGTGAAACTGTATTTTCTGCAACCTGCAACTTGTGAAGGGGAAGTGACGCAATGCAAGTAGAACTGCTGAGACGAGCTCCGATTAATTCAAGGTCCTGGTTGAGAGGTAACTGGGATTTGGGAGTATTTACTGTTATACCCAACTGGCGGTACAGGTCCAGTATGAAGTCCATAGTCTGTTATAGTAGAGGTCTGTTGGAAGCAGTTAGGAGCAAGGCATCTAGGGAAGGAAACACTCAGAATCTGTGCAGCCTCAAATGTGATGTAACCACGGCTGCATGTGCAATGAGCCTCATGGAAGAGTTCGATATCAACTCTAGGGTAGCTACTTGGGCGACAACTTTCTCCTGGACCCGCTCAGCCACAGCTCCCACCAGGGTATCTGACAGCTCCTGGACCAGATCCCCTTGGAGTCTAGTAAAATGTACCAAAAAGTTCAAAGCCCTGATGGGGAAGGTCGATGACGCATATACTCGCGTCCCAAATTTGTCCATCGCCCTGGATTCTCGGTTCGGGGTGTGGAGTGTAGAGCTTTCTTTGGCAAGTTCTTTCTTAGTAGCAGCCACTACCACCATGCCATCTACTAGCATGCCCTTAGCCCAGTGGGGTTGGTCCTCGGGGGCAGTAAGAATCTTTATCAGGTCTCCATGGGACAGGTTTGACAGCATCAGGAGCCTTCCAAGCCCGCTGAGCAATTAGCTTTAATAAATAGTGAGTGGGGGTCACCCAGGAGGTACATGGGTGCACATCAAAGGCCTGCAAGTACACAGATTCTTCAGAGGATGGGTCTTTGGGCTTCCAACCACCCCTCTGCTTAAGGATCTCCAAAATGTCTCCGAAGGAGATGTCTTCTGAGGTTGATCGTGGGGAACGCTCCCCTTCATCGAAATCTGTCTCTTCTGTGACATGATTCTTCAGGGGAATTGATGTGCTTCCTCTTGCATGATCTCTTCCGGGGGGGCTCCTCAGCAAGAGCAGCTGAGGAAGATTTGGAAGAGGAGATATCCTTAGAAGACAAGTCTTGCAACAGTGATGGGGCTGTCCAGGGGTAAAGGGTGGTACCTGAACTGAATAGCCTGGGGATTCAAGGGGGACTCCAATAACCCAGGAGCCACATGAGAAGACGCAGTGGCCAAAGCCTTTTCCATGGCCTGAAAGGCAGGATGTCCTGAGCCAGGAACCAAGACCAACAAACTCGGAACTGGGGCCACACCCCACCCCAACCCAAGAGCCCCACCTGGCAGACCGGAACCGAGGAAGGGTCCACCTCTGCCATAGCTGTAAGGGATATGGTTGGTTCTGTACAAATGCTTGGAACTGACACAAACCCTCCATGCAAGACTGAGAAGACACGATCCTGGGGGCCTGATGGATCCGATGACACTGAAGGGACCAGAGCCAGACCCAGCACCACGGGCAAGGGTGCAATCAGCACCGAAGTCATAGGAATCCAGGTGGTCAGAGCCAAAGGCTCTAAAACCTGAGCTGAGATTAGAGGAGGAGTAATTGGGTGTAGTGGGAGACAGCCCAGCTGCTCCGGGAGGGAGAGTGGTCTGAAAAGTGAAAGAAAGACTGTGGGCTGCCAAGATCTGGTCCACCAACCAAAGTCCAGTTCCGACAGATGTCTTGTGGAGTGCATTGATAGGGCTGAAGGAGACTCCAGTCTCTAGAAAAATGGACCGGGTAATTGTCCAAGAAGGGGATCCACTGAAGGTGAATAAACAGATCTGGGTTCTGAAGATATGGATTGCTTCGGTGCCTTATGCTGCACTATGGGTGAAGCAGATGGCACTGAAGTCAGACCCATAGAGATGGTTGGAGCTGTAGAACTAAGGCTCTGAACCGTAGACATATCCGGTGTTGACGGAACTGAAGAACTGTTCGGTACAGGAAATTTTGACCATTCCAACAATTTAGGAACTTTGGATTTTGGTTCTGAGGATGAACCCTCAGAGGGATATTTATGTTTTTTTAACGGTCAGTGGTGAACGGGAAAGTGGCACCAATAAAAAGACTTAAGAGCCAGGGGCTGGAGGGGACTGGTCAGGCTTGGACAAGGCTTCCTTGAAAGGGGCCTTAAGAATCCCTTTGAGGATCAGCTTATTCTTTCTCTCCATTACAAAGAACAGGGTAAATGGTAACAACCCACACTCAAATGGGGCACATCCAAGCAATAAATGCATTTATCATGATTAACGAAGTTTGGCAACATCCTGCTGCACTCAGAAAAATGATTAAATCCTGTGGTACAGGATTTTGGATTTTCAGCCATAACTATCAAAGAAACACATGCACACAAAAAGATTTTGAGAGAGAAATCTACCAGCAATGGTAGAGAAGGTTACCACAAGGGTAAAAGAAGAGAACTACCAGCGATGGTAGGGAAAATAATTTACCGTGGTAAAAAAAAGGGAAAAACACGCTCACTCAGGGTAGACCAAACACCCGGTAGGAAAGTCAGAATTAAGAGCAAGAAAATTAACTATTAATAGAATAGAATAAAATAGAAATAACTACTGTAAAAGCCAGAAAACACTTAGCTGAGAGAGATGACTGGCTGACATGTCTGATTTGCAAAACCAGCAAATGAGATCTGAGGTAATTTGGAGGTGAACTGTGGGAAGACTTGCAGCTCAAGAGATTTTTTGGCTGGCGCGAGCTGTGTAACAGCCGGATCAGTTCCGAGGGTTGGAATCGTAACCCATCAGTCAAGAATAGATGAAGACTGATATCAGATTATGTTATCAGTTTCCTCTTTCTTCCCCATTAAACCTCCTATATTTGCATCTACCAGAGCAAAAATTATTTGGAGTCTGCTTGGGGTATAAAAATACATATGCAAACACTTCTAAGCAAAAATCCAAAATCTTCTAGACGTTGTTGCATACTTGGAAGTCATACACATGCCCTCCTATTGTTGTGAATTGCTTATCCAGTCTCTCCAAATTTTTCTAACCTCCTCTGAGTGACTCCTGTAGTTATCATGTAACATGCCCTATTAGTTATCCCTTTTTAATAACAGCTTTGGCTCAGACTCAACTAAAAACTCTACCAAAGCAGGTCTTTTACTTTGGGTTCCCCATCCCTTTCCTTTTACCTAGTCTCCGATATCAGTCCCTGACAGGGAAGGCAGTCTCTAGCCTACCATCCAAATGTCTTAGTCTCTTCCCACTATATTACCTCTCTCTCTAGTTAGTTACTCCCAACACCTTGGCTCCTTTTCCAGTTTTCTCAAGTAAATTCCAGTCCCCTCTCGCCTATTCTCTGTACCCATAATCGCAGTGGTCTCTATCAGCAGAATCTCTCTTTTTCTATTCTCGAGTTGGCTTAATTCTTAGAATACTTTCTGCTACTTTATAAATAATATATGTATGGCTGTTTTTCTCCACAGCTATCTGCATAAAAATCCCAGTCTCTCCTAATTTCTATTCCCCCCTGCTTCATCATCATCCCTTAGCACTTTAAATTACAGCATTCTGCTTGTGTTATATATATGAGCCTTAACTGTGTAGCTGTAAAATATCCATTCAAATCAGGTAATCCTAAACCACCCTGTTTTAACAGAAGGATCAAATTTATCCCACTTGACCCTTGGCCCCCCAACATAAAATTCTTTAACTCTATTACTATCCACAACTTTTCCTCTGACTGATAAAAATATTTCTGATTTATATATAAAACTAAAGTGACTATAAAAACATTTTCACTACTTATTTCTTGCTATCTATATTCCTAAACAAGAACTTCCAGCTTCTTAGTTGTTGTATTATCTTTTGCTTCGTCTCTTCCCACATATCCTTAGCTGCCAAAACAGAATCCTTGTAACCCATACTCCTAAATACTTAATTTTATCATGTCCCCATAAATAAGGGTATTGCTGAACCAGTTCATGTGTGGGCAGATCGCTTATAGCTAGAGCCAAAAAGTCTTGAAACTGTTTTAGAATGTTGCACAACACTAAGAAATCCTTTTCTGGTTTAATGAGGTACAAAATAATGTGTGCAAATAAAACCAACTTTTCTAAATTACCATACCAACTATCCTTGACTTTCTGAGTCCCTTATTTTTTTTGCCAATGGATCTAAATATAATGCAAATAAAGGGAAAAGGGGACACCCCTGCCTGGTTCCACTGTTCAAATAGCTTATCAAACAGGAAACCTCCCACTTAAAATTTTCCTCCAATCCCTCACAGAATCTGTTAATTTACCTTATTGTAGTCTGGAAAAATGCCTCCATTGCCCTACTCACAAAAATCTCAGTTTACCCCATCAAATGTTTTCTCTGCAAAAAGACCCACCCACAACAGTAGCATTTTTTTTACATCCGGCATCCCTCAGAATCATCATTGTTCCATTAATGTTTTCAAACATTTGCCTTTCCTCCACAAAACACTGATCCATATCTATTGATTTTGGCAAAACCTTTGCCATTCTTTCAGGTATTATAGACAAACTCTTTACACTCATGATTTAAAATTGAATAGGTCCCATATAAAGCTAAGTCTGATTGGTTTTAATGTCTTTACAGCCGCCACAAGATGTTAATGTTTCCCCTCCTTTTAAAATACCTCCAACAGCGTTATTACTTTCTTCCCTCCTAGCTTCCAAACTTCCAAAGGAATGAATACCATCTGTGCCAAGAAATGTTTCTACATATTGAGCATATATCACCATTTTTATCTCATTGCCTCCTACCTTAACTGTTAGTTGTTGAGCCTCATCTATCTCTGTAACCTTGGCATAGCGAAGTCTTCCATAAATATTTCCATTTGTACTTTTTTTTTTATTTCCACATTCCTCTCCTTTATAAAAATTTTCATACAATTTTCCAAAATATCTCTAATACCGCTACAGGATCTCTGTTATAGGGTTCCTAAAGTTTGCAACAACCCCTTCTAATTTCTGTTGCTCAAGTCATTGTGCTAAAAGTTTTTGCGCTCTGAAGTTATCAAACAAAGTTCTAAACTCATGCATATTATTCATATATTCCCTTATTTTCCCTTTTGCACTCTGCATTTGCCCTTTTTCTTGCTCTGAGATCTGGCTTATTCTACAATACTTTAACCTTTGTCAGCCCCTCTAAATAATTCTTGTTGCTTCTTAACTACCTTTTAATTATACCTTATTTTAAACTCTACTTTCTTTTTATCCCACTCACTACCTAAAACTTCTGAAGAAATTTTTATCTTCCCTATTAATTCTTGAATAATTTCCACTACCCATTGCTTATATTCCTCTCTTTTTAATAGGCATCAGTCTCTCATTTGTACTTCAAAACCCTGCATTTTTATCTCAGTTGTTGATGCATGGTCTGAAAAAGTTACTGGATGTGTCGAAACTTTCAATTAAATCTACATGTTCCTGTTTAACATAATTTCTGTGTACTCTAGCCTAGTTACTGTGACTTGGGGAATAATATGTAAATTTTCTTAAGAGTTTCTACTACTGAATTCATGTTTTCCATACCAAATATTTTCATACATTTCTTCAGAAATTTGCCCTCTTTGGTTATATTTTCTCTTCATGGTTCCCCAGGTACATTCTCACTGTTGCAAATCAAGTTCCAGTCCCCATCTACTAGTAATATTTCCTGCAGAAAGCTGATTATTTCTCCCAAAAGTTTATTCTCTATAACAGCATTTTTTGGTGGACTACATGAAAAGCACAGTCTTCCTCCCTTGTTAGTAGCCCCTTATTACTACAAACCTACCTTTACTATAATGTTTTTACCTCTTCTCTCATTACTGAATAGCCTAAAGTAGTCCCTGTTTTCTTTGTCCCATATACTCTGCTGAATATCTCTCATGAAATTCTTTTTTTAATCAAATTCACATGCTCATTTTTCCCCAAGTGTGCAGCATAGCTTTTTGCACTCTGCATTTTTTAATATAATTCAATACCCTTTCCTTTTTGTCTAACTATAAGGCCATGTTCCAAAATATGTTTAGTGTAGACATAAGTTTATTATTCCCATTTATTTTATAAGACAGCTTTTTTAAACGTCTATTTTCAGCTTTTGTGCTACATGTACCAATTCATTTGAACTTGTGTCACATCTTACAAGATTTTTTGTACTAATGAAAACACTAAAAAAAAAAAAAAAATCCCCACATACATCTCCAGAACCCACTAACTCAAAACACACACACAAACACAACTATGCACATCTTCAAATAATGAAGTTTAACCCTCCTGAGGGGAACTGTCCCAAATTGACAGCTATACACACAGGCAAAAACTACACTAATTGTTGCTTGCCCTGGTCTTTATTTCACTCACAGATATGAAAAACTTGTATGTTTTCAGAAAATACTAACTTTTAGCCTTAAGAAAATGTGCAGTGGCTATCTTTATATAAAACTAAATTATACACTGCTCTACTTAATGCATTATTCATTTACCAGAAAAGCTATCTACTACTCAGCTTCAATAATTTCAAAATTTATTTTTTTTTTTTTTACTGAACGACTTGCCCTTGTACCTTTTAATGTCACGTTTTCCACAGTAAATGTCTAGACCACTTGACTGTCTTCTCCTTTAGTCAGCTCATTTCCATGGAAACATAAGACCAAAATGCACAGCCCCTTTCAGCTCTCCTGATTTCTCAAATGGCACTGAATATTTATTTGCTTAAAGAATTAATTACAGTGTAATCTCATTTTTTAAATCGACTTGCATTCAAAAAAAGTGTCATTAAATTAAGCAAAGGGCATAAATCCAAATATTAGCCTATACAAAAGTAAAATAAAATATTAAAATTCTACATATATTATAAGCAGTGCACTTTTACACCCCATCCCCCACCCCAACAGCCCAAGATTAGAACCTACTGACCTAAAAGTTTTATCCAGCCCTTTTCTTTATACATTACAAAGCCAACATTTCTTAAAGCTAAAAAAGGGAGAAGGAAAAAAAAAATCACCTGTTTACTTTAGTATCTTTATCACATGCAACAATCACTAAACATACTTTACTATATCACATACAAATTTATATAATAAAATATTTTATAAAAATAGTATTAAGAACAAATACTGTTTTACTTAGTTACTTTTTCCCCTCTTTCTCCCTATTTTTTTCCTTTTAGTGTCCTCCAAACATTAATGACACAAAGTGAGGCATATGCCTGTTAGCTCCCCAACAAGTTTAAGTCAGTCAACAAAAATCCAGTTTTTTTTGGCCACTATTTATAGCAAAGTCATATTTCACAACGTGACTGATGCGTTATAGTCTCACCACATTTATTCACTAATTTCAATGCTTCTGGTCTTCTTCCTGTTCATCTCCAACCCCACACTCCAGTTCAAGTCCAAGGTACTCCTGAATCTTCTTCTCAACTTCTGTGGTTTATGTCTCTCAAGCATTTTCCTTTGGAACACTAAAAATTACTTCACTGGCAAAGTTTCTCTATGAGCCTTACCATCAGAAGAAAAGCAGAGTCTCTTTCTGTTTGATGGCTCACCCCTTGTTCAGCAAATTTTGTTTTTCTTAGCCTGCTCTGCATCAAAAAAATTACTTTAATCCTCCAGGAAAAAATATTCCAAAGACAGCTGGTTATAGCAGCTTGAATCTCTTGGAACATGGAAGGCCTTTTGTTAGGATGCTGTTTGTGAGATAATTTCCCATTGAGTGTTTAAGCAGACTAACAAGACTAGGACAAGGAATGCAAATATTAAGACAGAGGGTCTTCTCAATGATGACTTTTTCAGAAAGTCTGGTAAAGCATATTGACTCCACAATGGAAGATTTTGCCTAGGACCAAGTCAATGACGAAGCAGGAAGAGACAAAGTTTAGGTACAGAGGTCACCTTATTTTCTACCAATGACCTCCACTGCTGTACAATGGAAAAGAAGGGGACGTTTTATGAGGAAAGGCACACCAACCTTGTAATATTTTTTAGGACTTTTCTACTGGACAAAGACTGATGAAGACTATAATACGTCTACTTTAAAAAAAAAATAAATAAATAAGCAATGGAGCCTCTCTGGTAGCACAGAGGGATAAAATCCTGACTATGGCCCAGTCAACTCAGGCTCAATGAGCAGCAAGGGAACATACCTCTCAACCTGGAAACATCAAAAATCTGGACAAAGGCCCATGAAAAATAGGAACAATTCTGTATGCTGATTAACAAAATCTGCATAAATAATTATGCAACCCCACCCACTCCAATGGAACGGTGGGATGCCAACTTTCATATGCAAACCGAAGAACAGACAACCAAAATATGAGCCCTACACAGTGTTTTTGTATCATAACGTGAGATAAAGCAATATCAGAGTTGACAGCGTGAACATGTCTTTCAGTTGGGAAGCAAAGCTTAGTGTATTGATCATGTGGGTATCAATTAATTCATCTAGCCCCTGTCCAGTGCAAACATTATGATTGTTCTTTTCCTGAGGCAAATGGCACTACATTCAAAGACTACAGCTTAATAAGCAGAAGTTGGTAACAATTTGCCAACTGCTTCAGCATCCTGTGAGAGTTATTATAATGTCTACTTGGGTTTCCTTCCATTATAAATCATCAAATATAACTTTCTTACATATTTTGCAAAATACACCATGGTGCCTGCTACACATCAAGAACAGTAGGTTTTGCTGTCTACACTTAAAATAAAAATAACTAAATTACATTAAAGGAGAAAAACTAGTCATAAAGTAACATTTCTGGCAAACTGGACCAAAGACAAACAATACTAATGCGTTTAAACTAAAAAGCATGAGTAACTTACATATGATTCTAACCCTCTCCACACTACGTAGCAAAGCCACAGAATGTTAAATAATTACTTCAGTAGTACAATAAAACGCTCCTCAGATAGTAGCCCATTCCTTAAACATTCTATGAACTGCATAAAACCCTATGTAACAGACCATCTGTGTAATGAATAGGAACAGCCTAGCTCTGTTGCAGTGAGGCATAAAGCCCTATGACTCAGATGATGCGAGTCTAAGCAGTATTTTGGACACTGGAAGAGCTTGGCAGGAATGTGTGTAAGTTTGATGGTCAATCAATGCCACCGTAAACTGTATGAGAGGAGGTTGATATGTTCAATCATTCTGTTCTTAAATACAATATTCTGCCCATGTACAAATCTGAAACTCTTTTTGACATTTTACTTACTTTTCTCCAAGTTCTCTTATGATGTCATCACTTGTCACATGCTACACCTTAGTGTTACTGCTTTCTCCTGAATTAGATCACATATGCATACTATTATTTACTTACTTACATTTTGTTAATCTCACTAGGCTAGTGGAATCTTTTCAGGGGAGATCAAAATTGGCATTAATACTGACTAGGGGAAATTTACGTACCATTTTTTAACAAGTACAACAGCATCTTTTACATTCTCCAGGGCTGCCACTTACGGGGCAGATGGGGCCTTGGGTTAATGTCTCAGAAGTGCAGCCCCCCCCCCCCACACACACACACAGGCGTGCAATTCCATTATGGATTTATGCAAAAATAAATCTAACATTCTCAGATAGAAATGAAGCCAACAGTCAACTGAGCTTCCATTCAGAAAGGCAGGTGGGCTATGTGTTGAGCCACTGGGATAGGTAATCCTTGGCATCTCCTATAAATATTTTCTCTCCACTGTACTGGTTAATGTTGAGTCAGCACTTGCTGTTACTACGATTAGATGTTGAGTCAACACTTGCTGTTACTACGGTTAGGAGAGTGCTACAAAGCCTATCAGTGTTTTAATTTTTAATATAACAATTCCTTGGTAGAAAAACTATGATTATAATTTGAAAGAATTTTCCAAGTACTTCAAACAGGAATCATAAATACCAGTGCAAAAATTACTGTTGAGTGTGACAAAAGACCACTTTTTTAAACATCCATTTGGAGTTTTGCAAGAATTTATTTTTATTTATTTAACATCTGTTTACTGGGAAAGTCCAACTGGGAACCAACTAATTTTCAGTGGGGAGAAATGCTCCAGAGTCCGGACGCATGTCTTTGTAATGTTGGAGGAAACCGGAGCACCTGAAGGAAACCCACAGAAATATAAAATAAATAAAAGAGCAAAGTATTAAAGTTAAAAAAGAAAAAAAAAATGTTCCGTTATCTCTGAGTAGCCTGCCCCAACCTCAAACACACACCATTCAGTGTGTAATTAGCAGCAATATTACCACTAATGCAATTCAACACACAAGCACGGTGATGGCATTACTCTGAGGCTGAGCTTAAAGACGCTCGACATTAAATGTTGGTAAACCAAGACTCAGCAAACTATAGTGTATCCTTTTGTTTTGGTAAACTAAGACTCGGCAAACTATAGTGTATCCTTTTGTTTTTCATTCCAAGCAAGCTACTGATCACACATACTATTCCTTAAGTTCTACAGAACTTAAATAAAAGTTTAAACTCAACACAGTGCAATTCCAGACCAGAATCCACTGCTGCTGCTGCTACGTAACTACGTTATACAAATACAATCCAATTTGGGCAACTGGAGGAAATGCATACAAATGTTAAATAAATAAAAATAAAAAGTATTAAACTTAAGATGGAAGAAAAAAAAAAATTTTCCTTTTTCCACTGAATAGCCCAATCTCGAAAACACATCATTCAGTTACAGTGTAATTAACAGCCATCAGCAATATTACTGCCAATTCAATTCAACACCGGCATGGCATTACAAGTCTCTGAGCTTAAACATGACATTTTAAATGTTTGAAAACTTCTAGAACTCAGCAAAATAAGTGTGCCCTTTCATATTAGCAGCAGCTAGCTACTGATCACACACTTCACACAGTGAAATAGAATAGCTTCTAATATGCACATTTTTTATTTTTATTTTTTTACTTACCTGGAACTGGAAGTGGAGCCGCTGGAGAAAGTAAATCTTCTAATCCTAAAAATGGAATGGATTCCACCTAGCAAGTGCAGACATGGGGCAGGGGGTGGTGGTGGTGCTGGGCCGACTCTTCCCTATTTTTAACACAGTACAACTCCAGACCGGAGTCTGCTCACTGCTGCTTAAATACATTACACAAACTATCCAAATTAGGCAGCCTGAGCGAGTCTCCAAGATCAACAAGCAGTCGTCTACTTAACAAGCTGAATGTCATCACACACACATGGTGACATCAATCATTTAAACCTGTAAAAAAAAAATTGAAATAATCGGGAATTGAAGGGGGGCCACTTGGGATTTCGTGGCACCCCATTATTTTGTCTCAAAACCTTACAGGACCTAATGAAATATCATTCCTGTACATTAAAGGTATATGCTGGAAAAGTATTCAAAGTTGAACCAAACTTCTTAACTGTTCTGCTGGGAATGCATCAAAAAGGTAGGACACACTACCTACCTAATAGCAGAAGAGCCACAGCTAAAACAGAAGCTCCAAGCGCTACTTGTTTTGGAATAAAAATTAGAAGTTATGTTCTTACCATAACTTAACATCTATGTTGTCCATTTTCATTCTTCCTCACAAATCAGGCTAGGATCAGATCCTCAGATCTGACTCAGACGCATCTACAAGACTTCGGATCCAAATCTCGTGCTCCTCCCTCTACCCATAATGCTCTATTCCATGCTCAACTCCTCAGATCGAGTTTGCTGCCTTACTGCCCACTGTATTATAAAGACAGACAAGAAGCAAGAGACAGATGAGGCTCAATTCTGGAAACATGAAGATTCCTATAATATCCAAAGATCTCTCTAAGAGAGACA
The DNA here is from genome assembly GCF_019279795.1 of Protopterus annectens. Taxonomy (NCBI): domain Eukaryota; kingdom Metazoa; phylum Chordata; order Ceratodontiformes; family Protopteridae; genus Protopterus; species Protopterus annectens. The sequence goes on from NC_056750.1 coordinate 388,534,010, forward strand.
AGACCAGGGGATGGTTGGAAGGGAAAGTGATGAAGAATGAAAATGGACAATGCAGATGCCAAGTTACGGTACTTACATAATTTCTAAATCTGATGTAGTCCTTTGCATTCATCTTCTTCACAAATGGGTCAGAGTCCCCAGCTGTGCAACTCTCAGGAGGCCCTCAAGGAAGGACAAGCTGGAGTACTGTCAAACCACTCTGGAGACAATATCTAATTTGAAATGTGTCACAAAGGTACAACTCTGACCAAGTGCCTGCAGCACAGATGTCGTCAACAGAGGTTCTTGAAGAAAAGGCAGATGAAGTAGCCATACATCTAGTGGAATGTGCTCCAGGAGGACAAGGCAACTACAAACCTTTTTGAGAATAAATCAGCAAGGCACAATTAGTAATCCATTTAGAGTAATTTTAGATACTGCCTGGCCCAAGCAGTTAGGAAAAAAGGATACAAACAGCTGATTAGATTTCCTATATCGTTTTGTCCTGTGAATGTCAAGAAGGTGCAGCATATATTCACACTTGCTAGTAAAGTTTGGAAAGAAAACTGGTAATTGTACGGACTGGTTAATGTTAGTCTCTCTGGCCAGTTTAAGCAAAAAGAAAGGGTTGGTTCAGACATCCTATCCTTATGGAAAATAATGTAAAGATGCCTAGCCGATAAGACCTGGAGTTCAGAAATTCTTTTTGCTGACGGGACAGCATACTAAAAGATTTTTTTTTTATTTTATTTATTTATTTAACATTTGTTGACCGGGAAAGTCCGACTAGGTTCCACAGAGCCTGTTTTCAGCGTTGGCCTGGGCAGAAATGCTCCAGATGCATGTCTTTGGAATGACTTAGATGTTTTCTAAGAAAAAAAACTGATACTCCATTTACTTGCCAGTTCAAAGGGTTCCCGAGTTAATCCCTGAAGGATTACTGTCAAATTCCAAGGAGGAGAGGGATTCTTTATTGGAGGTCTAAAGAGGAAAGTTCCCTTCATGAAAGCTTTACATAATCTGGAAGATGTCAGAGAGTGTGATTAGTTTCCAGCATAGAAGTTGGACATGCTGCTAACTGAAGTTTAAAAGTAGAAAAACTAGCTCCTTTCTTAAGATAGTGATTAGAGAAAAGAAGAATGGCCGAAATAAGTGTCAAAAATTGGTCGATATTCTGCTTTGAAGCCCATATGGAAAATCTTTTCCACTTGCTTCTGTATACTTTCTTGGTGGAGGTTTTCTAGGAGGCCAAGATAATGTCACAAACTGGGGAAGGGAGTCTGAAGGTCAGTTTGAGGGTGTGGAGCTTGGGATGCTGAATTCCTGATGGATAAGATAACAGCTCCTGAGTGGGCTTTAGTATCCATGGAGGATATTTCAAGTGAGACCAGAGGAAGGGGAACCACACTTTCTGAGGTCAGAAGGGGCAATTAGGATGACCTAGCTCTTCAGCCTGCTTGCTTTCTGTAGAAACTTCGGGTTCAGCAGAAGAGGGGAATAAGCATCAAGGAGACCGGGGAGCCTATCATGGATCACAGCATCTCTCAGTGAATCCCCCAGAGTGGCGATCACAGTGAAGTACTCGCTGCACTTGTTGTCGAGAGAGGCAAATAGGGTGTAGCAAGGGAGTCCCCAGCACCTGAAGATCATATTCACTACTGTTTGACTGAGGGACCACTTGTGAGGAATCAGGATGGACCTGCTGAGTCTGTTAGTGTGGTTTTCCCCAGTATGTGCACTGCAATAAGAAAGCGGTGTGAAGAGATCGCCCATCCCCAGACTCTCACGGCCTCTCTGCAGAACGGAGAGGAATGGGTTCTTCCTTGTTTGTTGATCTACCAGACTACTGACATGTTTGTTACATGGACTGCAATAATCAGAGGGAGAACGTCCTGAAAGGCTTGCAAAGTTAGTAGAACCGCTGTCATCTCCAATACACTGACATGCATGCAACTTGGTCTCCAAGGGGGCAATGTACTTTGGACCATCTTTCCAATGAAATGCCCCCCACCCCAGTTGGGAAGCATCTGCAGTTACTGTGGCTATTGACAGAGGATGAGAGAACAGTCTGCCCAGAAAAATGTCTGACTGGATCAACCAACAAACATGACGTTTGCAAACTGGGGTGAGCTTTATGGGAAATGATATATGCTGGTAAAGAATGGACTTCTGAAGCCAATGTCCTTTGAAGGATTTGCATAAAGAAACTTGCTAGAGGAACTAGAAGAAAGGCAGGTGATACTGATCCAAGATCTTGCAACACTAGTTTGAATGGAGGGGAACAGACGAGGCAGCAATTCCCGAACCTGATTTCTCAAAGATGTGAGGTAGAGTTGTAGTATCCAGATGGGTTCGTATAAATTCCGGAGTTTGTACAGAAGCCTGCTTCAATTTTGCAAAACTGATTGTAATGCCTAGGGAGTTGGAGATCTGAAGCAAGTAATCCCTGGCTTGTAGAAGTCAATGTCTAGTTGGGGAAACACCTGGAATCCTTTGAGTCTCAATTGAGCTGCCATGAGTGCCATGCATTTTGGTTTACAACCAGGGTCTGTGGTGAGTCCAAAGGGGAGTGCTCTGAATTGGTAGTGACTGGCTCCCAGCCAAAAACGCAGGTGTCTCCTGGAGCACCCGCCTATTTTGAAGTGATAGTATACATTCTGGAGATCTACACAGCACATCCAATTGAAATTGTGCAGAAGTGGTAGGATGGACTGAACTGTAACCATGCAGAACATCGATTTCTTTACATACTGATTCAAACTGCTTAGATCCAGAATTAGTCTCAGGTCCCCTGTTTTCTTTGGCACTAAAAAGTAGCAGGAGTAAGTTTCAAATCCTATTTGGGTGGGACCTCCTGGATGACTCTCTTTAGTATCAGCATTTGATTTTTTTGATGTGTATTCTCCTCTGACAAGATGGAACGTCAGGGAGTTTTTCTTCCTTCAACAGGAGGTGGAAGGGAAAAGAGCATGCAGTAACCTCTGGATACAATTTTTAGCACCCATATTTTTTGTGGTATTTGTCCAGGCATTCAGTTGCAAGGAGAAATGACCCCCGAATGCCTCCAGAGTTGGACAGTCAGGCAATACTTCAGGAGCACTGGTAGGGCCCATCACAGGAGGAATCTCTTAAGCCCTGGTTTTATGGCCCCCCTCTGCCTTTAAGGCAACTTCTGCTATTGAAACCTCCTCCTCCTCCGCCTCTGGAGGAGATGTCCCCACATGGGTCTTGAAAAGGTCCCCAATATTTCCGGAAACACATTTTCTTCCTGCATCGCTGGTTCCTAGACAGTGTCTGTTGATGGGAAGAAAACTTGATCTCAATGGCAGACAGAGTCTTTCCCTTCATCTCACTGCAGGTTAGCATATCTTTTTAATGATGGTCCAAACGAACATGAAAAAGAGGAGACTAACAAAACACGCTTTGAAGGGTTCTGCAAAATCATATAACCTCATCCAGGCATGTCTCCTAAAGGCTATGCCTGAACCGGCTGCTCATGAGGCACTGTCTGCTGTGTGGGATATCAGCCTTACTGATGAATTGGCAATAGGGGAAAGAATAGCCAGCTGAGGAGAAACCTTTTGGAGATCCTCCGCAGACATGGACTCAGTGACAGTTTGAAAGCTCCTTTATCAAATCTGTCAGTAAGTGAGTAAAATGTGCCAGATAATTTAATGACCTCAGTGCAAATGTGGCTGAGGCATAGATGCACTTTCTAAATCTGCCCATCGTGCTGGAGTCCCTGTTCGGTGGCTGGACAGAAGAGCTCTGCTCAGGTAGCTCCTTCTTAGTGGCTTTCAACACAACTATGGCATCAACAAGGACACCCTTACTCCAGTAAGGTTTGTCTGAGGGAGGAACCAATAATTTATCCAGGTATTTGGGGATGGGCTTGACAACGTCAGATTCCTTCTAAGCCTGGTGATAAACTAAATAAATTCATCCTCCAGAAGGGGGGGGGGCATCCAAGATGTAGATGGGTTAAGCCCAGAAAGCCACCAGGAACACTGACTCCTCAGAAAGAACTTGGGAAGACCAGCCATCTTCTGTTTGAGGATTTCAAGGCTGTCTCCAAAGGAGACATCAGGTGATGATGGGGGGGGGGGATCCTTTTTCCTCATGAAAATTGGTGTCTTCTTTGAGAGACTCCATTATGGTGACTATTGCCTCGTCTTGCACATTTTCTTCCAAGGCACCTCTTCCATGAGGTGCTTGGAAGAGGTGTTGGGAAAAGGAGAGAGTCCCTCTGGGGAATGAGTGTGGAGGCTTCCCAGAGTTGACTGACTTAGAGGAGCAGAAATTAAGGGCTCGGGGTAGGCTCAGAGATATGAGAGGACAGCTCTCTATGTCAAGAGCAGGTCTTCTCTACTACCTGAAAGGCTGATGGAACCAGGGACACCTCCCACATCTCCTCAGAGCAGAGGACAAGGGGTCGGGGATAACCCTGGATCTGAGTCCTCCAGAGAGAATCAGACTCAAGCTGTCACGACCTGAGGCGCCAAGGGGAAGGGATGTATCTCACAAAACAAGAGCCAAACCTAACCCCCGTAATGGAGCAGGGCTGGTCAGGGGAACCGCTGGAATCGAGGAAGGGAGCTCCTTCTGATCCAAAGCAGACTCTCTTGGATATCTTGGATACTGCGACTTCGAAACCACAGGTCTATTTGGAGAAGGAGACTGTATTGGCTGGGCAGGTGCACTCATGGATCCGAGAGGGGAGGGAGTTGACAGGACACTATCTGGATCTGAGCCCTGAGAAACATCCACATCATCTTGTCCATATCTGCCTCTGTCAAGCTCCTAGAGGATCTGGATGAAGTCAAGGAAGCACATCTAGAGGGTTTCCTTGCAGCCTGAAACAGTGGAGATGGTAGAGCCAGAGAAACAGACTTTAACACAAACTCCAGTGACTGGATCCTAGCTTTCTGAACCAATGGTCTGGGATGCAAGTAGGATGAAGTAGGGATGGGTGAACTGGAGACTATCACAGTTGTTGGATCCGATAAGGCCTGTGGATCTGAGACAGGCGTCATGGTCTTCGAGTCTGAAGTTACTGTGCTTCTCAAGAGGCTCAGACAAGGCCCTCGGTGACTTCTGCAGGGCTCTCTTCTTCGTGTCCGCAGAGCCTTGTGAAGTTTTTGAAGGGTTCTGAGGCCCAGAAGCAGAAGTAGCTGGAAACGAGACTTTGAGAATAAGTTTATCATGCAGATCAGAAAAGGTCCTGTGATTAAAAGTAGTGCATATCTCACAGGTGGATTTGAGATGCTCAGGCCCCAGGCAGTAGATGCACTACTTGTGGGAATCAGAAAGTACAGTTGTGTACACTTACCATAAATGTAGATGTTAGAGTGTTTTCACTGTTGCAGTCATTACTGGTTTCAGATGAAAGCGCTTAACGATTTGTACACTGTAATTTGGAATAAACTTTGTGTGTCCAAGCCGAGGATCTATCGTTTTGTGTTATCCTGCCTTTAGCAACTTATTTGATTTTTTAAGAAGTTGTTAGTGTTTTGGGAAGTCATTACATTTGGGTTATCTGCCTGCAGGTAGCCCTCAGCCGGCCTGAATATCAAAGTCTTGGATTCCTGCATGGGATGCTGTCTCTTCTTCCATGATCCAAAAACACATCTCTCTGGAACAACTTAAAATTTCAAAGTAAACCACAGGTCAGGAACACGAAGTTCAAAAAATTTCTGCTTTTAATCCACAGACTTAAAATACAGTAAAAAGTTGCTGTTAGTACACAGACTCAAAAATCAGTAAGCGCTTTCATCCAACTCAGACTTCCTCAGACTGAATAACATAGTAAAATACCACTAACTTAAAATACTACTAAAACAAACACATGACCATTTAATTATGATGCAACTTCCTCTTTTTTAAATATGCAAATCAGACCTATCATTCATTCCAGGTAGATAGCATACATTCAGTTTAATTTGCCAAACATATTCCTTCCACCTGAGCTCATCTTCAGCAACAAATTTATTATGCACATTTATCACTTTGTCTAACACAATAAACTTGAAATTCACTTGACAACTTGCATTATTTTTATGATGTTTACCAAAAGCATTTTTTTCATCTTTCACAGATACTGCATATTTATGTCTGAAAAGTGTCTGGAAATGTTAATAAAAAACAAAGTGATTTTGTGACGTTGATGCAGATAGAAAACAGCATAGACACTTTTTCCATTAAAAATATTATCAGTAATTGGAAATTATTTAATTCAGATGCAGATACGATGAAAGTTGTGGGAGATAGACCATTATTTGTACAGAAAAAGGAACGAAGTTTTAAAAAATTATTTCAAGCTAGATTAAATCCCCCCCCCCCCATATCTCTACCCACACAGAATAGGGTTATTAATACAGGAATGTACAAAAGTGTTTAAATTGTAATATGTGTAACTTCTTGATGACAGATGTTAAACAACTAACAGTGGGAGGGCATGTGATAACAATACAAGGAAAATATATCTGCAAATTGAGATTTATTGTTTATTTAGGCATATGTATGTCCTGCAATTCATTTTATGTGGGGCAGACAACTAGAGCATTTATCAGCATAAATATGCAGTATCTGTGAAAGATGAAAAAATGCTTTTGGTAAACTTTATAAAAATAATGCAAGTTGTCAAGTGAATTTCAAGTTTATTGTGTTAGACAAATGATAAATGTGCACAATAGATTTGATGCTGAAGATGAGATTGGGTGGAAGGAATATGTTTGGCAAATTAAATTGAATGCATGCTATCCACCTGGAATGAATGATAGGTCTGATTTTGTTGCACATTTAAAAAAGAGGAAGTTACATCATAATTAAATGGTCATGTGTTTTTTTAGTAGTATTTTAAGTTAGTAGTATTTTACTATATTATTCAGTCTGAGGAAGTCCGAGTTGGATGAACGCGCTTACTGATTTTTGAGTCTGTGGATTAAAAGCAACTTTTTACTGTATTTTAAGTCTGTGGATTAAAAGCAGAAATGTTTTGAATTTCTTCCATGATATTAGGTTGTCAGGGGAATAAAAAATGCAGCCAATGCCATTACATCAGTTTTTCTTGCCCCAGATGTCAGGTTGGCCCCACAATAGAAAGCAATTATATGTTAGGTTACACCTCCAACAAAAAGCAAATACACCAGAAAGGTGAAATACACAAAACAAGAAGAAAAGTATAGCCAAGAGAAGTCAGGGGGCTGGAGGGAGGGTACCAAGGACTGCAACAGTGAATACACTTGAACATCTACATTTATGGCAAGTGTATACAACTGTACTATGTTCTTTGTGTTTCACTGTGGCAGTCATTACATTTGGGTTGATTCCCAAAACTAAGGAAGGGAGGAAGAAGTTGGAGAGCATTAGGACTAGCTATTAAGCCCTGCAAAACTGCAATGGCAAAACCAGCTCTGGATTTAGAAAAAATAGGCATGTGGTAATGCTTGGTGAAGGTATGAACAGAGCTCCAGGTAGCAGCTTCTAAGATGTCCCTGGTAGGAACACCTCTGAGAAAGGCTGTAGAGGTAGATGCAGCCCTGGTGGAATGTGATCTTATCCCCTGTGGGATAGGTTTTTCATGGGGCTTATAGCAGAAATTAATGCAATGGGCTATCCACTTAGAAAAGGTTTGCTTTGAAATGGCCTTCCCCTCTGCCCTTGCAGCAGCCAACTAGCAGCTGTTCATATTTTCTGAGAGGCAAAGTCCTGACCAAATAAAATCTAAGTTGCCTGTGCACATCCAAAGAGTGTAGTATTCGTCCTCCTTTGTTTTGTGGAGTTGGGAAAAAAGTAGGCAAATGAATGGACTGATTAAGGGCCACACTAGACACCACCTTGGGCAAAAAGGAAGGATTGGTCCTTAGGGACACCCTGTCTGCATGGAAGATGATGAATGGCTCCACTGCCATGAGGGCCTGTAATTCAGACACTCTTCTTGCTGAAGTGATGGCTAGAAGGAAGGCTGTTTTCCAAGAAAAGAATGTCAACTCTGCTTGCTCAAAAGGAGGTAGAGTGAGCTTTTCCAATACAAAGTTAAGGTCCCAGGCTGGAGTAGGGGCTCTCCTAGGTGGTCTTAAATGTTTGGCCCCTCTGAGGAATTGCTTTAGCAGGGGGTGAGAGAAGTGGGGTGATTCAGTATTATAATGAGCTGAAATGGCAGAGGCATGAATTTTAATTGATGAGAAGAAAAGGCCCTTGTAGAGCATCTCTGTTAAGTACTGAATAATATGCAGTAAGCTGGGCACCGTTGTGTCCATCCCCTGAGTCTAGCTCCAGGAACAGTATCTTTTCAGCATAGACTTTTCTAGTACTAGGCCCCCTTGCCTCCAGAATGACATCTAGCACCTGCTTACTGAGGGATGTTACTGGAGAGCTCAAGGAATTAGCCAGGCTGCAAGGTTCAGGGTTTGAAGCTGAGGATGCAGAATCTTGCCTTCCTGCTGGGACAGGAGGGAAGGAGTCTGAGGCAGGTGCCATGGTTCCAGCAGTGACATACTGCGCAAGAGGGGGTACTAGTGTTGGCGTGGCCAGTCTGGTGCAATCAGTATTGTCATTTGCATGTCCTGTTTGATCTTTAGCAGACCTTTCGAGAGGAGAGGCAGAGGGGGAAAGACAAACTGAGAGGCTTTCCCAGGTAAAGGACAGGGCATCCACTTTCCAAGCTTGACTGTGGGTAATCCTTGTGCAGAATTTGTCCAATTGGTAGTTCTGAGGGAAGGCAAATGGGTCTATCTCTGGATTGTCCCATTTGTTTCTCAAAAGGATGAATATCTTTGGTTCCAGTTTCCATTCGTGTGGGTCCATGAGATTTCTGCTTAGGTCTACCAGTGAATTTAGCTTGCCTGGCAGGAATTGAGCTTGTAGGTGCTCTTGGTCGCTCAAGACTGTGTTCCACAGAGTCATTGCTAGTATGCAGACAGGGTACGAATGGGTTCCCCCCTGCTTATGTACCACATAGCAGTGGTGTTGTCTGTCTTTACCAATAATTGTCCTGGAAGAATGTGGTCCTTGATGGCTGTCAGCGAATTCTGTACAGCTAACATTTCATTTTGATTGATATGCAGGTGCATCTGACTTGGATTCCATTTGCCCTGAATGCACTGCCCTGTCAAGTGAGCCCCCCATGCATAGTCTGATGCGTCTGTTGTTAGGGTTTGGGCAGCAGGGGGTAGAGTGAATGGGAGTCCCTTGTTGTGGTCGCAGGCCTCTGCCGACCAAAGGAACTCTGTCTTTATGCAAGAAATCATTGATTCCAGGTCCTGAGAATGTTGACACCATAGGCTTTTTAGATACCATTGCAGTTTCCTCATATGCAGTCTTGCATATGGAATTAAAGAATGCAAGAGACCATGAACCCCAGGGCGTGCAGGATTTTCCTTGCAGATAGCTGGGTCTTTGTGTCCAGTAGTTTGAAGTAGGCTATCAAATAAACTTGTTTCTCTGGCGTGAGGTAAGCCATCTGGGAAGTTGTGTTCAAGATGCTCCCAGGAATACAATTTGTTGGCAGGGTACTAGATGAGATTTCTTTTTGTTTACGGTGTACCCCAGTGAGGTTAGAAGTTTCTTTACAAATGCCAGATGTTTTAGTAGCATGTCCTGGCTTTCTGCCTGAATTAGATAATCGTCCAGGTGTGGGTATATTTGAATATTTCTTTGCCTGCAAAATGCAATGACTGGAGCTAGACACTGTGAATACCCTGGGTGCAGCAGATAAGCCAAAGGGAAGTGCAGAGAACTGATGGTGCATGGAGCCTGCTCTGAAGCGTAGGTATTTCCTGCAAGATTTCCTTATTGGAATGTGCAGTTAAGCTTCCTTTAAGTCTAAGGTTGCCAACCAGGCATCTTTGCCTAGCATAGGAAGAGGCTGTTCAAGTGTTAGCATTTTGAATTTTGGCATTACCAAAAAGGTGTTTAGAATAGAGATGTCCATGATAGGATGCCAGGAGCGGTCTTTTCTGGGCACCAGGAAAAGTCTTGAGTACAAACCTTGACCCTCCTTCTGCTGGGACAGGTTGAACAGCCCTGACACTTAGAAGATAGAGAACCTGCGGTTGAGCCTCTGCCCACTGACTTGGGGGTAGGTCTGGCCAACCGTTTGGGGTTGGTAAAGAGTGGAAGTGGAATCTGTATCCTTGGAAAACTATATTTAAAACCCATTTGTCCTGGGTAATGAGTTCACAGTTTTTTGCATGCAGGGCGATCTTTCCCCCTAAGGGAGCAGGCAGTTGAGCAGGGCTTGGAAGGTTTAAGGTTAAGTCATTGAGACATTTTTTCATAGGGTGGTGTCTTACTACTTCCAGCTTTGGAAGTGAGAGTCCCCCACTGCTTAGGCTTGTGAGTACCTTGAGACTGTAGCCTAGGTGGTCTGCTGTTTCTGGGTTTGGACTGAGAAGGCCTGGAAGAGACAGAAAAGGACCAATTCTTAGAATGCCAATGACTGCTGAATCTAGGAGGCTTTACTTGCAGAAAATCTTTAACAGTTTGCATAGATTTAGCTTTTCCCTCCACCTTTTTAAGTACTACTACTGCTTTGTTGCCAAACAGGTGGTCTTAGTTTAAGGGAGCATCCAGTAATTTAGCTTCAACATGATCTGGCAAATTTTGCTCCTTAAGCCAAGCATGCCTTCTAAGTACAGACCCAGTGACAGCAGCCCTGTAAGATGATTCTAGAGAGTCAAAACCACATTGCAAAGTATGTTTACCAACTTGTTCAGCAGAATGCATTAAATCCTGTAATTCTTTATTTTCAGCACAGTCAGGAATCAACATAATTTTCTGTTTAAGTAGCCCCATAATATGCTGCTACTTTAACATATGAAACTGACAGCTTAAGACCCTAATGGTCAAAGTAGCAGAACTGTGTACCTACTTACCACATCTGTCCAAGGCCCTGTAATCTCTATCAGAGGGGATAGAGTTTTTGGCCGTAATAGCCTTAAAGCCTTTAGGTCCTAGAGAAATGGTCTCTGGGTCGGCAGTAGGATTCTTGAACAGAAACTTGTGAGAGTCAGGTACTCTGCAATACCTGTCAGGCTTCCTGGTAGCTGGAGGTAAAGTGTCTGGGACCAGGCTGGATTCCAAGAAGGCATCATCTACAATGTCCAGGACAGGAGGGATAGCTAAAGGCCTGTGCTGAGGGAGGAGTACGAATTCCCTAAGCCTCTTTTTGGAGTCAAGAGTAATCCTGGCTTTCCCAATGGAAATGTTCCCTAAGAGTGTGCAAGGTTTCACTAAAACAAAAATCTTCTGGAGGGGAAGCAGAGGGAATGGAATCCTCTGCATCAGAATCCTCATAGGTAGATAAGGGCAAATCCTGGTAATCAAAAGAAGCAGAAATTTTAGAATCCTGATCAAAAGAATCAGAAGGAAAATCAGTTCTAGGTCTCTTAGAGGGTGAAGGCTGGCTTCCCCTAATTAAAGTAATAAGGTCTTCAGCCATTCTTATTTGTTTTATAGGCATATGGGCCTGACCATGCAGTTTGGACGTTGGTTTTCTAGGCATGGGTCGAGTTTTAGGCCTTGAAGAAGAAGAAGATGGCGTCAGTTGGAAATGCAAGCCAGTAAGGCCTGAATACAGCCTCAGAAGTCAGTGCCTGCACAGCGGGGCTCCAGACCCATCCAAGGTAGAGACATCCGCAGGTTCCATAGTCGAAAAAGCATCTCGCGGCATAAAAGAACTCCGAATGGGTCTCAATAGAGGCCTGCAAATCTGAAGTAGTGGGTCTCAGGGGCTGCGAAAGTGCCTCACTGAATACTGGCGACTAGCTTAACGGAAGCGTCATCGGCAGCTTTGGATCTATGCGTTCTGTCTCTGTCTTTATCTTTTATATTTTTTCAGAAAAAAGCAGAGTGAGTATATAATGGCTTACAAACCCAAACGCCAGCGATAAACTAGATAAAGGGAGGAAACAGGAGAATTAGTAAAAGTAACAGTAATACCAGAAGACAAAAGTACTAATTTTTAACAAGAAAAGTTTACTCTCACAGCTTGAGACTTTTACATCAGTCTTGTCACGATGGCGGCAAACAAGATCTGAAGAATTGGGGATGGACTACAGCATTAAGCATAGAGGGAGGAGCTTGAGATTTGGATTCAAAGTCTTGTAAATGTGGCCAAGTCGGCTCATATTTAAAATTCGTACACAAAGTTACTATCCTCCATTTAAAAGACTACTACAGATCTGAAATAACTACACTCTCAGAAACAGACAAGATAATTCAATCACTGAAAAACAGACCTAGATTTAAACTAGCAACAGCTAAAAATGCTGCATCTATAATGGGACCAACTATATGGAATGAGCTACCACAGATATAAAAAATATCAAAAACATTAAAAAAAAAAAAAACTTAAGCAACATTGGCATAATGAAAATCAGTGCAACTGACACTGGCTAATATACTTAATGTATCACACAACACCTTATTAGCAACCTGCTTAATGTATTATAGAATGTAATTGTCTTCCTTCTATTTTGTTCAAACATTTTATATTTTACCATTATAATTGTTGCCTTTTGGCTTGGGTCATGGCTGAAAAGTTTCTATGAACCAGACCATCCACCAGGTTATTAAATGTAAAATAAAATAAACAAACCTTTCCTGGAAGTGGCTTGTTGAAGTGAGCACAGCAGAAAGAAAGAAATAGCATGAGACAACCATATGGACATTTTCTATTTTGATACTACTACTTTTTTCCTACTCTCACAGGAGACAGAGCTGACCAGCTTTCCTGAAAGCTTATATATAATCTGTCGTATCTGAGCTGCATGCAGACATCAAGAGTATGGAGGATTCTCTCCCTCTTGTTTTAACTTGTGGAAAGAATACAGGGAGATAAACAGTTTGTCTTAAAGAAACCCTGCCTTTGTGGAAAATGAGATAGAGCTGACTCGTATTATCAGCCTGTAATTCAAGACACTCTTCTTGCAAATGTCAGAACAATGAGTTGTACAGTTTTCTATGTTAAGAACCTGAAATTAACCTGTTGAGCTGGTTCAAATGGAAGTGAAGTCAATTTTTTAAGTGTAAAATTAAGACCAAGGAGAAACAATCCGTTTTCTGGGTGCGCACAATTTTGAAACTTTCAAAAACTGCTTGATTTGTGGACATCTAGAAAGTGATGGATCTGAGGGTAGACAAGCAAAAATGGCTCAAATATGAATCTTGACAGAAGAATGACAGAGGCCAGAGGATATAACAGCTCACACAAAATCAAGAACGAGAGGCAACTGGGCCCTGAATGGGTCCTGTTTCTTAAGTGGCACCAACTAGGAAATCTCTTCCATTTAAACATATATGATTTTCTAGCAGCAGCAATTTTGTCTCCTTTAATGCATGCTGCATAGTCTCAGGAAAAAAAATATCAAAACTAACATCCATAAAGACAGATGAGGTGTTTTTACGCTGGTGTGTGTCAAAACAACCTCTGTCTTGTATAAGTAAATTCAGTATGTGGGGAAGCTTGTGGTAATTGCCCTTAACCAATTTCAAAAGAAGGAAGAACCACTGTTGCCTGGGCCAAAATGGTGTCACCACCACAATCTTTGGAGTATCCTTCTGCATCTTTAGAAGAACCCTGGGTATCAGTGGAAAGGCATACAAGAACACCTCTATCCATGAAAATAAAAAAAAAATCTGTCTTCCAGGCCTGTTTGCAAGAACAAATGTAGCTGAATTTCTTTAACTGTTTGTTCTGAAAGAAGGCAAAATAATCTATTTGAGGCGTTACCCATAGCTAGAAATTTTTCTGTAAGACACCTGGGTGTAGATTCCCGTGTGTGTGAGGATCTGTCCTGATCCTGCTCAGCTTGTCTTCTACAATATTTTGCTCTGAAAGAGTGTATGATGATGCTTGTTGGGATGCTATCATAGCAAGCCTCTACTGGGGATAAGATCTAGTACCCCGCTTGTTTATGCACCACGTCACTGTGGTACTGTCTGTGATAATCTGCAGAGGTCCTGAAAACTAGAAAGGATTTGAGGCCTTTAATGCATTGATAACTGCCAACATCTCTGACATTTATGTGCCCTTGTCTGTCCTTGGAGTTCCACAGACTTGAAATCACTCCACTAGCAAAGTCTAAGAAGCACCTGCTGTGAAAGGCTGAGAGGAAGGTTTAAGGGAAAAAAAAGGGGATACCTGGGTTGACAGATAAATGATCAACCCATCAAAGCAGACCCTTCAGACAAATCCCATAATTGGAATCTAAAAAGATAAGATGTGTCGATGCTGCGTCAAGACAGATCTAAGGTACCACTGAACTGTTCTCATGTGAAGTCTGGCTAAGGGAATCATGTGAATCGGAGACCACAGAATCCAGACCCCACAGAAATTCTCTGGCAGAAGCTGGAGATTGGCTGGAGTAGTCTAGAAAGATATCCTTGTACCGTGCTACATTGTCTAATGGAAGAAAAGCTCTTTCTATTGACAAATCTAGGAGACATTCCAGAAACAACTAGCAAGTATGAAGGGATAAGAGGAGTTCTGAAATTTCGACTGAAACCTCAGACTAAGCAGAAGATTCATGACCCATGTCTGGGAATCCTGACAACTAAAAAAATATTTCTTCAAATATAAAATGATCATCCAAATATGGAAATATGTGAATGCCTGCAGTAAGCCATCATTGAAGCCAGACACTTTGTAAAAACCCTGATGCAGTGGACAGATGATAGGGAAAAGAGACAGAACTGATAATGTGACCAGACAGACCATTTTAAACACCTGAACTCCTTGCAAACTGAAATGAGGGGGTAAGCGTCTTTTAGGTCCAATGTTACCATGAAGCTGCTGGAGGAAATGAGTGGCAACAGTGTTTGAAGGGATAACATTTTGAATTTTGGAATTCTAGGACAAATCTCAAAGTTCCATCTTTCTCTGTCACTAGAATAATCCTTGAATAGAAGCCTTTGCCCATCTGACCTGAGGGCACGAGTTTTATCCCCCCCAAGCCAACATTTGTTCCAGAATAAGAGGAAACTGGGATAGCTGATTAGCAGGATGAGGAGGAATCGCTTGAAAAGGGGAAGGGATTTCCCACTGCCATCTGTACCCCTGCTGGATAAGTCTCAGAACCCACTTGTCCAAAATAGTTTTTTGCTGATCTTAGAAAATAATCAATTTCTCTCTTCCCTCATCATTTTTTTAAAACGATCTCAGCAAACGAGGACTCAAATATCTGATCTCTTCTGTCCGGGGGAGAACACAACATCTTAGCTTTAACATCTTCTGGTAGGTTTGGTGAATGCAACCAATCAAATATTCTCATAATGGAACCAGTGGCAGCAGCTCTTGAAATAGCATCAGCAGACTCGTAAGAGCACTTTAATACGGTTTGTTACCTGAGAAGCAGATCAAATTAGAGAATTTAACTTTCTTCTGAGTTTAAAACTTAACAGTTAACATTCGCATGTTCTTAAAATAAGCCATTAAAAATGTTGTTAACATGTGATCCTGGTAGTTCAAAATTGTGAAAGTTAAGGTAGAGGAAGAATTAACATTCTTTCTAAATCTGTCAAAAGCTGTCCCATCCTTGTCCGAGGGAATGGGGTTAGAATTCACAATAGGTTTAACAGTAGAAAAGATGGATAAAGATATCACTGCAGATCTGATTTAGGATTAGAAAACATGAATTTGCATGTCTGAGGTACTCTATATAAACTATTAGACTTCTTGGAAGCAGTGGTCTGCCTGTCAGATATACTGTAAGCTGTTAGGAATGCACCCTCTAAAGCAGGTAATACAGAAGAAACAGCTGCATGTTGTGTAAAACACATTTCCAAAAAATTATAATACTTTTGCTAGGACATACAAATTTCATTCTGTTATCACTATAATAAATCTTTCAATTTGGTAACAGTGTCAGCAAAACATAATTCTTCTGTAGGGAAATCTGAAGAAACCCTTTCTTCAGAATACGTAGCTGGAGAAGAATTAAAGAATCATAGTCTCTTTCTGCTCCCTGTTCACCTGACTGGGAATCTAGTCAGACTGAGGAAAATCCTTTTCTTTTTCCATGACAAGACCGTTAGGAAACAGTATATAACACATCCAAAGAAGATAGTAAGCCAAGGAAGTCTTCCCTGTCCACAGTTAAAGATATAGAAGAAAAGAAACATTAAGTTTCAGCTTTTTCTTTCTGGGAGACTCCCTGGAAAGGGACGGGCTCATGATACACATCTTACCCTGGCTAATAGGTACACCTTCACCCTCACGTTCCCCTGAGCTCCTGGAGATGGCAACACTACAACCGCAGAGTGCATGCCAGGAGCAAAGGATCAGTGGTCTGAGGATCAACATTTGCTCACAGCAGAGTCACCCAGCAACAGCTTGTGAACTAGTAAACAAAAACAGTGGAGACCGAAAATTGCTCCATGTTTTAGACATGAAGGAAGCCTCAAGTGGACAGCAACAGCAGTCTGAGTCGTTAAACCTTCTGACAAGAAAATAAAGGCTCTTAGGTAAATTTTCTGCGACAGTCCCCAAAAGCACAAAATCCTGCTCTCCACACATATTCTATGCAAAAATATAGAATATCTCAATAAAAATATTTATTTAAAATGTTTTTTTTTTTCACACAAGCATTAAACAAGTAAAAATCTTTTTGATAACATTGCAGTGCAACAAAAAAAGCATACGCTGGCATAAACCATCACATTTACAAAGGAATAAAAAGTTTTGCCATGGAAAAATGATGTAGTGGAAGGTCTTCCACTGAATTGTACTTATCTGCCCAGCCTTAAAAGAACTGCTAGTCAACTGTCAGTTCCATCAATCACTCAGAGGTGAAACACTCTGGGGAAAGAAAGCTCTGAAGCTTTTGGCACCCAAACTGCCTTTCTAAATGACTCTGCTTGAGCCAATGGCAGTCTTGGTATACTGAAGGTACCCTAAAGGCTTGAAATCTGCCCGGTGGTCACCGGTCCTAGGTAAGGCTATAACCCAAACAGCTTAGGCTAAACTATATAAAATAGATATAAAAAGAATAATATATAGCAATGTATGTATGTACAAAACAAACAGGTAAAGGAAATAAAATGCATCAATCTATGGTGGGTCAAAGTCCTGACCACTACAAGATAATATTCTATACTGGCAGACATGTTAACTTTGATGGCAGAATAACCAAGACTAAGTTCAAAAATATTCCAGAGATAGGTCAGGAAAGCATGACAGTCCAAGGACTGAGGAGAAAAGTGACTTATCTTAGCCAAGATGGATGATTTCTTCCAGTTGGCTTTGCAAATGCTGAGTGGAAGGCTTCCTAACGTTCTGAAAGACCTCTGAAAACTCTTGGGGGCATTTAATCATTGAACAGGAACTACTGCAGCAACCATTATTTGAAGTGAAGAAACCAAATCAGCCACAGACTTTCTAAACACTCAATGGAAGGCTTCTACATTGCATCTTCTGGAGGCATCTGGTTGTTGCTCAGGAACTACTGTAGCAGTCAAGAGTTGAGGTAGAGGTGATATCTTGTTAAACCATGTTACTGGGGCCATCAGCATTTGGACCAGATCCTTTTGGCCAAGATTCCAAGGGCCTGGAATGTGCATAACAACTATTCTCTGTCTTTCTACTGTCAAACTCTTGAAAGCAGACAAGAGGTTGTGGGGAGGATGCATACAGTTATCTCTACCTCTTTTTAGTATTGCATCTATGTCCACCTCCCTTTGCAATGCAGAGAGTAGAACTTCTGTAGTACTGCATTCACCAAGGCAGCAATGAATGTCATCTTTCATACCATTCCACCATCTGAAGACAGCCTAAACACTTTCTCTAAAGTTGAAGTTTTACATAATGCTGATACTGTGACTTTTATGAATACTAGAACAGGATTGCTCTAAATTAAATTACTGAGAAGTCACCGCTGCTAGTGGCCCACTCCAGCATAAATAATCCTTCCATGTAAATGACAAAGGAGAAAATCAAAAATTACTACACTGCAAGTAATAAGAAAAAAATATTTCAGTTTAGTTTAACTTTTTACGATTAGCAATGTGACGGTACTTGCTTCTGGTGAGAAAAATAATTCAGTGTTAGCAGCACATCCTGGCTATCTATTCAAAGTACTGTATCACTATGACAGGCTCAACCATGAGGACATCTAGTCTTAAAAGACAAGAAATCTGCTCTCAGCTTGAGGTAGTTTATGCAGACATTTCTTCAATGAAGCTCAGTGGCCCCAGACCAGCTCACTGACTTTTCCGCTTCTCCTGACATACATCTGACATAGGATTGTGCTGGGGGCAAATATCAGGAAATCCATCTTGAAGATTGTGCAACAGCTCCACCAATCCTGAAAACAATGGCAAGATCCTGAAATAAAGAGCATATGAGAAAACAAATAATGACACTGACGTCTAGCAGCACACTGCTCCAAATTTAAGCATGACAGCCAGTAAAGGCACAACAAACTTTAGCTGCAAGAAGCAAAACAGAAGGTGTGCTTGCACCTACTTCTGAAATGCCACATAGGACAAATATCTGAGCCCTCTTCATTCATAAGTTCATATACTAGCAGTAGGCTAACTGCCCGGGTTCCTATTGTATTGTTGACAGATTAGGTTGTCGAATGTTTATACATCTCTCCCTTCATCTCTAAGAATTTCTGAGAACTATGAACACTTCAAAACCAAGCTGCATTCTTACCTCTCCCAAAAATGGAAATGCAATTGCACTCCACCTACCTAGCCTGCTTAATACATAAATACCTTATTACACACAAAGTTTGTTCTTCCTTACACACTATCGATTAACCCTATATGTACTGCCTTCATGCTAATTGCTACCTCTATACCACTCTCAGAGGATTTAAACCTCTGTATTAATTTAACTCATGCTAATATTCATGCATAAAGAACTCATCCATGCTAATGTTACTTCTATATCATGCTCAGATGATTTAAACCTCTGTATTAATTTAACCTTGTACTACTGTTCTCAACTACTAAACATGTAAATATGCTTTACATCCTTCTCCAAGCTGCTGTTTAACTTTTTAGTTTTTGCTATTTTGTATGTAAAATTTGCTTAGTTTGTTTCTGTTTCCACTATGTATTGTACTTCATATTATGGAGCTTGTACTATGTATTATTGGAGATTTTCTCCCCGAGCCTCCACTGAAAACGGGCTCTTTGAGCCCAGTGGACCTCCCCGGTCATCAAACTGGAAATAAATAAATCTAAGCGTCGAAAGCTTAAAACAGCAAATGCCCACTTTATCAAATTCTTTCCTCGGGAAAGAATATGCGTGGCCGTTATTGGGGATTGGCCCTTTCCCCAATGCAAAGCGATCTCGGACATGGTATATTTAGTTAGGCGGTGGGTGCAGTCCCCCCACTATATTTGGGTGTGTTTACTTTGTTTACGGATGGCCACTCAAATTCTTTCCTGAGGAAAGAATTTGATTATGTGGCCATTCGCTACTGTAAGCTTTCGACGGTTAGGTGTAGATGATTTTGGATTTGACAACCTAAGCTGTCGATGTTATGATTTAGACACAACTGCCCTTGTGAGCCACTTTGAGCCTAGCCAATAACCCCATGTGAGAATCAAACCCTGCAACTTCTATTTGTAAGGTAAACACCTTAACCATTATGTCAATCTCCCACCTCAACAATGTACACTCCTGTCAAGTACTGAACCTAGGACCTTGTCAACTACAGCATAGCGCATTAGCCCACTAGGCCAAGTATGAAGTAGAAGGTGTGGTTCTGCAAAGAATTCAGATCGTTACCTCAATAAAGAGGAAGTAATGTACAGGAAAACTGGAAATTAGTCCAAAGGCCAAGATAAATCAACATAAAGGACTTCAAACTCTGGTGAGGGTGGGGGGCTTCCAAGTCTCAGCAAGCAGATACAAGAAGCCTGTGCTATAGCAAAGCTTCGTTAAATATAGCCAATACTATAGTGAAAACATTAGCAAGTGGTGGAAAGGCCCAAACCAGCTGTTTATACTGCAACCTGATCACAGCAAACTACAGGAACCTCCTGTAAGGCATCAAACACGGATATGCCTACAGGAACCAACATCACATTGATGAACACCATTCAAAAGACCCACAGAAGCACCTATGTTAAAGCTTAATTAGTGAAAATACAAAACCTCAAATAAGTGATGTGAAAGGTGAAATCATAATGAAAACAGCCATGGGTAGGATACTCTGCCCTCAAATATCCAGAGACCATAAAAAGAACTCTCTTCCATTTTACCATGGAGATTATGTTTATGGTTTCCTTAGCAAGTTCATACCAAGTCTGTGCTAAAAGTTGATCTGTCAGAACAGGATGCATCATGAGTTGGGACCACGTAATTCTAGATTGTACTCCCTTTCTACGCTGTCCAGAGTCAACAAAACTTGTGTGACTGCCCTCTAGGTTGTTGAAATTCCAGAGGACAGACCTCGTAACAGAGCATCTTGAAAGTGGTAATCAGGACTGCTGTGGCTTGGCTTCAATAAATACTTCTTATGGCACTTTGAAGAAGACCTATAGGACAGCAAAGAAAGATGGCACGACTTGTCACCAGCAACATGAATGCTTTTTCACTCCAAAAATATGAGAAACGTGGTAGAAGATGAAAGACCATTAGGGCTTATACATTTCCTCTGCAGAAATAAGCCTTCTGTCTTCTGGACAGACCCTATAACTGCCTGGGAGGCTTCCCCAAATAAAACCTCTCCTTTATATGAACCATCGGTACTAGGCTATCAGCCCTAGGGCCTATACAAGCATAGCCATAACAATTCCCTGGCTATTTCTTCCCACACTGTTTACTTCCCTGGACCCCTGTCTAGCAGGGCGACTGACGTGATCCCCGGGGTGAATTTCCTTTCTCCCATCCAATCGTCAAGGTTCCTTTTGAAGAGGGCCAAAGAGGCACTCTGCTTGACATGTACGGGCAATCTATTCCAGAGTCTGGGGAGTCTCTGGGTCAGGAACCTATCCCTCCAACATGTTTTGTTTATTGTGATGACAAGGTTTAGATCCCTGGAGTGTGTGGCTCTGAGGGACTGGGATTTCTTTAAGTGTAGCATGTCCAACAGCTCTGGGTTTGACATGGCCTTGTATGTTAAGCAAAGATCGCCTCGGAGTAGACGATATGCAACTGAGTATAGCTGGAGTTTTTTAAGACGGTCAGCGTAGGGCATCTGCTTTAGGCCTGTGATTCTTTTAGTGAGGTATTCCTGTGGCCTTTCCAGTTGTTGCAGATGTCTTGAGAGGTACATACCAAACAGGGCATTGTTTTCTATAATGGGTCTAATGAGGGATGAGTACAGTGGGACAATGACCTCCTTTTTTCTGGATGAAAAGCCCTTAGTGATGAGGTGTGCCACATAGAAGGATTTCCTGACTGTTGTGGCGATGTGGTTATCGAAGGTGAGACCGCTGCCCACCTGTGTCCCTAAGTCTCTTATCAAACTTTCAGAGTTTAGTGTACTGCCACCTATATGGTAATTCATGGATACATGTTTTTTCCCAAAGGGGATAACTATACATTTCTTGGCATTGAGCTTGAGCCCATGGCTCTGGCACCAAGTATCTGTTTCTGTAAGGCCCTTTTGTAGAGTATCCACATCATTTGGGGATTCAATAATGGCTCCCAGTTTGCAGTCATCTGCAAACTTTGTTATCCAGAGTCCCTTTAGTGTTGGCTTGTACTTCAGAGAAGTAGATGCCAAACAAGAGCGATCCCAGAACTGAACCCTGAGGTACTCCACTTGTCACTTGTCTGGAGCTGGATTTGGAGTCTGCTACTTTTACAGTGTGGGTTCTATCAGTAAGCCAGTTAGCAACCCATTGGGTGACATAGGGATTAATGCCCAGCTTAGTAAGTTTATCTATGATTCCAGAGTGGGGGGATGGTGTCAAAGGCCTTGGCAAGATCTAGATAGGCTGTGTGGACCACCTTACCCTTGTCCATGGTTCTGGAGACTGATTCGAAGAAGTCAATCAAGTTCAGGAGACAAGATCGGCCCTCCAGTGTTTGAAGGTTGCCAATGTCTTTGTTTATAAGTTCCATGATAATATGCTCCATGGTCTTGCAGATAAGGCTTGTCAGACTGATGGGACGGTAGTTTCCGAGATCCAAGGTGGATCCCCCCTTGTGCAGTGGGATAACTGTAGCTGTGCGCCACTCAGTGGGCATGAAACCTGAGGTGAGGCTATGATTAAACATGACACTTAGGTGAGGTGCCAGTTCATATTGTAGTTCATGTAGTACACAGCCCGGGATGTCATCTGGTCCCATGGATGCTGTATTCTTAGCTTTGGAGAGTGCGTTTTTTTACCTGTGTGGCCGTTATTACTGGAATTTGGCAATCTTCCGGTATTGAGATGGGCCATTTAGGGGTGAGAGGGGGGTGAAGTTGGCACTGAATCGATCTACCAGGATATTGGAAATATCCTTGGATCAGTTTATTTAATGCCATTCTGTTTTAGCTCAGAATAGATCTGAGCATTGCCATTTAGATTCTTGACATAGTTATAGAATGCCTTGTTGTTGTCTTTGGAATCTTTGGCAATTTTATTTTCGTAACTAGCTTTGGAGGATTTTATGAAAGATCTCAGTTTCTTACTGAGGCTGGTAAGGAAGTTTTTTTGCATCCTGGTATTTTCCTCTTTTCTGCAACAGTTTCTTCCTTTTGTTGTAAAGTTTGTTTATAGCAAGGGATCAACAGATTGGCTTCTTTTTTTTTGGATGAGAGCATCTTGGTTCTATTTGGAATGGCACAATTTATGCATGAGTGGATGTGCTCGTACAGTGCCTTAGTGTAGGATTCAGCAGTTGAACTTTCAGTTCCCGTCTGCATGGGTGTCATGAAGTTTGTCACTTCTGACTTGAGTAACATGAAGTTGGCTTTGGAGAAGTTTTTTATGAAGGTTTCCTTACTGGGGGGTGGGGGTGGGATGTGGACGTTAAAGGTGATTAGCTTACGGTCAGACGTGACTAGCGAGGGGGTGATCATAGGTGTAGAGCATAGATTTCATATGTTGGTAATGACCAGGTCTAGGATATTGGAGCCCCTGGTGGGACTATGGATTAGTTGATCCAGGGCGTTGGAATTTATGAATTCCAAGAACCGTTGGGCAAAGGTGTTGGTACATGAGTAGCTTTCCCAGTTAATGGCAGGGTAGTTAAAATCACCCAGTATTAGGGTGTTTGGTTCTATCTTAATATTTTCCAGTATGTGTAGAAAGGTGTAGTGAGAATCTTGGGGTATGGTG
Organism: Protopterus annectens; assembly: GCF_019279795.1. NCBI lineage: Eukaryota > Metazoa > Chordata > Ceratodontiformes > Protopteridae > Protopterus > Protopterus annectens. Next base: position 388,557,221 of record NC_056750.1, read on the forward strand.
GGGGATCTGTAGCAAGCTACAATTTGGATTGCAGTCTTACCTAGTATTAATTGCACCTGGAGAATTTCAGATGCATTGTGTTGGGCAACTAGCCTGGTGGTGTGAATATCCTTGGTGAATATTGACACTCCTCCACCTTTAGTGTTTCGGTCCTGCTTTGGTGGCCGAAAAGTGTGGTAAGAGTTGTAGCCTGGTATTGCAGGGGTGCTCTCTGGAGCCTTGAACCAGGTCTCAGTTACTACACAGATATCGATGTTCTCCATTTTTAGGAGTGCCTCGAGAGAGTGCATTTTGAGGTTTAGACTTCTAGCATTGAGTAGCATTACCTTCAGATTTTGCATGCTTGTACCTGTTACGGTGGTGGTTTTGTCCTTTGAACTTTGCCTAAAAAAAGCCCTATAGGGGTGGCAAGAGCCTTAGCCAGTAACCTGAATACCAGAGGTGACAGGTGCAGACCATCTCTGGCAAAGCATCGTGGTCTATCAATCATGTCGTCCCAGGCAGACAGATACTGGATCCCCTTTGAATGACACTAGAAGCTTAACCAATTGTTGAAGTCAATAATTTTGTCCTTATATTGTGGTATCATTCTGGGCGAAGGCAGGATGCTACTCAGGGCTAGGGTCATACCTGCCTGGGCCACAAGATCCGAGAGCTCTTCCATGTCTCTTTTCATGTAGTCCAGGGAGGTACATCTCAAGTCATTCACTCCAACATGGACAATGACAGAGTCATATTTGTACTTGTTGTGGAGTGACTTGAGTGCATGCGTTATGTGGTGGATCCTGGCACCCAACAGGCAGCTGACTGTAATTTTCTCCTTGTTCAACCTGGTGAGAGGGACATCAGTGTGCCGGACTATGGAGTCACCTATGACTAAAGTGTTAGGTACATTGCCTTGCCTTAGGGGCTGTTGCTGGGTGGCACACAGGTGTTGTGAACTATGCAACACTTTGGTTGTGATTGGCATTTGTTTGCGTTTCAGCTTCAGAGGTCTTTGTTGCTTGGGCAGGTTACAGTTAAGGGCCTCTGCATATGTGGATTTAGTGTTGCTATATGTGGGTGTTGGTGGTGTGGGTTTAGAAGGGCTATGTGTTGCTTGAGGTGTAGTGTGGGTGTTAACCTTCTCCTCTTGACTGTCTAGCACAATCTTGGGTGGAGAGAGCTTTGCTTCCATTTTGGCTATGTAAGTGCATCTCTCACAGGTTGTAGTGTTGGGTGGTAGGAGGAGAGGGTTGTCTGTGTACATGAGGCAATTGCTGCATTGCCCCAGTATGCCCAGATTCACCAGGTGGACAGGAGAAATCACCGGAAGCTGACCCTTGGACATGCCTGGTTTGATGCTTTTTCTTTTTTTTTTTTGTAAAGTACAGGAGCTGTTTTCCCTTACCTTAGCAAGGTACTTAGCAATTATAGGCTGTTTAGTGCCTACTATTAATTTCTCCTTATTAACAAGGAGAGTTGAGTGCTTGTATCAGTTTAAGGCTTCCTAGTGCTTTCCAGCAGGTATTAGAGAAAGTGCTAGTCAAAGGGATGCTTAAAAGTAAGATAAAAAAAATGCACACTGCAGTGTGCACTAGAAAAGGTAGACGTGAAAGTAGGTAACTTAAGTTTTACCTGTTTAAAAAGTTAAGGTTTAGTGGAGAGTTACTATTTTTAAAACAGCAAGATGGGTTGAAAGGGGTGGTCACTTTTGTATTCTGGTACTATGGAATACAGTAGGATGGCCAATAAATTTAAATAGTTGAACGGGAGGGGTTTTTGATTTAGTGATTATTTCACAAGCCAGTGAAAGTAGAGAGGAAATGAGATATAGGGTCAGATTAACATAAGAGGCAGGCAACTAGACTGACTCAGAAGAGAGAGAGAGCTGTGGTCTCTTTTGAAGTTTTAATATGCTGTTAAAGCAGAATGCAGGTAAGACACAAGGTAAAGAAAACAAACTACAGTATTTAAAATATACAAAATACAAAAAATAAAAGCAAACTAACCTTTCCTTCACACCAAAGTGTAGCAGAGTCTGGATGAGCCTTTCTGATAAAAAGCCAGTACCAAATATACAGTGAGCCCCAAGAATGTCAATGGGTGACCCAGTGGTGAAAGATTTATCCACAGTCACTAATTCAGAATCAGAAAAGGTTAACATTTTTTGTAATAACTGTTCCACAAAGAAAGACTTAACTGTAACACACAATTTAATGCAGCCCCAATGTAACAGAAGACAATCTTCTTGCCTTTGATGAGTGCATACAGAAATTCCAGGAGCATTAAGTGCAGTCCTTGGAACAGTGAGAATTTGAGAATAAAGAAAATACATACTAATTCTACTAGTAATTCTGCAGTATGTTTGATTGTCCCCCTATTCCAAGGTACAGCAATCTCAATTTTAAAGGAGCAGGAGTGTGTGCAGATGCAGTCTCACATCACAGGCTTCAGGACATTTTTTTAAAGCTTGTTTGTGAGGTGGGGGTAACAATGACTTTTAGAATTCACTAGATTGTATAAAGTATACTTTAATTTTTGGAGTGCTGGATTTACAATATTAAGCCTTGCAAGTTCAAATATGGAGCCACTGTCTACATTCTCGAGGGGGGGGGGTGGTTAAATGGTGAATTTTTTTAAGACATAAAGCTGAGTAGACAGTCATGCAGGCATTAGAACTAGGCTAGCTGTTCAGAACAGAAAGCTATAAAAGAGTGGTCCATATAAATGGTCATCCTTTTGGGGTGTTGAAACACCAAGATCCAAAAAAAGCACCACAGGTATGGGGAGATTAACCCAGGGCTCCCCTGTCTTCTTCCCTAAGGATGAGCTGAGATGTTTCTCACAGGAATAAAACAAGAAATGAAAATCACTCTAATTCACTTCACGAACCTAAAGGTTTCTTTAAAGGAAGGAAACTGGGAGGAATATGCACTGTGCATATCAGACTCAAACCACAGGGACCTTGGATCAAATTAATTTACTTTCAGTTACATACTTAGAAGGGAAGGGGATGGCCTCTATCAGTTAAGCAACCTATGATGATTCCATCGCTTTTTGCTGCAAAGGGTAGTTGGCTGCATAGTGTGCAGAGTGAATGAACACAGATTAAGATGCCATTCAATTGTTCATGGTATGTGTGCCACATACAGTGTTAGAAGATAAAAAAACTTGCATGAAATACGACAGTGAAATCAATCTGACTCATAAATGCAGGAATTATTTAAGTCTATTTGTTAGGCTCTCAAGAATATGAGAGACGTGTGTTAGGGGGGATGCTGAAACAACATAAAAACTCCCTGTATCATTTTCCCACTCAAACTGGAATGTTTGGCGCACTGGGAAGCAGATGGTCCCCATAAAACTTCTCATTCAAAGAAGAATTCTAAATTTCAGACTTTACTTCTTCAAAAAGTTTGGTTACGTATCCAGGCATACATCCTTAAACCAGTAGTAGAAGCAGAGGTGCGAGCCAAAGTCTCTGCACAATCATATACATTACTTAAAGCATGTTTAGATACTTGAGGAAACGTGCTGGAAGCAATGAAATTGAGATGACCAGTACCTTCATGGGAAGACTGGTAGTTGATTTCTCAAACTGTCTATACAAAAAAAAAAATATACAAACCTCTACTTATGGGTCAGACTGTTAAGAATTCTATATGCTTAAATGGAAAAAGAAAAATATTGTCTTACTAAATACACCAAAAATGTTCTATGTCTGCAGGGGAACAGATGGATGATCCCTGGAGGTTATCCTAGGTGACGTGATAGCTGAATGGTCACACCTAGGGATAGAAAACAAGTGCTGGTTAATTTGAGAAACAGTGTAAAGCCTGTCTGCTTCACTGGGAAAGGAAGTGTGTGAATAAAAGTGGTTACAGGCAGCATTATCAACCTTCTCTTCCTCGGCTGACACTGCAGGAGAAATAAGTTTAAAATAAGACAATGCATAATAATCTCATCATTGCAAGGGAAACATCCATTTGTTCCCAGATGGGTCTTATTCATCCTAGCCAAAGACTGAGAAACAGAAAATTCCTCCAACTGATGATGTAAAGACCAAGTTTCCCCATATACAAAACTTTTGGCTTGGAATCTGCAGGAGACTAAGCCCTGTCTCTGTCTGAATCGTCTGACAGGTCTTCCCTAGGACTCTCTGGACTGACTTGATGCACAGCTACTGTATTCAATGAACCAGGACTGACTTGCTGCATACAAAGTTTTATAATGGACAATATTTAATTTTAATTTATTGATTTATTTTTTACAGGAATCCAAAATGACAGACTTGGAAAAGAAAAGTCTGCTTCATCTAGAGGTCTTCTGCCAGACACATTATGCAACATCTTCCAGAAAATCTCCATATCCCCAAGAAAATGGTTCTCTCATGCTCATGATAGACACTGGAACATCTGAAGAGGACATGGATGACCCCCAGTCCATAGCATCTGAAAGGACTACATCAGAGGAATCTGGAGAGGTGAGGAATTGGACTGAAGAACCACCCTTCAGCCACTACAGAGTCACCCACCATTAACAGTGGCGAAGACTGAGCCCATGTAGTTCTCAAGGGCTCACTGGCAAGTTGTTTTTTTCTAAGAACCATGGAAGTCTGATCAGCATGAGGGGGCTAAGTGTCTCTGCTGTGACCAAAGAGGGTGCTTTGGAGGCAGCTAACTCCACTGGAACAAGTTGGTCAGATGGTAAGCTGACAAATAGTTTGCGCACACAGGACACTTCTGCTTCACACACACAAAGTAAAAATAGAGGTCCTCGAAAGAAATCTTCCGATACTGAAACAATACAGAGATGCCTAAAGGGCTAGAATCGCTAAAATAAAATAATCACTTTTTTATACATATATACAAATATTTAAGTAAATAATAAACTATTCTGTGTGGAAGACTTCCTTAAAGGGGACTTATCTGCCCGCTGCTGCTTTTGTGAAGCCTCTGAGCTGCTTCCTCATGAGGTGGCAAGAGTGGAAGTGTGAGAGGGAGCCAGAGCTATTGGAAGTTGGCTGGTCACTGTGTCACGAACAAGACACACCCAATACAGCCTTTTAGGCTAATGCAGCAATGGGAATGATGGGTATCTCGACTGATTTAGAAATATGAAACATCAGTATAAGATGGTACACTTTGACAGAACTGGAAACGGTCACATCTCAATATGTTTTCAAAAAGGCAGACACAGGGAGAAAGTACCTCACCAAGAGGATCAAAGGGCTCAAACAGATGCCATATGCTGCCCGGTTAAAGAAACTCCAGCTCTACTCAGTGGCATACCGCCTGCTCAGAGGCGATCTGTGCATGACGTATAAAGCCATGTCCAACCCGGAATTAACGGACATGCTGCACCTCAGAAAATCCAAATCCCATCGAGCTACGTGCTCGAGAGACTTGAACCTCAGCACTGAAATAAATAGGACATGCTGGAGGGACAGATTCATAACCCAGAGGCTCCCTTCACTCTGGAATAAAATCCCAGTCCTGGTTAGGCAGAGTCCCTCATTGACTCTCTTCAAGAGGAATCTTGATGAGTGGATGGGAGATAGTAGGTTTACCTCGGGTATCACTTCTGTGTCACTGTTAGACAGAGGCACAGTATACTAACCTTGAAAAAGGGCATAGTAAAATTAATTTAAAATGGGCGGCAAAAGCCAAACACACTCTGGCTAGGCTTATAAATGCCCTAGGGCAGATAGCCTAGTATGAACCTATGAACCTAAATGTGGTTATTCACAACAGAAGTGATCACAATGCAATGTGCCTCTTTTACGAATAACCATCTTCTCAGATCTCCTTGATTGGTTAAACAGGGGTTAATAGGTCTATGTCAGAAGATCGAGTTTCTGAAAACTAGAACTTAAAAAACACACACACCTTTCTTACATTTTTGCAAGGGGGGGGTGGCAAGCCCCTTTGCACCCACCCACAAGCTATATACAAACTCTGAGATTGCACTACAGTGGGGAAAAGGGTAAATTTCCCAATCCTCACTCTATCACAATCTCCACTCAAAAGCTTTGGGTTTTCAAAAACTAGACCATATGGTCTCGACTATGTGAATTTCGAGTTTGTGAAAACTTGAAGATCTGATAGGGACCAGGGTTAACACTTTCTGCTAATAAACAAGATGTTAAATTATATGTTAAACATACACACCAGCCAGTTATCTATTCACTTCCAGAAGTGCATAACAATTTAGCTAAACCTCTGGGGAAGCAGATTTTATTTAGTACACAGTCTCACACATCAGGGTAAGCACAGTATTAGTAGACTCGCAGTAAACTACGACTTTTCAAACTAATTTAAAAGGACACTAGAGATTTAGTATCTAGTTTGAGGCAGAAAAAAGGGAAGCACAATTTATACTTTATGATAACAGATATTATGCTTTACATACCAATACTCAGTAAAAACAGGAAATGTGTGCTGTAGTACACTTTATATGCGAAGGACCTAGAACAAACTATATTTTAGTTTTTCTTTACTTCTGTTTGTCAACTATTTTTCTTGACATTTTTTTTCCTTGCAGATGAGCAGCAAAATGATGGGGGCAGACCATGCCCCTCACGTACTTGACATATACATGGACTCGTTTGAAGCCAAGTTCCTGTACACTTTTTTTTCTACAGGCACTCTACTATAGATTTAATGACTTAATATTCATTAAGAAGAAAATATTTTTTCTGCAAGACTACAAAGGAAACATTTTTTTAGTATCTGCTTATAACATGAGTGATAACGGAAACAAATGACTGGTGTGAAGGAAAACAAGATGAGAAGATGCCCAAGAAGCCAGGAGTAGCGAGAAATTCTTTTGCACAGCTAACCAACATCCTCTTCCCACACCTGTTGAATTCGGTAACCATTTGAAATGCCGGGACTGAATGGCCAAAAAACAGACTTACATATACTAGGGTCCAAGATGGTCACTTGTCGGAATATTCCCTTTTCTCTGAGGTACAGAAGCCTGGGGTGAGTGGAGGGCCTACCCCCACATCAGGGGCACAGTGGGACTTGCCTCCCTGCAAAAAAGAAGTTTAATGAAGAGATGTTCCAGATTTGCTCTTCTTCTGTAGTTTCAGTATTTATTTCTCTGGCTTGTTAGCACTCAGCTTTCAAGTGCTGACATTTCAATATAGAGCTGCTGAATAAATTTCCATACAAGAAATTAAACAGGGTATTTAGAAATATAACTTGTACATTAAAATATGAAGACATCTGTCAAAAGATAAAAGTCTGACTTGCAGAGATATGACACATGCTAGAACAGTTACGAAAGCAGAAAAGGTAACTGGAAAAAATTAATTTCAAAAAAGAAAAATGAACACTCGATGGGAAGATGATCAAGAGGACTATGATAAAATACATTTTTTTTAACATATACTAGTTTTGCAACAGTTTGACAAAAACTGCCGAGAAACAAACTGATGTACTTTGTTTTCAGATGAAAAGTGAAAACAGTTCTTCCTCAAGAAGGCACATACAATTAAAGATACACTAACAGCATGCTGGACACAGCACAAGTGTGCATAAAAGTGTTACTTGTCATATGTAGATGTAAAGTCTGAATGAAAATGGTCCATTTGCATGGTGCCTTGACAAATGATGAATGGATAAGCCAATTTGTTGAATTATTAAAATTTCTCCTCCACCTGGTAGAAATGGACAGATGTTCTAGGTGCCTGAAGCACAGAATCAGGTTCTAATGCAGCATGCTCATAGGCATCCTTGAACACCTGCACAACAGGTGGAATGGTGGCTGGTTTGGGTTTTTCAATTCCCATTAAGTCTATGTAGTGTATTTATGACAGCCAGAAAGTTCCTTATCCCTTATTTAAAGTGCTCACTCATAAAATATAGGTTACCCCCAATGGAGATACCTCAGGGTGGGGGATGATGTTTAGAAGTGTACTTCTTTTTCAGAGGCTTGCATGCACTTGTAATAACAAGAATGTGCCTTCCTTGCTGGAGATCAAAGAGACTGCTGCTAATACTCCAAGGGGAGGGCAAAGCAGGGCTGTAAGGAAGGAACTCTCCTTGTGGAAGTGAGAGAACATCCTTTACGGATAACCCACTGTCCTCTTTTCTCAGGCACTTATCAAAGTGTGTGCAACTTGGGGCCAAGGAGAAAATAATGAAAAATGTGAACCACCCCTGAAGGCCATCTAAATAATGACTCCACTCAGTTGACCCTTGTCCTAGTGATCCAGAACAAATTGGCCAATTAGTCAGGAAGGGGCTTGTGGTCAGACTGTGGAGGGCAAAATGCTGCCAAACACAAACCAGACAGCTTTTTGACAAGACTAAGTACTAAGGAAAATACCTTCTAGGAAGTCTGTGGTCTGAAATCATTAGGATTTGAAAGACCATTGCAACATTTAACATAAGAATATTACTTAAATTAGTGGCACAATAGCTTTTGCTTTCATCTACACTTTTAAAATTTATTTAGTACAACCTTAGCAGTTTTTAGCTTTCATTAAACATATGATCGCCACTCACAGCATGCATAATTGACCAGAACCAGTTCCAAAAAAAAAGAGGTGGAAGGGGGCTTGATAGACCACCATGAAGGATGGATCCATCACAATTGCTTGAAACCAAGACTGCAAATGAGAAGGAGAGGGGAAGGGGGCACTGGGCTTGGAGTCAACAAACTGGAAAGCTTGGATTTTAGTACAGCCAGAGACACAACCACCACACTAATACAAAGGTAGTGCAGGGGCACACACTTCATGAGGAACAGAGGGGGGACTACCAGTGAAGATTCAGTTGTTGAAACTGAAAACCATATACAAGGATACATGCAGCACTTTGTCACAATGTTTTGTACAGCTGCTAATAAAGACCTCTGCAAAGCCATAACAAGATATTTTTAGTACAGCTTGGACTGATGGAAGTAATTTAAAGAAAATACAAGCAACTGCTGATACTGAATTCTCGAATACACTTGGACATTATTGGTTAAACAGGTGCAGTCAAAAATAACTGTAGGTAAGAAACAGTATTTTATTCTTGATAAAAGAATAGCATTGCCTGATCAGAGGAAGAATTACAGTATTATGTTGCTAACTTAAAAAAATGTACTGCTTTCACAAACACTGCAGACAGGAAGAAGAAACACACAGACAGAACACATACTGAGGGACAACTACACAAATTAATTAATCTTGTGGTGTAGACAGAGAAATGAAAAACTGCCTGCAATAGCACACCCACAGCAAGCAGTATATTTTAATAAAGTTTTACTGTTTAAAACAGAAGTATGTAACTGTAAGCAATGATTTTTTTTTTATTAAGACCATAATAGCACTCATGTTAGTTCATGTTACACATTTACTATGGAAAGCAATCATGTTATCACATGCACCTGTTTTAGGACTGCAGCATCAAAGCCTTTCTGCAATACTTAATCAGTTGTGGCAAATAGTTTGCAAAACATATCTCACTGTTTGCCTGCCACTTTACTGAACCAGAACTACTGCACTCATACAAGCCAGCATAAAAATTACAGAGGTTGGGATAGAAGCAGCAGCAGCAAAAAAAAAAACTGAATTACATGCAACAGAAAAAAGCATGCATATAGTTGCCAGTAAATTTATGGGTTTGCTCAAATAAGGAAAGGTCACGAGGGGAAGATGAGGCAGTGACAGACACTCAAAGCAACTAATATTGTAAGCAACAGATGAGAGAAAACTCAAAGATGAGGGAGACCTCTCCTAATCAGTTCAAACTGCTGCAGCCATGAAGGTGTGACAAACAGGAAAAGGATGGAGAGATGGGAATGTCAAGTGGCTAGTTCCTAGGAGTATGGACTAGAAAAAAAAATCAGACTATGGGCAAGCTCAGATTCCACAGGTACTGTTACAGGGAACTGCGCGTCCACTCCAAAATCACTGTCAGATATGTCTAGGAGAATTAAACACCACAGAAGAGTGGCAGAGGTGTTAGAGAACAGTTAGGGAAGCTAACACATATAAAGCGTGACTGGTTAAGAATCCTGACAAATACTGACAGTTGATTGAAAACTACAAGCAAGGATAAACACATTCAGAAGACGCATCCAAACTGCAGGTAGTCCAAACATAATCTTAAAAGGACCACCACTAGAACATAAGATGACTCCCAAAACATGTCTTTATTTACAATAAATAAGCAGCAGGACACACAAGGAAGTACAGTTGTGTACACTTACCATAAATGTAGATGTTTGAGTGTATTCACTGTTGCAGTCATCACACTTGGGTTATCTGCCTGCAGGTAGCCCTCAGTCGGCCCGAATACCAGAGACTTAGTATTTCTGCATCGGATGCTTTCACTCCAGAACTGATGTCAGGTCGCCAGGAGTACAAAAACAGGCAGACGACCCATTACATCAGTTTTTCTTCCCCCAAATGTCAGGAGCCCCCCAAATAGGGAGTTAAGTTATGGTGGGGGAAAACACTACCAGTAAAAAATAAATACCAATACCGCTGAAAGGGGTGAGTAAAACGCATTGAGAGGAGAGACAGAGAGAGAGAGAGAGAGAGAGAGACCAGGGGGAGGGAAAACAGGACTGCAACAGTGAATACACTCGAACATCTACATTTATGTTAAGTGTACTATGTTGTGTTTCACTGTTGCAGTCATCACACTTGGGTAGATTCCCAAAGCTGAAGAAGGTTGGAGGCAGTCAAGAAGAGTTAGGGTTGGCTAGAATGCCTTGCAGGACTGCTGTTGCAAAACCTGCCCTGGATTTGGAAAAGATAGGCAGGTGGTAATGCTTGAAGGTGTGTACAAAACTCCAGGCAGCAGCTTCCAGGATGTCCCTGGTAGGGACTCCCCTGAAAAATGCTGTAGAGGTAGATGTTGTCCTAGTGGAATGTGTTCTGACTCCCTAAGGGATTGGTTTCCCACGGTGCTTGTTGCAGAAATGGATGCAATGTGCTATCCATTTGGAAATTGTTTGTTTTGAAATGGCCTTGCCATCTGCCCCTGTTGCAAAGCTGACTAGTAACTGGTCAGATTTTCTGAAGGGCTTAGTCCTCTCAAGGTAGAATCTGAGCTGTCTGTGCATGTCCAAGGAGTGCAGGACCCTTTTCCCTTTATTTTGAAGATTAGGGAAGAAGGTTGGCAAATGGATGGATTGGTTCAGAGCCATACTGGACAACACTTTAGGCATAAAAGGAAGGGGTAGTCCTAAGGGAAACCCTGTCAGCATGGAAAATAATGAAGGGTTCCACAGCCATAAGTGCTTGTAGCTCAGACACTCTTCTAGCTGAAGTGATGGCCAGAAGCAAGGCTGATATCCAAGAGAGGAATTTTAACTCTGCTGACGTTGAAGGTTCAAAGGAGGGAAATGTGAGCTTTTCCAGTACAAATTTAAGGTCCCAAGCAGGGGTGGGTGCTCTCCTTGGCAGCCTTAAGTTGTTTGCCCCTCTCAGGAACTGTTTGATAAGAGGGTGCGAGAAGAGAGGTAGCTCAGTGTTGTAATGAGCCGAAATGGCTGAGGCATGTATCTTAATGGAAGAGAAGGACAGGCCTTTGTGGAGTAGATCTGCTAAGTAATCCAGGATTAGAGGCAGAGTTGTCTCCTCTCCTTTAGACTGAATCGAGGAGCAGTACCTTTTCCACTTATCAGCATATGATTTTCTTGTACTGGGTCTTCTGGCTTCAAGAATGACGTCCTCACTTGCTTGCTTAAGGTTGCTGGGGGAGAATTCAAGGAATAAGCCAGGCTACAAGATTTAGGGTTTGCAGTTGCTGATGCAAAATCTGTCCCTCCTGCTGACAGAGCAGGGTTAGATTCTGGTGTAGGTGCCAGGGTGGCACCGGTGTCAGGCTGTGCAGGAGTGGGTACCAGTGCTAGCACGGCCAATCCCAGGGCAATCAGAATTTTCTTTGGTCTGTCCTGTCTTATTTTGGGTAATACTCTTGGGAGAAGGGGCAAAGGTGGAAAGGCATAGATTGAGAGATTTACCCATTGAAAAGATAGGGCATCCACTTTCCAGGCCCTGCTGTGAGGACTCCTAGTGCAGAATTTGCTGAGCTGGTGGTTGCAGGGAGAGACAAAGAGATCCACCTCTGGGGTCACCCATTTCTGAATCAGAAGGTTGAAGGTGCTTGGCTCTAATTACACTCGTGTGAGTCTAGGAGATTTCTGCTTAAGTCGTCTGCCAGTGAGTTTTGTTTGCCTGGCAGGAATTTAGCTTGCAGATGAACTTGCTTGTCCAAGGCAGTGTTCCACAGGGCCATGGCTAACTTGCAGAGTGGGTTTCCCCTTGCTTGTTGATGTACCACATAACCGTGGTGTTGTCTGTTTTTATTAGCAGTTGTCCTGGACAGAGTATGGATCTGAAAGCTGTCAGGGCGTGCTGCACAGCAAGTATCTCTTTTTGGTTGATGTGCAGATGAATTTGACTTGGGCTCCAGTGATCCTGAATGCATCTGCTGTCCATGTGTGCGCCCCAGGCATAGTCTAATGCATCTGTGGTTAGGGTCTGTGTGGCATGGGATTGAGTAAAGGGCAGTCCCTTGCTGTGGTTTCATGCTGCTGCCCACCAAAGAAACTCTGTCCTTAGACAGGGTATGATAGGAATGACGGTTTCCAGGTCCTGAGAATGTTGGCACCAAAGACTTTTCAAGTACCACTGAAGTTTCCTCATATGCAGTCTGGCATATGGAATTAGTAGGATGCATGAGGCGATGAAACCTGAGCCTGCAGGATTTTCCTTGTGGATAGTTGGGTTCTGGTGGCCAATTGAGTGAAATAGTCTGTCAGATAGGCTTGTTTCTATGAAGTGAGGAATGCCATCTGGGATGCTGTGTCCAAGCTTGCTCCCAGGAATACAATCTTTTGACTGGGCACTAGTTTTGATTTCTTTTCGTTGATGGTGTACCCCAGGGATGAGAGAAGGCTTTTTACAAATGTCAGGTGCTGCAACAGCAATTCCTGACTGTCCACCGGTATGAAGCAGTCATCCAAGTTGCAGGTAAATTTGGAAATTTCTCTGCCTGCAGTAAGCAATGGCTGGAGCCACACATTTTGTGAATACTCCGGGAGCAGTGGATAAGCCAAAGGGAAGTGCAGGGAACTGATAATGCATAGATCTGGCCCTGAAACGTAGATATTTCCTGCATGACTCCCTTATAGGGGTGTGCAGATAGGGTTCCTTTAAGTCTAGGGTGACTAACCAGGCATCCTTGGCTAGCATAGGTAGAAGCTGTTACAAGGTGAGCATTCTGAATTTTGGTACCACCAGAAAGGTGTTGAGAATTGAAAGATCCTGGATTGGGCACCAAGAGCTCTCTTTTCTTGGTACCAGGAAAAGTCTGGAATAGAATCCTTGACTTATCTGTTCTGCCGGAACCGGTTGAATAGCCCTGATAGAGAGCAGGGATAGGACTTGGTTTTGTGCCTCTGCCCACTGGTTTGGAGGAAGGTCTGGGAACCCTTTTGGGGTTGGCAGAGAGTGGAAGTAGAATTTGTACCCGTGGGATACAATGTTGAGGACCCATCGGTCCTTGGTGATGGACATCCAGTTTTTTGCATGAAGGGCAAGTTTTCTTCCTAGGGGCACAAGCAGTTGGGCAGAGGTGGGGAGTGGAGTAGAGACGTCATTGTGAGTTCTTTCCGTAAGGAGGTGGCTTAGCACTCCCTCCTTTGGGGGTGGGGGCACTCCATTGCTTAGATCTCTGCATACCCTTAGACTGTAGTCTGGGTGGTCTGTTTCCCATGGGTCTATCATGAGATAGCCTAGAGGGGGCTGGAAAGGACCAGTGTTTCAAGGGGCAATACCTACTGAATCTAGGAGACTGCACTTGTAAGAATTCTTTAACCCTCTGCATAGATTTAGCTTTTTCTTCCAACTTTTTAAGAACCTTTTCTGCTCTGGTGCAAAACAGATTGTCCTTGTTCAAAAGAGCGTCTAATAACTTTGATTTAACATGGTCTGGCAAGGTCTGTTCCTTAAGCCAAGCATGCCTTCTCAGTACACAACCAGTGACTGCTGTCCTACAAGATGCTTCTAGAGCATCAAAGCCACACTGCAATGTATACTTGCTGACATGACTTGCAGAATGCATAAGCTCCTGCAATTCTTTACTTTCTGCACAGTCTGTAAAGGTTGCTACTTTTTACTTAAGTTCCATAATACGTTGCTGGTACTTCAGCATGTGAAAAGTACAGTTTTGTACCTACCATAAATGTAGATGTCCGACAGGTATGCATCTGCAGTCATCACATATGGGTTGTCCTGCCTCAGGCAGCCCTTCGGTCGGCCGAATTCCAAAGTCTGGGTCCGGCGTCGGCTGATGTCGCCCTTTCCCCGACGTCAGAGCGCCTGGGGTATAAAAGCATCAGCCGACGCCATCTTCCTCAGTGTTTCTTGCCCCAGATGCCAGGTGCCCTCAAAGGAAGGCTAAATTTGGAGAAATGCAATAAATTCCAAACATGCACAAATATATATATATATATATATATATATATATATATATATATATATTCATATATAAAACAAATACACCATAATAGATAACCATAATAGATACCCAAGAGGGGAAGGAGGGAGGGTAAACCTGACTGCAGATGCATACCTATCGGACATCTACATTTATGGTAGGTACAAAACTGTACTATGTCCTTCAAGGATGCATCTGCAGTCATCACATATGGGTAGAATATCATAGCCAAACTGGGGGTGGAGGATCTATGTAAAGGATGGTGTAGCTAAAATGCCCTGCAGGACTGCCGTAGCAAAGCCTGCTCTGGATCTGGAATATAAAGGTAAATTGTAATGCTTGGAAAATGTATGCACGGAGCTCCATGTAGCAGCTTCTAAAATGTCCTTGGTAGCCACCCCTCTTAAGAAGGCTGTGGAGGTGGCTGTGGCTCTGGTGGAATGAGGTCTAATGTTAGCTGGCACAGTTTTTCCATGAAAGGAATAACAAAAACTAATGCAATTCCCTATCCATTTTGAAATTGTCTGTTTGGAAATTGCTTTTCCTTGTGCACCAGCAGCATATGCCACCAACAGCTGGTCAGTTTTTCTGTAGCTTTTAGTTCTGTCCAAGTAGTAGCACAACTGTCTGTGTATGTCCAGGGTGTGCAGAAGTTTCTCTCCTTTGTTTTGTGGATTTGGAAAGAAGGTAGGCAGGTGAATAGCTTGGTTTAATGAGACCCTGGATACCACCTTTGGCATAAATGAAGGATTGGTTCTCAATGAGACTCTGTCCTGATGAAAAATAAGAAATGGCTGTACTGCCATGAGGGCCTGTAACTCAGATACTCTTCTTGCTGAAGTTATGGCCAGAAGAAAGGCGGTCTTCCAAGACAGGAACTGTAGTTCTGCAGATGCTGCTGGTTCAAAGGGAGGCAGAGTTAGTTTTTCCAACATGAAGTTAAGGTCCCAAGTAGGCACTGGAGGTTTCCTTGGAGGATTGATGTTTTTAATTCCTCTTAGAAACTGTCTCAAGAGAGGATGAGAAAAGACAGGTGGGTCAGTATTGTACTCTGCTGAAATTGCTGAAGCATGAATTTTAATGGAAGAGTAAGACAGGCCATTACGGAGCATTTCTGCCAAGTATTCCAGGATATGTGCCATGTTCATCACTGTCGCATCTAGGCCCTCTGTGGTGCTCCAAGCGTGAAATCTTTTCCATTTTGCTGAATATGCCTTTCTTGTGGAAGGCCGGCGAGCTTCCATGATGATGTCCTTCACTCTCTTGGATAGCTTATCCTGAGGAGGAGTCAAGGTATTTTACAGGCTGTTAGTTGCAAGGTTTTCAGGTTGGAATGCAGAGTTTTGTAATTGTGCTGTGTCAGGAGAAGTGGCCATTGAGGAAGAGGCCATGGTTTCGTGCGTGACATGCTCTTTAACAGTGGGTACCAGTGCTGTCTTGGCCAGTCAGGAGCTATCAGAATCACTTTTGGCTGCTCTGTCCTGATCTTCAGTAAGACCTTGGTCATTAATGGAAGAGGTGGAAATGCATACACTGTTAGAGTTCTCCAGCTGAAAGATAGGGCGCCCACTTTCCATGCTTGTGGGTGGTATGTCCTTGAGCAGAATTTCTTCAGCTGATGATTGTGGGGGGAGGCAAAAAGATCTTTGTCTGGCCTTCCCCATGACTGTGTTATCTGTAGGAAGATGTCTGGGTGCAGCATCCATTCGTGTGCATCCATGATATTTCTGCTTAAGCTGTCCGCCAGTATACTGTCTTTTCCTGGCACAAACTTGGATTGCAGCTCTATATTGAGTTTCAAGGAAAGTTCCCATAGATTCATTGCCAGTCTGCAAAGAGGGTAGGAATGGGTGCCTCCTTGCTTGTTTATGTACCACATAACTGTGGTGTTGTCTGTCCTTATTAACAGGTGGCCTTGATGCAGAAAGAGTTTGAAGGCCTCGATTGCATGTATCACTGCCAGCATTTCCTTTTGGTTTATGTGCATGCGTAGCTCCTTTTGTGACCATAGTCCTTGAATACATCTGCCCTCCATGTGTGCTCCCCAACCGTGGTCTGAAGCGTCCATTGTAATGGTTTGGCTGGCTATTGGTTTGCTGAAGGGCAGACCCCTGTTTGACTGGCTTGCTTGAGCCCACCACAGAAATTCCTTTTGGAGGCATGGAATGAGTGGGATCAAAGTTTCTAAGCTGTGACTGTGCTGAGTCCATAAACTCCTTAGGTACCATTGTAGTTTCCTCATATGCAGCCTTGCTTGTGGAATCAGAAGAATGCAAGATGCCATGTAACCCAGGGCCTGCAGGATTTTCCCTGCAGTCAGCTGAGCTTGTCTTGTCAGATTCTTGAAGTAATCCATTAGTTGTCTTTGTTTTTCTTCTGTGAGAAAAGCCATTTGGGTGGTTGTGTCTAGATCCGCACCCAGAAAAGTTATTCTTTGGGATGGAACAAGTCTTGATTTGTGAATGTTGACTGTATATCCCAAGGCCTGCAAGTAGGCGGATGGCATAGTTCAAGTCCTTTACCAAAGTTTGTTGGCTGTCCGCTTGTATAAGGCAGTCGTCCAGATATGGGTATATTTGAATCCCCTGAAGTCTGCAGTGTGCAATTACTGATGCCAGGCATTTCGTGAATACTCTGGGTGCAGTAGATAAGCCAAAGGGCAATGCTGAGAATTGATAATGCTCTGAACCTGTAAGAAATCTGAGGTGTCTTCTGCAACTTTGTCTGATAGGGACATGCAGGTATGCCTCCTTGAGGTCTAGAGGCACCAGCCAAGACCCCTTGCCCAGCATGGGAAGGAGTTGCTGTAGAGTCAGCATTTTGAATTTTGGCACAATGAGATAAGTATTCAGTGCGGACAAGTTGAGAATAGGCCTCCATTGATTTTCTTTTCTTGGAACAAGGAATAGACTGGAGTAAAATCCTTGGCCTTGTTCTGAAAGAGGAACCTTTTCTATAGCTTTCATTTGCATTAAGTTGGAGATTTGTTTCAAAGCCTCTGCCCTTTGATTTGGTGGCAGGTCTGGCATGCCTTTTCTTTTTGGCAATGTGTGAAAATGGAACCTGCATCCTTTGTCTATTATTTGCAGTGTCCATTTGTCTCTTGTAATAATGTGCCAATTTTCTGAGAATAAGGAAAGCTTTCTGCCCAAAGGTGCTTCTAATTGAGCCCTGGTTGGCGGAGTCAAAGCAAAGTCATTGAGTCTGTCCTTGTGCAGCAGTTGTAGGTCCTGCACTACCTCTCTGGTTGGGAGGCTGCCATTGACGTCCTCTGTAGGAGCCTCTAGCTTGCCCTCTACCTATGGCACGCCGGTTCTTGCCTCTCTGAAATCTTTCTGTGTCCGGAAAGGACCAATTTTTGGTAGGCCAATTTCTGCTGAATCTTGGTGGTTGGACTTGTAGAAAATCTTTGACTGTTTGTACAGATTTTGCCTTTTCCTCAAATTTCTTTAAGACCTCCTGAGCAGTGGAGCCAAATAACTTTTGCTTTTCCAGTGGAGCATCCAGAAGCTTAGCTTTAACATGGTCTGGCAGAGATTGTTCCTTCAGCCAAGCATGCCTACGTATGACTGCACCTGTCATAGCTGACCTACATGAAGCTTCCAATGCATCATAACCACACTGTAAGAAATGGTTGCTAACCTGCTGGGAGTTATGTACCAGATCCTGAAGTGATTTGCGATCTAGGAGTTCAGGTGAAGACAGTTTCTTATGCAATTCATCTAACAAATACTCTTGGTACTGTATCATATGAAATTGAAAATTTAATGCCCTCATAGAAAGAGTAGCAGAAGTATACACTTTTTTACCCCATCTCTCTAAAGCCCTGGACTCCCTTTCAGAGGGGAGAGGATTTTTAGTAGTGGCAGCTGCAACCCCTTTAGGGCCCTGGGAAATAGTTTCTGGATCAGCAGAGTGGGCCTTGTAAAGAAAAA
Organism: Protopterus annectens; assembly: GCF_019279795.1. Classification (NCBI taxonomy): domain Eukaryota; kingdom Metazoa; phylum Chordata; order Ceratodontiformes; family Protopteridae; genus Protopterus; species Protopterus annectens. The sequence continues at coordinate 388,575,591 of NC_056750.1, forward strand.
GATGTGAGTCTGGGACCCTGTAGTACCTATCGGGTTTGGCAGGGGCCGGAGGAAGAGTGTCAGGGGTTATGCTAGACTCAGAGTACACATCATCAATGACAGTCAAAACAGGAGGAATAGCCAAAGGTCTATGCTGAGGTAAATGCAGAAAAGTTCTTAATCTTTTCCTGGAATCAGAGAATTCCTGGCCCTGCCATTTGAAATGCTCTCTCATAGTGTGAAGGGTCTCCCTGAAGGATAGTTCTTCAGGAAGGGAGGCCGAGGGGATTGATTCCTCTGCATCAGAATCCTCGTAGGCCGAAAAAGCCTCCTCCTGGTAGTCTGAGAGAGCAGAGCCATCAGAGGCCTCCTCTGAGGAGTGGGGATCAGAGGGCTCAACCCTGGGCCTTTTGTCTAGAAGGGGTTGAGAGCCCCTGTCCGGATGGGGTTGAGAGCCCCTAATTAAGGAAATAAGGTCCTCTGCTAAAGTTAGAATCTGTGAACTTGTAGAGGGTCCCTGAGGCATAACCCTGGGAGGCATAGCTTTTGTATGTTTAGCTGCTTTAACCCTGGTGAAAGCCTTTATGGACATGGATGCAGGAGGCCTAGCTGCACCACGTGCTGGTGTAGTTTTGTCTAGAGGAATGGTGTCGGAAGTTTCCAAGACACCAGTTTCTGAAGGAAATTCAATAACCGACTCAGCAGGGGCCTCCGGGGCCGAGGTTGTCGGTTGAGCGGTTTCGGGGGTCGGAAGTACCAAGGACTCGGTTTCAGCCGAGACAGAGACACTCGCGGTAGGCCTGGCCGTGGTTTCAGCCGAAACCGCGGCCCACGTGTGTCGGTCCTTGTCCTTCCGTTTCTTTGTTAAATGTGAAGTCGGAGTCTCCGACGGCATATTGTATGAAAAACTAGCCCCAAAAAATTCCTCTGCAAACTCCGCCCGATGTCTAAGAGTGCGTCGGTTGAAGGAAGCACAGGCTGAACAGGCCGAGACGTCGTGGTCTGGGCCTAGGCAGGGGAGGCAGTAAGAGTGGAAATCCTTATGAGGTATTTGTTTCCCACAAGTTAAACAATTATTAACTTTATCTGACATTGGCTGAGGCAAGAAAGAGTCCCCAACGGGGTACTTAGCTTTTGAAGTCTTCGGTAGCTGAATTACAGGAGCTGGCCGACCGGCACTTGCGAACTGCTTCTGCTTTGGGCACCACGCGGCAAGAAAGACTGGGGAAGATGGCGTCGGCTGACGCTTTTATACCCCAGGCGCTCTGACGTCGGGGAAAGGGCGACATCAGCCGACGCCGGACCCAGACTTTGGAATCTGGCCGACCGAAGGGCTGCCTGAGGCAGGGCAACCCATATGTGATGACTGCAGATGCATCCTTGAAGGACATCTGACAATTTAAAGCCCTAATGGCGGGAGTTGCAGAGGTATATACTTTCTTACCCCATCTGTCCAAAGCTCTGGAATCCCTGTCCGAAGGGGTGGGATTCTTAGCTGTAGTTGCCTTAATACCTTTAGGCCCCTGGGAAATGATCTCTGGGTCAGCAGTACGTGTTTTGAAAAGGAATGTGTGAGAGTCAATTACTCTGTAGTACATGTCTGGTTTCCTAGGAGCAGGGGGTAAAGTATCAGAAGTAAGACTGGATTCCATAAAGACATCATCGACAACTTCCAGGACTGGGGGTATTGCTAAAGGCCTATGTTGTGGCAATTCTAGAAATTCTTTGAGTCTCTTTTTGGACTGAAGATAGTCTTGGCATTCCCAATGGAAATGCTCTCTTAAAGTAAGGTTTCACCAAAAGAAAAGTCCTCTGGAGGAGAGGCACAGGGAATGGATTCCTCTGCATCTGAATCTTCATAAGCAGATAAGGCCATGTCTTCATAATCAGATTCCTCAGAGTTGTCAGACTATTGGTCTGTTGAAGCTGCTGGGGACTGGTCTCTTTTTCTCTTAGCAGGGAAAGGCTGACTTCCCCTAATCAGCATAATAAGATCTTCTGCCATTCTAAGCATTTAATGTTGTGGCAAGGGAACAGGTGCATGCACTTTGATTGTCGGCTTTCTAGGCATAGCGCGTACTCTTGCCTTAAAAACTCGGTAGTTTCAGAGAGAACTGAAGTCGTCGGTTTGTGTCGAATATCGGTAGTGCGAAGAACTTCCACAGAAGCCAGTCCCTGCTCAGCGGCTCCGGACTCATCCAAGGTAGAGACATCCGCAGGTTGCATAGTCAAAGAAGAGTCTCGCGGCATACCGGACTCCAAACTGGTCTCAGTAGAGGTCTGCGAATCCAGTGAAGTGGGCATCAGAGGCTAAGAAAGCACCTCACTGAGTACCGTCAAACTGGCGACTAGCTTAACGGAAGCATCGGCAGCTTTTGATCTGCGCGGTCTGTCTTTATCCTTACTTTTTTCGGAATATCGATAGTCAGATGGCTTACCAAAGCCATTTCAGAACACAGAGAACGAAAGTATTAAGCGACAATATGGGCCTGATGATGAATGGTTCGGGCGTTGAACAAGGCACAAAACTGACAGCGATGTACTCCGTGGTCTACACCTAAACAAGTGACCCAGTAAAAATGAAAATCTTGGTGTGGTATTTGCTTTCCACAGACAAGACACTTGTTAACTTTTTCTAAAATTGGTTAGAGAAAGAAAAAAGGATCCCCAACAGGGTACTTATCTTTAGAATACTTCAGGATGATTCAATTTGTAAACGAAAACTCAGGTAGCGGCCGACCGGCACTCGTGCAAACTGCTTCTGCTTCGGGCTCCTCGGAAAGAAAGACTGATGTAATGGCATCAGCTGTCTGTTTTTATACCCCTGATGACCTGACGTCAGTCCTGGAACAACAGCATCTGACACAGAAATCCTAAATCTCTGGTATTCGGGCAGACTGAGGGCTACCTGCAGGCAGATAACCCAAGTGTGATGACTACAACAGTGAAACACGAAGAACATCTCATCATTACTCCAAAAACTGTCAGCCAATGTGTTTAGCACATTAAGAAGGAAGTGAACAGAAGCAATGAACTGCAATATGTACCTGTCATTCGGATAACACCCCAGGCAAGTCACAGAGGACAGTTTTGCTATGCTACTAGAAATCCTTCACAGAAAGGGGGGAGATTCTTAAACCCACGGACACAAGACACAAGGTTTGATTCAAACTTCGGATTATTAAACAGGCTTGTAACAGTCTGATGACTGGTAACCTACTAATTACCCATAGACCTACAAAATAAGACAAAATAAGGGTCAATTTGGACAGACAGTGGTCTGTTACCTGGTCATTTTATTTCCCACAGCCATCAGGCTATATGTATAAACCAAACACCTGCTATACAGGATATGGCTAGGCTTGGTATTGTTTTTGAAGGGTTAAGTATCATCATTGGATTGACAAATCGCCAGCAGTATTTTCTTGCTGAATTACTTGGGGTTTGAAGAGGAAAACCATTTGGGTAATCAAGCATTCTACATGGCCGTAATCTTGCACTGCCAGACTGTATGATGCCATTTCATCTTTATTCTTCTTTGGAAGTTGCTAAGGCACACATGAGATCTAATGACACTGTTAAGATTTTAGTTTAGTCAAATTTAATTACATTTTGCAATGTTATTGTGTAGCTAATTTACAATCCATAAAACCTTCTGTACACTTGGATGTTAGACAAAGTTTTTATCCATTAAGATAGGGGCATAATGAAGCAATACTTCATATCCAGTACACAAGTTATGTTATTAACTTGCCAAAATCAAAACACCTAATAAGGTGCTGAATTTTGGTTGGATATTCAATCCTTGAAACTTCTGAGCACAGCCTAGAAAGACACGTGCATCTACAATCAAGACAACAGCCTAAAGTCTACTGAAAAAAAGAAGGAGCTCTCACCATCTTGAAACAAAATGGATCCACTTTGACCTTTCTACTCTACAATCCAGAAGGATCATAGAAAAAGTTAGATATCAACAAAAGTACAGTTGTGTACACGTACCATAAATGTAGATGTTCGAGTGTAATCACTGTTGCAGTCATTACATTTGGGTTATCTGCTTGCAGGTAGCCCTCAGTCGGCCTGATTATCAAAGTCTTGGGTCCTGAGTTGGTTGCTGTCTCATCTTCCATGACGTCAGGTAGTCAGGGGTATAAAGCATGCAGCTGATGCCATTACATCAGTTTTTCTTGCCCCAGATGTCAGGTGCCCCTATAATGGGAAGCAATTATATACAAGGTTCCACCTCCAACCAAAAGCAAATACACCAGAAAGCTTTAAGAATAGTAAACCAGAAGAGAGGTATAGTCAATAGAGGTTAGTGGGCTGGAGGGAGGGTAACCAGGACTGAAACGGTGAATACACTCGAACATCTACATTTATGGTAAGTGTACACAACTGTATTATGTTCTTTGTGTTTCACTGTTGCTGTCATTACATTTGGGTAGATTCCCAAAGCTAAGGAAGGGAGGAGGCAATTAGATAGCATTAGGACCAGCTATTAGGCCCTGCAGGACTGCAGTGGCAAAACCAGCTCTGGATTTAGAAAAAATTGGCAAGTGGTAATGCTTGGTGAATGTATGTACAGAACTCCAGGTAGCAGCTTCTAGGATGTCCCTGGTAGGAACACCTCTGAGAAAGGCTGTAGAAGTAGATGCAGCCCTGGTGGAATGGGGTCTTATCCCCTGTGGGGTAGGTTTTCCATGGTGCTTATAGCAGAAATGAATGCAATGGCCTATCCACTCAGAAATGGTTTGCTTTGAAATGGTCTTCCCCTCTGCCCCTGCAGCAAATGCAACCAGCAGCTGTTCAGATTTCCTGAGAGGCTCAGTCCTGTCCGAGTAAAATCTAACTTGTCTGTGCACGTCCAAGGAGTACAGTATTTGTTACCCTTTGTTCTGTGGATTAGAAAAGAAGGTAGGAAAATGAATGGACTGATTAAGGGCCACACTGGATACCACCTTGGGCATAAAGGAAGGATTGGTCCTGAAGGACACCCTGTCCGCATGAAAGATGATGAAAGGCTCAACTGCCATGAAGGCCTGTAATTCAGACACCCCTCTTGTTGAAGTGATGGCTAGAAGGAATTCTGTTTTCCAAAAAAGGAATTTCAACTCTGCAGTTGCAGCTGGCTCAAAGGGAGCTAGAGTGAGCTTTTCCAATACAAAGTTAAGGTCCCAGGCTGGTGTAGGGGCTCTCTTGGTGGTCTTAAGTTTTTGGCCCCTCTGAGGAATTGCTTCAACAGTGGATGAGAGAAGAGGGGTGGCTCCACATTAAAATGTGCTGAAATGGCAGTGGCATGAATTTTAATAGAAGAGAAGGAAAGGCCCTTGTGAAGCATCTCAGTTAAGTATTGCAGAATATGCGGTAAATTGGGCACTGTTGTGCCCATCCCGAGTTTGGCTCCTGGAGCAGAATCTTTTCCACTTTTCAGCATAGGATTTTCTAGTACTAGGCCTCCTTGCCTCCAGAATGACATCCAACACTTGCTTACTGAGGGATGGTAATGGAGAGCTCAGGTAATTAGCCAGGCTGCAAGGTTCAGGGTTTGAAACTGGTGGTGCAGAATCTGGCCCTCCTGCTGGGGCAGCAGGGAAGGGGTCTGAGGTAAGTGCCAAGGTTCCAGCAGTGACACACTGCACAAGAGGGGGTAACAGTATTGGCATGGCCAGTCTGGTGCAATGAGTATTGTCCTTGGTTTGTCCTGTTTGATCTTTAGTAGAACCTTGGAGAGGAGAGGCAGAGGAGGAAAGGCATAAACTGATAGTTTTTTCCAGGTGAAGGACAGGGCATCCACTTTCCAAGCTTGTCTGTGGGGAATTCTTGTGCAGAATTTATCCAACTGTTAGTTCTGAAGGGAGGCAAACAGGTCTATCTCTGGGCTCCCCCATTTGTTTCTCAAAATGTTGAATATCTTTGGTTCTAGTTTCCACTCGTGTGGGTCCATGAGATTTCTGCTTAGGTCATCTGCTAGTGTGTTTAGCTTGCCTGGCAGGAATTGAGCTTGTAGGTGCACTTGGTAGCTCAAGGCTGTGTTCCACAGAGCCATGGCTAGTCTGCAGAAAGTGTATGAGTGGGATCCCCCCTGCTTGTTTATGTACCACATAACAATGGTGTTGTCCGTCTTTACCAATAATTGTCCTGGAAGAATGTGGTCTTTGAAGGCTGTCAGAGAATTCTGTACAGCTAACATTTCTTTTTGACTGATATGCAGGTGCATTTGACTTGGGTTCCATTTGCCCTGAATGCACTGCCCTGCCAAGTGAGCCCCCCCCATGCATAGTCTGATGCGTCTGTTGTTAGGGTTTGGGAGCAGGGGGTAGAGTGAATGGCAGTCCCTTGTAGTGGTCGCAGGGATCTGCCCACCAAAGGAACTCTGTCTTTATGCAAGGAATGATAGGAATCATTGATTCCAGGTTCTGAGAATGTTGACACCATACGCTTTTTAGATACAATTGTAGTTTCCTCATATGAAGTCTTCCATATGGAATTAGAAGAATGCAAGAGGCCATGAATCTTGGGGCTTTCAGGGTTTTCCTTGCAGATAGCTGGGTCTTTGTGGCCAGTAGCTTGAAGTAAACTGTCAAATAAACGTGTTTCTCTGGCGTGAGTTAAGCCATCTGGGAAGCTGTATTCAAGCTTGATCCCAGGAATACAATTGGTTGGCAGGGTACTAGGTGTGGTTTCTTTTTGTTTATGGTGTACCCCAGTGAAGTTAGTAGTTTCTTTACAAATGCCAGATGATTTAATAGTATGTCCTGGCTTTCTGCCTGAATTAGACAATCGTCCAGGTATGGGTATATTTGAGTATTTCTTTGCCTGCAGAATGCAATGGCTGGAACTAGGCACTTTGTAAATACCCTGGGTGCAGTAGATAAGCCAAAGGGCAGTGCAGAGAACTGATAGTACCTGTAGCCTGCTCTGAAATGTAGGTATTTTCTGCAAGATTCCCTTATTGGGATGTGCAAGTAAGCTTCCTTTAAATCCAATGTTGCCAGCCAGGCATTTTTGCCAAGCATGGGAAGCAGCTGATGAAGAGTTGGCATTTTGAATTTTGGGATTACCAAAAAGGTGTTTAGGATAGACAGGTCCAAGATAGGACGCCAGGAATTGTCTTTTCTGTGTACCAGGAAAAGTCTTGAGTAAAAACCTTGCCCCCATTCCTCTTCTGGGACAGGTTGAATAGCCCTGATACTTAGAAGAGAGAGAACCTGCTTCTGAGCCTCTGCCCACTGATTTGGGGGTAGGTCTGGCCAACCATTTGGGGTTGGTAAGGAGTGGAAGAGGAATCTGTATTCTTGGGAAACTATATTTAAATCACATTGGTCTTCGGTAATGAGTTCCCAGTTTTTTTGCATGCAGAGCGAACTTTCCCCCTAAAGGAGCAGTCAGTTGAGCAGGGCTTGGAAGGTTTAACGTTAAGTCATTGTGACAGTTTACCATAGGGGGGTGTCTTACTACTTCCAACTTTGGAAGTGGGAGCCCCCCACTCCTTAGGCCTAGGAGTACCTTGTGGCTGTAGCCTGGGTGGTCTGCTGGCCCTGGGTTTGGACTGAGAAGGCCTGGAAGAGACAGGAAAGGACCAATTCTTAGAAGGCCAGTGCCTACTAAATCTGGGAGGCTGTACTTGCAGGAAATCTTTAACAGTTTGCATAGATTTAGCTTTTACCTCCATCTTTTTAAGTACTACTACTGCTTTGTTACCAAACAGGCGGTCTTGGTTTAAGGGAGCATCCAGTAATTTAGCTTTAACATGATCTGGCAAAGTTTGCTCCTTAAGCAAGCATGCCTTCTAAGTACAGACCCAGTGACAGCAGCCCTGCAAGATGCCTCTAATGAATCAAAACCACATTGCAAAGTATGTTTACCAACTTGTTCAGCAGAATGCATTAAATCCTGTAATTCTTTATTTTCAGCAGAGTCAGGAATCAACACCATTTTCTGTTTAAGTAAGCCAATAATATGCTACTGATACTATAACATATGAAACTGGCAGTTTAAGGCCCTAATCACCAAAGTAGCAGAAGTGTATACCTTCTTACCCCATCTCTCCAGGGCCCTGGAATCTCTATCAGAGGGGGCAGGGTTTTTGCAGTAGTAGCCTTAATTCCTTTGGGTCCCTGTGAAATGGTCTCTGGAAGAGGAACTTGTGAGAGTCAGGTACTCTGTAATACCTGTCAGGTTTCCTGGGAGCCGGGGGTAAAGTGTCTGGGGCCAAGCTGGATTCCAAGAAGGCATCACCTCCAATGTCCAGTACAGGAGAGACAGATAAAGGCCTGTGTTGAGGTAGGAGTAAGAATTCCCTAAGCCTCTTTTTAGAGTCAGAGTAATCCTGGCTTTCCCAGTGGAAATGCTCCCTAACAGTATGCAAAGTTTCACCAAAAGAAAAATCTTCTGGAGGGGAAGCAGAGGGAATGGAGTCCTCTGCATCAGAATTCTCATAGGTAGATAAGGGCAAATCCTGGTCATCAGAAGCAACAGAAATTTCAGAATCCTGATCAGAAGAATCAGAAGGAAAATCAGTTCTAGGTCTCTTAGAGGGAAAAGGGTGGCTTCCCCCCATTAGAGTAATAAGGTCTTCGGCCATTCTTATCATTTGTTTTTTAGGCATAGGGGCCTGACCATGCGGACTGGGCGTCGGTTTTCTAGGCGTGGATGGAGTTTTAGACCTTGAAGAAGAAGATGGCATCGGTTTAATATGCAAGTCAGTAGGCCTCAGACCCGTCCACGGTAGAGACATTCTCAGGTTCCATAGTCGAAGAAGCATCTCGCGGCATACCGGACTCCGAATGGGTCTCAGTAGAGGCCTGCAAATCTGAAGTAGCGGGCATCAGGGGCTGCGAAAGCATCTCACTGAGTACCAGTGAACTGGCGACTAGCTTAATGGAAGCGTCATCGGCAGCTTTGGACCTATGCAGTCTGTCTCTGTCTTTACATTTTTTCAGAATGTCGGTAGTCGGGTGGCTTACCGAAGCCATTTCTGGATAAATGAACTGAGTACTAAAATAGTTAGATGTGAAAATGAACAGACGAATAGTTTGAGGATTGAATAAGGCACAAAACCGACAGTGAGGGACATTGTGGTTTGGGCCTAGGCAGTACGAATGAAAATCTTTGAGGTATTTGCTTTCCACAAGTAATACAATTGTTAACTTTTACGGACATTGGTTTAGAGCAAGAAAAAGAATCCCCAATTTGTTACTTAGCTTTGTTGAAGACTTCGGATCTGAAACTCGAAAATTTCAGGAGTTGGCTGAGCGACATTTGCGAACTGCTTCTGCTTCGGGCATGCACGGCAAGAAAAACTGATGTAATGGCATCGGCTGCATGCTTTTTACCCCTGACTACCTAATGTCATAGAAGATGAGACAGCAACTGATGCAGGACCCAAGACTTTGATGATCAGACCAACTGAGGGCTACCTGCAAGCAGATAACCCAAATGTAATGACTGCAAAAGAGAAACATGAAGAACACCCAATGCTGCCCACAGCTTTAGTGGTTGGAAGGTCCCTGGATGGTTGAGCAATGAGACAGATACCAAGCAGATGACCAAAACATTAAAAAAGATAGTAAGGCAATACAGTGCCAGGCTCAGCAAAATAAAAGAAAAGAACAAGGTAATCTGCAATCAGATGCAGCACCCACAACAGAAATGTATTACCTAAATGTACACATGCATCCAGAAATGCCACTATGACTACCTTATATCTGTAAACCCCTGCAAAGCTATCAAAACTTGAACAGACTATGGGTCCATCACTTATGTCAAGGGAAAAAGCATACAACACTCTTCTCATTACGATCAGTTACACTTGGAAAGTAATGAGGAACAGCTTACATAAAAAATTATCTGGGAAAACAGTCCACAGAACCTGGAGAGGTGACACGGTGTAGTACAAACCTCAAAGAATAAGTAATGAAGTTTAGAGGCTAAAGCAGAAATGCCCAAATCCAATTCACAGTCTGCTGCTGCTGGTGGTAAAGCTAAGGAATCCCAGCTTAAGTTAAGTGCTTTGCATATTGGCCCCCATAAAAAAGAATGTCCAAAGTGGTTTTATCTGTACTTCTAACACCCACTAGGCGCAACTGCCTGTTGTCAGCAGTGATACAAAATAAGGGGTCTGATTTAGTGAACTGTCCATCAAGCTGGGACTGTAGTAAACTGACAGAATCTGTCAGCTCATGGCCTTAAAAAGGATCTATTCTAGCTTACTGAATCTAAATATACAGCACACCAGCATAATGCAAAACCAGCTTACCACTCTCTGATGTGCTGTTGTGGTGTATGTAAGGCAACAATATATAACAATGTTTTTTGTAGCAGAGTTGTTCTCCTCACTGTGAGGGCTCTAGCCCACACATAAAGTGTCTAAATACACCATCTCTAAGGTTGCACCACCTTAGAAAAAAGTGAAATATTTAGTAAGTTCAGAAATTACAGACTTCAGAGATTTCTACTTTGTTAATTGTGGAATTGGAGAATTTACATAACAGATTACTGTGCTCAGTATTAAGACTTCTTGACTTCCAAAGAGAAATTTTCTTCAAATTTCATATGCCCCCAACTCCACATTAGACAAAAAGCTAACCAACTAAACTATACAATAGAATACAGCTTTTAAACAATCAAAAGTGAGATCTAAATGATATTAAAAAAATGAAATTCGTACTCCCATTAGTCATCTGAAAAAATGCTACTGTAATCTGGTGGGAATTGGAAAGCTGAAGGGGGAAAAATGTTGAAGTAAAGAAAAATGGCAAATGTAGTTGTGTACATTGCTGACTGCTTATCTTCATATCAGCCTTCTGAAAAGTGATAGGTCCTGCTGAATCCTACTAAGATTATTAAAGGGAATTAAAGGTGATTATCCATTCCCAGATCTCAAAGTACAGAAGGCACAATTATTGAAATGCTACAAAAAAAACCTTCCTTTAAAAATGACCAATATGTACCACTTTTATTTTTCAGTCTACAGTGACAATGACTGATCAACAAGTTTTAGCACTCCTCCCACCAGGTGGAGACTTCCTGTGACAAGGACCTGAATAGTCACAGCCTCTTGAAGAAAAATAGCATGGTTGCTACCAACAGTTTGCAACTGAAGAATCTTCCCTCTTGATTCCAGAAGGCCTGGATCTCGTCCCTGTGTAATCCACTGCAAGGCACTACTGATGCATGGGAACACCAAGCTGCTGGAATCTATTTTCCTCTCAGCCCCTGGCATGAGTAGAAGTTTATTACCCAAGCTGTCCGTTTCTTCAAAATTCAATGAAGAACTTGTCCAGACATCATGACCAGGTCGCTCGTCCATTAACTTATTCCATATCTTTTGGTTCTCAATACAACGAGTCAATATGTTCTCCAGTGTCACATTGTAATTCTGCTGGTCTAGAAGACAGTAAAATAAATAAAAATGACAACCTTATTTCATTATTTAAGATACAAGTAATTACCCCCCCCCCAAAGTCAAATTCAAAACTGAAACCCTGCTCTTAAAAAGTAAGGTCAAGTGTCATCTGTGATGCAAACTGCCTATGGTGCAGTTCAAACCTAAAACCTCTTTTATCCATTCAGTACATTTACTGCAGTATACATGCATTTAATCAGTAAAATTAATTAACCAAAGTAATAATATTGCTACACTTTGGGGATAACTTAAGAGCTTGTAATTCTTCGACCTAAAAAAAACATTAAAAGTTAAAAAAAAATATCTTTCACACACCAGTCCATTTAAACACCCTAAAAACTAAAAGAAAAATAAACAAAAGCATTATAGAAATGTGGCATTTTCAATCCCAGGGAAGAGTGACAGAAAACAAAGGTAAGGGTGAGAAATTCATAAAGACATTAACAACTTTTCAAATAGAAAAATGTGTATGCTTGCAATTCTTTCATCCATAGCAGGATGCAACCCATATTAATATCTAAGGTATCAACAGTGGGCAGTTCTGTTTGGTCTTGACTCTGTACAGTACAATATGCATACTACTTTTTATGTACAAAATCTAGCTTCTTAAGAAATTTAGCTTTTTTCACCAGCAAGACAATGCCTGAAGGCATAACAGTTGCTTATGCAAATCTGAATTATACAATTACTTGCATTATCATTGTTTCTTTCACTGCAAAGTTGGTTACTGCATTACAGCAGTTAATAATCACAACAGTCTTAAAGACATTTACTAGTAAAGAGCAGTACATTAACTGTCCTTTAGAATTAATTCTGTAATTTAACTACAGTTCTTGGCCGCAAAGCCCCATATAAATTTTAATGGTAACTGGGACATAAAATATTGAATTCCCTGCATTCTGGAAGGTACGGCTGCAGCTGTGAATTAACAGGAGTGGACAATGCATTATAGGAGCACAACAGCAATGGTCCTAAATCAAAAAGCATGGATGCAGCTTATTTACACTCTGAAAGACATCTACTGGCTAGCAGAAAAAGGTGCCAATGTAAGAAACACTATTATAAAGAGGATGAAAAATCACTACATTAACATTACATGTCAATGGCGAGTGCTGTGTGGCTTGCAGCAAAATTATATTGGGACATTGCAGACTGCTTCCAAGTGGTCAGAAACGACCACATGGAAGCAACATAACAGCATTTCATTTCAGAGCAAAAGAAGTACAGTGCTTTCACAAATACTTTCAGCAGCCCTAACAAATAAACTGATAACAGAAGTTATCTACTTACAATCAAGATAGATCTGGAAGAGAAGGTCCATCCTACCTAACAGCTGGACTACCACAAAGTATTAATGTTGCTCAGTAGGTAAAACTTTTGCTAGGCTATTAAAAACCCTCTCCTTACCTCATAATGCATTACAGTTTCTACACTCTCCAAAACTGGGGTGAACACCTCAGACAAACAACAATTAGAAACTAAGATTGGAACTCATGGTGTCAGAAGTGGGTGAAGGGTGGGAGTATGTTATGGAGGATAGTTCTGCTCTTCTAGATCTACTTTTAAGTATATAACTTGTGCACTTGGTCCATCCTCCATAAAAAGGACAGAGTTCCAAGCGAATCCTACAGCGCAGTACAGATCTTAAAGGTACCTCCAAATGACAACCAGGACTTGAATACTACATACAGCTTGAAGTGTACTGCCAGGTGTTGAGACAAACCAAGCAACTGCTATATGCATATCTTAAGAGCTGCATTTCTAAAGAAAGCTATAGATGTAGCAAATGCTTTAGAAGAACTGACAATACCTGCAGTCCACAAATAATTTTGGCAGAACAGCAACTAGGAAAAATGTCTTCTAAAAAAGGTGTTTCAAAAATATATAGAAACAGCAAGTTCAAACATGGACAAGGTCACCCATCCCAACACGGAATACAAATTCTATGGTGGTACCAGTTTTTTTTAATGCAATCTCAGCAAGTGTACCCACGAGAAATCTTACAGACATTCAAAGTGCAGTAATGAAAAGAATTGCGACAGTCAAGAAAGTCTGATGAAGCAGCTAAACTTACACTGATGGAGTAATAGCACAGTCTAGAATCAAAACACTGAGCAAGCTAAGCAAGAATGTATGGAATGGGGTTGAGAAATTGTCTACCCATCTGACTATGGCCCAGACACAAAAACAAGTCTACATGTCCACAAGTCCTGTCAGAATAATCTTTCTGTGCAGAAGAAATAATCTAAACTGCCCAGGAAGAGAAGGAAGAGCACTACTTCTGAAATTGTAGAAGCCCCTTGACTAAAAAATTAGTGTATATCAAAAGTGGGATCTGCCCAGTGGGTGAGTCTGGATTGTCCTCAATGGGCAAAATAAAAAGTACTTCTCAAGATGGAGAAGCCAAAGAAAGGGGAACAATACCGTGAAAGCCAATACAAAGCTATGCTAATGAAGTTGAACTTCCGTTTGGCTTTCTTAATGAACTTCTTCAGTGGAAATAGGAAAAGTGCAGGAGCCAAAGGGGTGACTTCCAGACAACAGCATCCCCATGTTGGCCTTAGGATAGGGAGATGAGGAAGTTGTGGCTGCGGTATTTCATTTTGGTAGGAAAAGCAAAAAGGTGACAGCAAGGTTGCCCCATCACAGGGACATATTTTGAGATGTTGAGGGACCAGAGGACCACATGAGAGGGATCAGCAGTTAGCTGTATGAGCTTTACCATTACTGAACTGATCTCCCTTGAAATAAGGGTAGGTACAGCAAAATAGTCCGAGGACAACCTATTTCCATACATGTGTGCGTCTTCACAAAATGGATATATCAGGTTCTCTGCTATTCTTCTTTAATGTAGTAAATTACTGCCATGTTACTTGAGTGGATGACCATCACACCTTTGGGGAGGGAGTCATGGAAGACTTGGGACAGCAGATGGAGCATCTTCATCTCCAAGATAAAGATGTGCCTTGCTGCCTTGGAAGAGGTTACACCCACATTAGGGCTGACACATCTGTGGAGACCACTGACTACTAATACAGATTACATTATATACAAATTTATATTATCATACATTAATTAGCTAATTATAAGGGTTTTCGCTTGGATAAACTAGAAAAAATGCATCCACCATCAGTGCTGTACTTTGAAGACATGCACTGCATTAGAAATCTGAAATAAAATTGGACTTCATGTCCATTTAACATCAGCATGTGGTGTGTGGGCATAGGATAACAGTAGTACTGCAGCTGCCAACAAGACCTAATGCCTTGAAGAAGAGATAGGCAGAAAACATCTGGGAATCTAAAACCACGGCCTGAGAGGACTGTATCCTGAGCACTGGAAGATAAGCTCAGCAAGCTAAGGAATACAAGTCAAAGAAAATGAATGTGAGAAATAAGGAACTCCGCTGTGATCATGCAAGTTCACCGTAACACCTACTGTGCGAAATTAGACTGGAAACTTCCACAGAGACCAGGGCGTGAATCAATGGCAAAGCTAAAAGCCAGGCGGTCTAGGTATGGGAAGAATTTGGCTCCTGGAAGTTTCTGGAGGGCTTCCACAAATGTTATCTACTTAGGTAAACAATTTGGGGTCTGAGAGGAGATCAAATAAGAGAGTTTAGAAATGATGACTGGCTGCTAACCAGAACTGAAGAAAACTCCTAGACACCTTGGTGATTTTGATGGCAAGGTAGACATCTTGGCAGCTGAAAAGAGCACTTCCAATCTCCTTCGAATAAGCAGGGAAGAACTGAATGCACAGTGAACACATGGAAAGTTTATCTGGGGATGAAGCTGTTTACGTCTACTTGCTCTAGTACTGGCTTGAGATTTTTGGTCTTTCTGACACTGAACAGAATCTGTAATAAAATCAGTAAAATCCTAACACTTCTTGGTGTGATGGGACCTGATGGAAGGCTCATTTTTGAAGGAGACAAAGGACTTCCCTTCTTGCAGTTCAACTCTGATGTTTGCCTGGAGTAGGTAGTATTTATGAGGATGACCATGCAGTGAAAGGAATTTTGTATCATCTGGACATTAATAGAATCCCCCTTTCCTCTGACAGGAATTGCTCAACTATGTTTGCCTGGAGTGGGTAGGGTTTATGAGGATGACCATGCACTGAAAGGATTTTTGTATCATCTGGACATTAACAGAATCCCCCCTCCTGTGTAACAGATTCCTGTATGGGCATGGGGAGGGACAGACAGCCCCCTCTCATCTTCCTCAGAGGGAGAGTTGGGCAAGGCATTGCTTGCTGATACCAAATACCAGTAGGTGACCTGTACTTGCACAGACTGTTGAAGACGCTCTCTTCTGGAACTGGGACTGGAATTAGTTTCAAATCTACAAAAGACACATGCTTGGCAAGTGCTATCAAATATTTACCTGGGCTGAGCTTAAACATTCTTGCTTTGCAGTTTACAATTTTAAGGATGTAGCATACATTTTGGGAATTAACAAACAAAACGTTTGTTCTTGTTAATGAAAATATTACACTGTTCACAAGTAGTACTGGAAGTACTGACAAGCAACAAACTACTCAAAACGGAAATGATGAATATGCTAAAGCATTATGCAGATTACTGCTCCTGACAAATCAATTAAATCCATTTCACACATGCTTTTAGGAAAGCTAGCAAAGTCGTCTAATTTTATTTGCCGGAAATATTCTTGCTTTGCAGTCTACAATTAAAGGGAAGCAACATACTGTATTATAACTTGATTTTTGCTCTTGAAAAAAATACATTGGTTTCATAAAACTATCAAACAAGTGAACATTTTAGCATTGGTTCTTTGTAAAGGAAAATCAATTACACTGCTTTTACAAGTAATATCAAAAATTCTTGCAAATATACTAATTTTACAGGAGCTGAAACATTAGTGCTTTACATTTTATGATTGCGTGGAAGAAATGCAGTATTATTTTCTTGATAATTAAAAAAGTAATCACCTACTGCCTGCCATGTGATGCTGTAGGCAGCATTCAAAAGTATGGCATTGGATACCAATAGCACACTGAATCCCAGTGTTCTGCACAACCTCTTGTCAAACTATTAACTTTAGCTACTGGACTTCAGTTATGGTGTTGTGATCAGTAAGCACTTTTACAATAATTAACAGTTCTTTGAGTACCATATTAATCCATTGTTATACTGTTTACATGTTTCAAAACGTCAAAGAAGTTAAAAGATAGATCGGCTACAAGAATGCAGAACAATGGTAACAATCATCCAAAGAAAAGTCATGTTGAGCTGGATATTACTGGTGTTGCCCCAACAGACCCAAACCCAACTAAGCAGGATGCTCCAAGAACATTGCTAGAATTAATATTAATGGAAATAAAAGAAGGGGAAAATTAACTTTATTTAGAAACATGTAAGAACACTGAAGTGGATGATTCCTCCTCAGAGCATTTGAATGTCATAGTGGCACCAGGATAAGAACAAAATGTTAATGGGATGTATGCCAAGCTCGGCAGCAAAGACTGAAATGTTGGATGAAAAGTGACTAGATTTAGAGCATAACACAAGTAGTAAGAAAGTACAGCTGTGTTAGGAAGTTACCATAAATGTAGATATTCAAGTACATTCAGTGCTGTAGTCATATCATTTGGGATTCTTGCTTAGAGACGGCCTGAACATCAGCATGACTTCCACATCTCTATTTTCACTCTTCTGAATTCAGCCAAGTCCTTCCCACTCAGACATCACTACAATTATTACAATGGGGAGGGAAGGGGCAGAGTTTTTTGCTGTCAGAAACAGGAAGCGTATGCCAAATTTCCACAGCACAAGTAGACCTGGGAAAGAAGTGACCAAACAACAATCCTAAATGTGCCTCTCCAGGTGTCAGAAAGAAGAGGCGCCTGGAAAAGGGCACAGAGAGAAAGTGGGATACAAGGTGACTAGGGTACCGATCCCAACTGTAGAATATCCAAATGAAGAGTGAGAAAGGGGACAGTGGGTGGGGAATGAGAACTGCAACAGTGAATATACTCCAACAGCTACAATTATGCTAAGTTCCTAACACAAATGTACTAAATTCATTAAATTTTTCACTGTTGCAACAACGGCTCCGGAGAATATTCCCAGAGCTCAAATCCAGTGGGTGGCTGGCCCAGAGGAGATAGCGAAGAGAGCAGACCTCGAAGGATGGCCATGGCAAACTATGCCCAGGCTCTCAGAGCACAGCCTAGGTTGTACTGTTTAGAGAAGGCTTGGATGATGACCAAGTAGCTACTTCCAAAATGGTCTGAGCATTGGCACCCATGAAGAAGGCCATGGTGACTCTAGTGGCACTATTTAACAATGGATTCAACATGGCTGGGAACAAGCTTTGCCATGAAAGGAATAACAAAAACAAATACAATGCTAGCCATTTTTATATCATCTGCTTATTCACATGGTTTGCACCTATCTGTCTTTTGCAAATGACACAGATACCTGGTCTGACCTTAATCTGTTTTGTCCTGTTCAGCTAAAATCTGAGACAGACCAAGCCCTGAAAGGACAACACTAGGAAAAACAAAAAATAAGGATTCACAGCAAACCAAAAAAACAAGAGGGAAGGAAGAAGGAAGCAGCTACTACCCTGAATTAAACCATGAGCCAGACCCAGTAAACTACTCCTGTCTAAGGAAATTTGAGAAGTACAGACATGTTTGGCTTTCTGTTTCTTTCTGAAATGAAAAATTGGGTCAATAATGTTATTTATAGCAGCAGCACCTTCCCCAAGGAGTGAGGAAAACGTTCTGACCACACAGGAAAGCCTTCCCTGTTCTATCTCCCAGGACTGACAACAGTGACTTTCTCTTGACCACTGAGGGGACCCCAACAGTAATAGATGACATGGCTAATCCCCAGTCCATAGTCGCCTGAAGGTGCTACAAGAGGTATCCATGGTAAAAGATGAGTAGTCTGAGGAAAAAGCTAAGGCCATTGCAGTCATCCACCTGCAGTTGAGGCAAATTTCGAGCATGCTGTGGTGGCAAAGGCTGTTTGCTTAATTATTTCATTTCATGGCTGAAAGGAAGACTGAGTGTGGGAACAGCAGTTTATTCCATGATCAAACCGAAAATGAAGTATCAAAATTTAAAGCCTTTAAAAATCATTTGTTTCACTCAAATACAGAGTAAAAAGCACTTTAGTACACTTTGTCAGCCTTCAAAAGTAAAATAAACAAATTCTTTGAACTTACAGACAAGAAAATGTACATTTTAAAAGTACAGATAAGCCTCATGAAATACTATTAAAACACAAACTCCTAGCTTATAAATAAATTTTCTAAACAGGAGAGTACAATAAAATAAACATTCCTCCCTAAAAGGGTATTTATCTGCCCAGCAAAGGAAAAGCACAAGATGACCACAGATCCTCTAAAGCCAGCAGAAGAGTGCTTTCTTCAATGGCAGGAAAGCTTTGAAGGACTTTGTGCCCAAAACTGTCTGTCAGCTCAGCTCAAGCTGACTGATGGTCTGGGCATTAGGAAGGTGGCCTGAAGTTTTGAAAACTGTCTGGCTGTTATAGCTACAGTAATCAATATGATGAACATTTAACGTTCACAAAAGCCTTTCCATTATAGCAGCTTATTTCTCCTGGAAGTAACACTGCTAATGCTGAAGAATTTCTTTCTTGAGCATCAAGCAACATCTCACTCGAGAGAATAATTCCAGAAGATTTGAATACTGATTCAGAAACTACTGACAGCAACAGTCCATCTAATGTCATTAATCTGTATGGTTTTACTCAGTTTATTTCAACTGAACAAAAATACTGGTAGTGCCTCTACACCTTAAATTAGATCCTCTTTCAATAGGTGCCTTACCCAATACCTTAAGTTATTCATCTATCCAACTTCGGAATAAGGCATCATAAACCTAACACAAAACAGCATCTGCACAACTTTGCTCATAACCTCTCATCCTTTACTAAGTACCAGTTCATCTAAGCACTAACATCAGACAACTTGAGGCCTCTTGAAACCCTTACACTTGATGGTTCATCTCAGTTTTCCTTAACATACTACATGAACGAGCCCAAGAACCAAAAGAACTAAATCAAATCCAGAACCCTGGCTGTCAAATAAATACTAAACTGCTCATGAGAGAGAGTAAAAGAGAGAGAGAGAGAGATAGACATAGAAAAAAATGGAAGCAAGTTAAAACCATAGCTGCCTATTAATACAATATACATCCCATAAGATATTCTAAAAATCAAATCAAAACCGATAAAATAATGCTACTATATTTATATACAGGCAGCAAATTAAATTATAACAATTTGAAAGCATTTTGGATTACAGTCAATCAGCTGTCAAAACCCAGTACACAAACAAAACCTACATTTTCTTCACTTCTTCAAATGGACAGCATGGCCAGTGAATTCAATACCCACATTATCCAAATAGAAACATATCTTATTAAACCCTCACAGCACAGACAGGTTCTTCTCCTCCCTTTTTAGCCCCCAAAACACCTGCACTCAAACTGGTCTCAATTTCTATCATCAGAAAAACTATTGTGACCCTTAAAACCTATCACCCTTGCTCCTGATAACATACCATCTCAGTACTTAAATTGATACTGATGCCCTAGTCGTTCCTATCTTTATTCTAATCAACCACTCCTTCACCAAATGTTATGTCCCAACCCTATGGAAAAAGGGCTATATTCTTCTTCTCCATAAAGATGGAAACTCAAATGGGCCTTCAAACTTCAGGCCCACAGCCATACTATTGCCACTCTCAAAAATTCTGTAGTAGTGTAACCAGTCTCAACTTATCAACTTTCTCACTAACAACTGCCTCTACTCCCCTATGCAGCACTGGTTCTGTCCTATTCATTATACATTTATAGCTTCCCCTCAGTTTTATAACATCTGTTAAACAACAGTGAAACACTGGAAACTTGGCCTCAGCACTTTTCCTAAATTTATCCAAAGCCTTCAACATGGTATCCTACCATAAACAGATTTAAAAAATATCATGCCTAGGAATACATGAACCATTGCTATCTTTATTCTTCATCTACCTCTGAACTAGACAACAGGCAGTAAAATGGCAAAATGACATCTCCTCTTTCCTTCCCATAAGAGTGGGTTTCCTTTAAGAATCCATTTAGGCCCCTGTTGTTCAATGCATTCATTAATTATCAACTAACTTCTAAACAAGGCACTATCACACAGATGACTCCACGATCATCTCTTCTGCTAAAGGTTAATATAAATCAAAACAACTCACCCAAGAGTCTTTCTCCACCTTAGAGGCCTGCCTGTCTGAAACACAGCTGCTCCTCAATTCTAAAAGAAACAAAACTAATCCTATTTATCCCAAAGCATATGGGTGACTACAAAAATAATTTCAAAATCACTTCCTCTAACAACATACAACTATTAAGTTAAATTAAGTTTCTAGGACTCACTATTGACGAAAGCCTAAAATTTGATCAACACACAAAACAAGCAGTTAAAAAAAAATACCAAAAGGTAGGTACACTCTACAGAATCAAACAATACCCCTCGGTTAATACTTGAAAAAGTAATTTATCAATCTCTTCTCCTCTTACACTACTTTACATTGCCCCAACCTTGACTAACCTACAATCCACTCAACTCCCACTCTTGTAACAGTGCTATAATAGTTCGGTCCCTGTGTTGTGTACTTGCAAATAAGTTTCTTATCTTTTATGTAATTTAATATGGTTATAGCATAACAGTATAATGTTACTGGTATCTGCAGGGTATTTTGTGTTGTGCTACATGTACATTTGATACCATGCTGCTTAAATCCTTGTGTTATCATGTGGAAAGCGGTCTTTTCTTTGCAATTCTGAAGTTTATCACGTGTTTCTGCTGCTGTACTGTATGTATGTTTTTTAGTCTAGGCATTCTTTTCTTGCAAGTCTGAAACTTATCCACATATATGTTTTTAGCTTAGTCATTCTTCTTCTTTTCCAGTGTTAAGCATATCCTGGTTTCTGTTGCTGTATTACATATATTGTTTTAGGCATATTCCTTGCAAGCCTGAAGCTTATCTGTATATATGTTTTTAGCTTAAGCATTTTTTTTCTTTTCATGTGTGAAGCATACTCTGGTTTCTGTTGCTGTATTGAATTATACCACAATAAGTTACGATAAGTTAAATTGTTCTTCTTTCTGCTTTTCCCAGTTAGGGGTCACCAAAGCAGAACTCCAGTCCGCTAATGATTGGCAGCAGATTTTTACAGTGCCGAGGTGCCAGCTCGACGCCCAACCTTCAATGAAGACACGCCCATTTACGCATGTCTTTCGAACGCCACTCGACCACGGGGAGGACATGCAGACTCCACAAAGAAGGCGCTCCAGCCAAGAATTGAACGGGAGAACCTCTTGCTGTGAGGCGACAACGCTACTGCTGCACAACCACCACAGCAAAGTTACGATAAGTTAAGTTGTTGTTATTGAGTCTTTCGGCTTTTCCCAGTTAGGGGTCGCCACAGCAGACCTCCGGTCTGCTAATGATTGGTAGTTGATTTTTACATGCCGAGCTACCAACCCTGACGCACAACCTTCAACGAAGGTACACCCATTTACGCATGTCTCCACGCAGAAGATGCTCTAGCTGAGAATCGAACCGGACAGCGTCTTACTGTGAGGTGACAACGCTACTGCAGCACCACCACCGCGGGTAAAGTTACGATAAGTTAAATATACTACGATTATTATTTTTCCCATTTAGATCAGGCTAGATGTAGCCACTAGATGGCAGTATTCTATTACAAATACTGAGTGAGTTCACGTAATCCAAATGAAGTTAAAGTAAACTGGGAAAACTGATACAAAGTGTGTTTTTAGCTTAGGCATTTTTTTTCTTTTCACATGTCTAACATACCCTGGTTTCTGTTGCTGTACTGAATATACAGTTTGCATAACTATATTACTTCTGTGTTAAGCTGATCCAAGTACAAGTTATTCCCTAATTAATTTCCCTCGGGAGCCCTGTGACTGTTCTCTGACTTACAAACACTATACTACCATTATATTGCCAGTGGCAGTTACCGATTCTGCTATGGATTGGCACGTATGCCGCTTTGCCCATGTCCATGAACTCCATTATCCCTCCCTTCCTTTCCACTAGTCTATTTGCTGTTTCTCACTCTTCTATTTTTTTTCTTTTCCCTTATTACTTGTGTACTCTTCTTTTGCTCGCCTATTCTGAATCTCTTCAGTCCTGTAAAGTACTCTGTTCCCTACACTTGTCTGCTGTAGTCCAAGCTCCTTTCTTCTCTTAATGTGCAATCCAAGTATTTAAACACACACACTTTTTTTTACAGCTCAGTTTCTAGTGAGAATAATACGGGCTTGCCCTGCTCTCAGTACTGAAACCCAGTGTCCAAGGCCCGCGTTTTGAGGATACCTTCCCTCCAACCCAGAAAATAAGACATATCTCTAGGCATCAAAGTGTAGATGATAACCTACAGTTCTCTCTGAGTACATCTGCATGAATACTTTATGTATAACCCTGGCTTGTACACTCACTTGGACCATTCCCTACGATAAGGCTATTATTGTTTTTCCCATTTAGGTCAGTGTAGATGTCTTCCTAATACAGCCACTAGATAGCAGTATTCCATTACAAATACTGAGTGAATTCATGTAACACAAATGAAGTTAAAGTAAACAGGGAAAACTGATACAAAGTGTTCAGAAGCGACATAATATATACAAAGTTTCATTTCTCACTCTTGTATGCTGATAACAGCCCTGCTCATGCGGGTGTGTGATTTTATGACTGTTTAAGTAATTTACTTACCCCCCAATTTATGAGTAGCTTCTCCTGCTATTGTATGATAATCAGTTGCCTTACCAGAACAAGCCAAGTGGTGTTCCTGACTATTTCTAGCATTCTTGCCTCTCTCAGCTGGGCGGGACCCACTTCGTTTGCCCTCGCTCTGCTAGAGCTCATTCCGCTCCCATACCCTACCCCCATTACCACCCACACCCAGTACAATTACATTTATACCTATCCTTACCCCTCCCACCTTCCTCCTTCCAAACCACACCCATGCAATCACTTACACTCATCCTATTACCAATCAGCTCAACCCTTTTTTCTTTTCTTAGCTTTCCAAAGAATTAGCACCTCCTTCCCTCTATATATTCAATACATTTAATCCCATCTCTTATACCCACATCTCTTCACGCTCTATTTTACCTCATTTACCTAACTTTACTCCAACCACCTTACCCTTATCTAAATATTATCACCTCTATACTACTGCCCTTTCTGGATTTCTCACACCAATTCTACTAAACCTACTAACCTCACCCAATATACTCACCTATTATATTCTGCTCCCTACACCATGTCCAGCATGTACAAAATTGTTCTCCTAATACTTACCATTTCCTTCTCCCTCCTCCTGATCCTCTCTTCTCCTCATTTAGCTTGTATACCCCACAAACCCACATTATCAACATCTACATACTTTACCACCCTCTCCAGCTACTCTGCAATCTGGTCTAGTCTGTATGCCACTGACTCAATTTTAAAAACAAAACTGAAAATCCTCTCTGTACAAAATACTCTTCCTGTTAACCCAATTCAAACTAATTCATGTGACCTTAAAAAGATTCTCCATCCAACATCTCAACCATTCAATCCTAGCCTACGTCAGAGTGGTGATATTCACCCTAACCCTGGCCCTTCTCAAACATCTCAACAAGCCCCTAACCTCAAAAAATCTCTATATTTCACCACCATCAATACTCAAAGCATAAGAAACAAAATCCCCCATCTACATGCATGGCTAAGTCACTATAAATCAGACTTCACAGCCATTACCGAGACCTGGCTAAAACTAGATATAAAGGATACAGAATTTCTTCCCCCAAACTATTCCTGTCAAAGAACAGATAGACACAGTAAAAAAGGAGGAGGCAGTGCCCTATTATATCCTAGCACCTTCACAGTGATTCCTTACTCCAAGCCTATTCCTACCTTCTCCACTGCAGAGCTACTAATTTCCCTCCTAAAACTACAACCAAAAAAACTTCTGCATTACAGTCATATATATTCCCCCAGGCAACAATATTCCAATTTTTGAGGATATCCTTATCTGGTCCTCAAACAATATAAAAAAATGAAACAATCATCTTATGCGATGTCAACATTAACTGGTTAGAAATCTCCAATAGTAACCCCTCCATAGGCATCAATCTTCATACCTATACTCAGCTTATCACTGATATTACTAGGCCTGATAAAGGAAATAGCAAAGGTTCAATTCTGGATTGGATCATAGTCTCTGACCCTAAAAACTTCCCTACCTCCGGTACACTCTCAGATAGTATAAGTGACTACTCACCAGCATTCACAACATGGAAGCCCTTGACACTAAACACCAATATAGATGTACTTGAGATCTATCCCACTTCTCCGCTACCACCTTTAATGACATATTGCACAACACTAACTGGACTCCATTAAAATCTCTCCCTCTTAATGAAGCTGTAGAAACCTTCAACTCAACATTTCTTATGATCCTTAGTACTCTTGCCACTCTATGGTTACAAGAGTCAAGAGTAATCATGCTACATGGCTAAGTCCACTAAGCAAATTATGTCCTCTAGAGACAAAAACTGGAAAACCTGGCAAAAGAACAAGACTGCCTCCAACCTCGCACTTCACAAAACTTCGCAACCAGGCCAAATGGTTAGTAACCAAAAATAAAAAAGAAAACTTCCAAACTCTACAAAACCAACATAATCATAACCCCAAGATATTCTGGGGGGCAATCAACTCCCTACTCCATCCAGGAACTAAAAACAATCCATCCCCAAACCCTGAAATAACCTCTCCAGAATTAGCCTCTTATTTCATAGACACTATTACTAAACTTACTTCCACCTTCCCACCTTTAAACACTGAAGTACAGTTGTGTACCTACCATAAATGTAGATGTTCGAGTGTATTCACTGTTGCAGTCATTACTCTTGGGTTATCCTGCTGGCAGGCTACCCGTAGTCAGCCTGAATTCCAAAGTCCTGGTCTGGCGTCGGTTGCTGTCGCCTCATCCCTGACATCAGTGTGCCAGGGGTATAAAAGATGCAGCCGACGCCATTTTCTTCAGTTTTTCTTGCCCCAGATGTCAGGTGCCCCCAAAAGGGTATGCTAAATATATTATGTCAATAAACATATATGCAAAAAAGACACATTTCCTTCATCTACCAGCAAATACACCACATAGGTTGTACAGAATAGAGAAGTACAGATAAACCTCAGCAAAAGAAAGGGGGACAGTGGGAGGGTAACCTGGACTGCAACAGTGAATACACTCGAACATCTACATTTATGGTAGGTACACAAAGTACAGTTTTGTACCTACCATAAATGTAGATGTCCGAGAGGAATGCATCTGCAGTCTTTCCAAATGGGTTGTCCTGTCGTCAGGCAGCCCTTCGGTCGGCCGGATTCCAAAGTCTGGGTCTGGCCTCGGCTGGTGTCGCACTTCACCCAACGTCATTGCGGCAGTTCTTTGGGTATAAAGGCATCAGCAGACGCCATTTTCCTCAGTGTTTCTTGCCCCAGATGCCAGGTGCCCTCTTGGATGGCTAAATTTGGATAAATGCCAAAGTTTCCAAATAGTAGAGAGCAAACACATAAAATAAGCATGTATGTACATATATACAAACAAATACACCATAATAGATCCCCCCCAAGCTAGCTGTAGATTGGCAAATACCCTAGGAGTACCTCAGAGGGGAAGGAGGGTGGGTAATCCTGACTGCAGATGCATTCCTCTCGGACATCTACATTTATGGTAGGTACAAAACTGTACTATGTCCTTCAATGATGCATCTGCAGTCTTTACAAATGGGTAGAATACCATGGCTAAACTAGGGGAGGAGGAAAAGAAGAAATTATGGTGTAGTTAGGATCCCTTGCAAAACAGCAGTGGCAAACCCTGCTCGGGATCTAGAGTATAAAGGTAAGTTATAATGCTTGGCAAATGTATGCACGGAGGTCCAAGTAGCAGCCTCTATAATGTCCTTGGTAGCCACTCCTCTTAAGAAAGCTGTGGTAGTGGCTGTAGCCCTTGTAGAATGAGGCCTTATGTTATGTGGAGTTTGCTTTCCATGGTAGGAGTAGCAGAATCTGATGCAATTTCCTATCCACTTGGAGATTGTCTGTTTTGAAATTGCTTTTCCTTCCCTTCCTGTTGCATATGCTACCAAAAGCTGGTCAGTTTTTCTATTGCCCTTGGTTCTGTCCAGGTAGTAGCGTAACTGTCTATGTACATCCAAAGTATGCAGCAGTCTTTCCCCCCTGTTCTGTGGATTGGGGAAGAATGTAGGTAGGTGGATAGCCTGGTTTAAAGATACTCTGGATACCACCTTAGGCATAAATGTAGGATTTGTTCTCATGGACACTCTGTCTTGATGGAAGATTAGGAAGGGTTGTACTGCCATTAAAGCCTGTAGCTCAGAAACCCTTCTTGCTGAGGTAATTGCCAGCAGGAAAGCAGTTTTCCAGGATAGGTGTTGAAGTTCTGCTGTTGCTGCTGGTTCGAAGGGGAGTGTCAATTTTCTAGCACAAAATTCAAGTCCCATGCTGGCAATGGTGGTTTCCTAGGAGGTTTTACATTTTTAATTCCTCTCAGAAACTGCCCGAGTAGAGAGAAGACAGGGGATCAAGCTGTATTCTGCAGAAATAGCTGATGCATGTATCTTGATGGAGGAATAGGACAGGCCTGTATGGAAAAGCTCTGCCAAATACTCCAGGATGTTGGCTATGTCTACCTTTGACACATCTTTTCCTTTCAGTACTCCAAATGAGAAATCTTTTCCATTTTCCTGCATAGTTCCTTCTTGTTGAAGGTCTGCGAGCCTCAAGGATGATGTCTTTAACCCTTTGGGATAAATCTGGGTTAGTTGTTCTTATGTAATGTTCCATGCAGTCAGCTGCAGAGTTTTCAGGTTTGGATGCAGGGTGTTGTAGCCGCCTGAGTTAACAGCAATGGGATCCGGTAGTGTCCACATTTGTCCCGAAACATGCTCCTCAGTAATGGGTACCAATGTTGTCTTGGCCAGTCTGGAGCTATCAGAATGATCCTTGACGTTCCTCTTTGATTTTCAATAGCACCTTGTGCATCAAAGGAAGAGGTGGGAATGCATATGCTGTCAGGCTTTTCCAACTGAAGGATAGAGAGTCCACCTTCCAAGCAAGTGGGTGGTACGTTCTTGTGCAGAATTTCTTGAGCTGGTGATTGAGGGGATGCGAATAGGTCTATCTGTGGTAGTCCCCATTTCCTTGTGATGGCCTTGAAGATGTCCGGTGTAGCATCCATTCGTGAGCATCCGAGGTAGTTCTGCTTAATATGTCTGCTAGGATGTTTTCTTTTCGTACAAAATTGCTTGTAACTGAATGTTGTAGCTCAGAGCCATATTCCATAGGTCCAGTGCCATCCGCATAGAGGGTATGAATGAGTGCCTCCTTGTTTGTTGATGTACCACATGACTGTGGTGTTGTCTGTCCTTATCATCAACTGGCCTTCTTGGAGGAATGGTCTGAAATTCTGGATTGCCAGTTTTACTGCCAGCATTTCCTTTTGATTTATGTGCAGGTGCAGCTGTTCTTGAGTCCATAAGCCTTGTATGCACTTGTCCAGCATGTGGGCCCCCCAACCGAGGTCTGAGGCGTCCGTTGTGATGGTTTGGCTTGGTTGAATGCTGTGGAAGGGCAAACCTGGGTTTGACTGACATGCCTGAGCCCACCATAGGAACTCTTGTTTCAGGCAAGGGATTAGTGGTATTTCGGTTTCTAGGCTGTGCCTGTGTTGAGACCATAAATTCTTCAGGTACCACTGTAGCTTTCTCATATGTAGTCTGGCATGAGGGACCAGGATTATGCAAGATGCCATGAAGCCCAAGGCCTGCAGTACTTTCCTTGCTGTTAGTTGGCTCTGCTTTGTTAATGCCAAGAAGTAGAGAGGAAGTTGTTCTTGTTTTTCTGCAGTAAGGAATGCCATCTGTTTTGTTGTGTCCAATTCTGCACCTAAGAAGGTTATTCTTTGGGATGGAATCAGTCTTGACTTTTTTATATTGACTGTATATCCCAGGGCTTGCAGTAAGTAAATGACTCTTTGCAAGTCTTCTGTTAGCTTGTTTCTGTTGTCCGCTTGTATCAGGCAGTCGTCCAGGTATGGATATATTTGGATTCCCTGAAGCCTGCAGTGAGCGATTACTGATGCCAGGCATTTCGTGAACACTCTGGGCGCAGTAGATAAGCCAAACGGCAATGCTGAGAATTGATAATGCTCTGATCCTGCAAGAAATCTGAGGTATCTTCTGCAATTTGGTCGTATGGGGACGTGCAGGTATGCCTCCTTGAGATCTAGAGTCACCAGCCAAGACTCCTTGCCCAGCATGGGAAGAAGTTGCTGTAGGGTCAGCATTTTGAATTTTGGAACAATGATGAATGTGTTTAAAGCGGACAGGTCGAGAATAGGCCTCCAATTTTTCTCTTTTCTTGGTACCAGGAAGAGTCTGGAGTAAAATCCTTTCCTTGTTCCATAGATGGTACCCTTTCCACAGCTCTCATTTTTGCTAATTGAGCTATTTGTTTTAGAGCTTCTGCCTTTTGATTTGGTGGTAGGTTTGGCATTCCTCTTTTTGCTGGTAAAGTATGGAAATGAAACCTGTAGCCTTGGTCTATAGTTTGGAAAATCCACTTGTCTCTTGTGATGCAGTGCCAGTTTTTTGAAAATAAGGCTAACTTTCCGCCTAAGGGTGCTGCTATTTGTTCCCAGAGCCAAGTCACTGTGATTGTCCTGTTGCAGTGGTAGTAGTTGTGTCTGTGCCTCTTTGGTTGTTACCTTGCCACTGGCGTCCCCTGTAGGCACCTCCTCTGGATTGGTTTCTGCCTCTTGAACGCCTATTCCTGCCTCTCTGTGTTTTAGAGGAGTCTGGAAAGGACCAATTTTTGGAAGGCCAGTTCCTGCTAAACCTTGGAGGCTGAACCTGTAAGAAATCTTTCACTGTTTGTACAGATTTTGCCTTCTCTTCCATTTTCTTCAGTACCTGCTGAGCAGGAGAACCAAATAAATTGACCTTATCCATAGGAGCATCTAATAGTTTTGCTTTAACATGATTCGGCAAGACCTGTTCTTTCAACCATGCATGCCTTCTGATAACTGTGCCAGTCATGGCTGATCTAAAGGAAGCCTCCAGTGCATCATAGCCACATTTTAACGAATGGTTACTAACCTGCTGGATGTTATGTACCATTTCAAGAACATATTTCTTATCTAAAGAATCATCAGAGGACAGTTTCTTAGTTAACTGATCAAGCATAAACTCCTGGTATTGGATCATATGAAACTGACAGTTCAATGCCCTAGCTGAGAGAGTAGCAGAGGTGTATACTTTTTTACCCCATCTCTCTAAGGACCTGGATTCCCTTTCAGAGGGGAGGGGATTTTTAACTGAGGTCGAAGCTACTGCCTTAGGCCCCTGGGAGATAGTCTCGGGATCTGCAAAAGGGGCCTTGTATAAAAATGGTGATGTGTGTCCGGGACCCTGTAGAACCTATCAGGCTTAGCAGGGGCTGGAGGTAAAGTATCAAGAGCCGTGCAAGCATCATTAAATGCATCATCTACAACAGGTAGAACTGGAGGTATAGCTAAAGGCCTATGTTGTGGTAAATGCAAAAAAGTCCTAAGCCTTTTCCTTGAATCTGAGAAATCTTGCCCCTGCCATTGAAATTGTTCCCTCATGGCATGTAAGGTTTCCCCAAAGGAAAATTCCTCTGGTGGAGAGGCAGAAGGAATCGATTCCTCAGCATCGGAGTCTTCATAAGGAGAAAAAGGAGCCTCTGGATGGTCTGTATTGTCTGAATCATCAGAAGAATCATCTGAGGACACTGGCTCAGGGGGCTCTGCTCTAGGTCTCTTTTCTGGAGGAGGTTGAGAGGCCCTGTCTGGATGAGGTTGGGATCCCCTTATTAAAGAGATGAGATCCTCTGCCAGAGTAAGCATTTGGGAACTGGAGCTGGGCCTGTGAGAGGGGGGCTTAACAGGCACAGACTTAGAAGTTTTGGCTGCTTTAGCCCTGGCAAAGGCCTTTATGGACATGGCTGCAGGAGGCCTAGCAGCACCACGTGCATGGGGTTGAAACATCCAAGGGGATGGTGTCCGATAACTCTTGTGAAACCACCGTAGCAGGTTGGATTTCAGAGGCCGATTCAACCAGGTTAGAAGGGGCCTCGGTGGATTCGGCTGAAGTTAGAACCGCTTGCTCTGTTTCGGCCGAAACCGAGACACTCGCGGTTTGCTTAACCGCGGTTTCGGCTGAAACCGCGACCGCGAGTGTCGGTCCTTTCTGCGTTTCTTAGCAACTTGTGAAGGAGGATCCAACGGCATAATGTAAATCTGAGCCGAAAACTGTTCAGCAACTCCGACCGACGCCTAAGCGTCCGTCGGTTGAAAGAAGCACAGGCTAAACAAGCTGCTGTGGTCTGGGCCTAAACAAGGTAAGCAGTAAGAGTGGAAATCTTTATGAGGTATTTGTTTCCCACAAGTTAAACAGTTATTCACTTTTTCTGACATCGGCTGAGGCAAGAAAGAGTCCCAGCTTTTAGAAGTCTTCAAGTAGTTCGGTAGTAGTAATCTCTGGATCTGACCGACCGGCACTAACAGCTTCTGCTGAGCCACGCGGCAAGAAAGACTGGGGAAAATGGCGTCGGCTGATGCCTTTATACCCGAAGAACTGCCGCAATGACGTCGGGTGAAGTGCGACACCAGCCGAGGCCAGACCCAGACTTTGGAATCCGGCCGACCGAAGGGCTGCCTGACGACAGGACAACCCATTTGTAAAGACTGCAGATGCATCCTTGAAGGACATCTGTACTATGTTCACCGTGTTTCACTGTTGCAGTCATTACTCTTGGGTAGAATCCCAAAGCAGAGGATGGGTGGCTGAGCTAAATAGGATTAGGAGAGGCTATGAGGCCCTGCAGAACTGGAGTGGCAAAGCCTGCTCTGGATTTAGAGTAAAGAGATAAGTGGTAGTGCTTTGTAAAAGTGTGCACGAAACTCCAAGTTGCAACCTCTAAGATGTCTTTGGTTGGTACTCCTCTGAGGAAGGCTGCTGAAGTGGCTGCTGCTCTGGCAGAATGAGGCCTAATGCCCTTAGGCACTGATTTGCCATGCTGAGAATAGCAGAAAAGGATGCAATGACTTATCCATTTAGAAATAATCTGTTTTGAGATAGCCTTTCCTTGTGATCCTGCAGCATATGACACTAAAAGCTGCTCATTCTTTCTGAAAGCTTTAGTTCTGTCCAAGTAGAAGCGTAGCTGCCTGTGTATGTCCAAAGAATGCAGAATTTTCTCACCCTTGTTCTGTGGGTTTGGATAAAAGGTAGGCAAGTGAATGGTTTGGTTGAGGGCCACACTGGACACCACCTTAGGCATAAATGTTGGGTTTGTCCTCAGAGAAACCCTGTCTGGATGAAAAATGATAAAAGGTTCCACAGCCATGAGTGCCTGTAACTCCGAGACTCGTCTTGCAGAGGTTATTGCTAGAAGCAGAGCTGTTTTCCAGGATAAGAATTTTATATCTGCTGTAGAGGCTGGCTCAAAAGGAGGCAGTGTGAGTTTTTTCAAGACATAATTGAGGTCCCATGCCAGAATTGGTGCTCTCATTGGAGGCCTGATGTTTTTGGCCCCTCTTAGGTACTGCCTTATTAAAGGATGTGAAAAGATAGGTGGTTCCGTATTGTAATGGGCTGAAATGGCAGAGGCATGAATCTTAATTGATGAAAAAGAAAGGCCTTTGTCCAGCATCTCAGTTAGGTATTGTAAAATCTGAGGAATGTTTGGTACATAAGTGTCAATGCCTTGTTCCTTGGTTCCAAGCACAGAATCTCTTCCATTTTTCTGCATAAGATTTTCTGGTACTGGGCCTCCTGGCCTCCAAGATAACATCCATAACAGCTTTTGAAAGAGGAGTGTTCTGAATGGCTACATTATCCGCCATGCTGCCAGATTTAATGTTCTGAGCTGGCTGTGCAGGATCGGATTGTTTTGTGGGTCAGCAAGTGAGAAATTTGAGGCAATATCCATGCTGGACCTTGAGACAAGCTCTTTAGGATTGGGTACCAGTGCTGGCGTGGCCAGTCTGGTGCAATCAGTATAATTTTTGGCTTCTCTTGTCTGACCTTTAGGAGTACCTTGGGAAGGAGAGGCAGTGGAGGAAAGGCATATACTGTTAGGTTTTTCCAGCTGAAGGATTGGGCATCCACTCTCCATGCTTGTTTGTGATAAATTCTTGTGCAAAATCTCTAATTGGCAGTTGTGAGGGGAGGCAAATAGATCTATGTCTGGGCATCCCCATTTTCTTGTTATCATGCTGAAGACTTCTGGATCCAGTTTCCACTAGTGGGGATCCATGAGGTTTCTGCTTAGTTCGTCTGCCAGAGTATTTGTTTTTCCTGGCAGGAATTGTGAACCTGATAAGTCAATGCTGTGTCCCACAAGGTCATTGCTTGTCTGCAGAGGGGGTAGGAATGTGTGCCTCCCTGCTTGTTTATGTACCACATGACCGTAGTATTGTCCGCCTTTATCAGTAGCTGTCCTGGATGAAGTAAATCCTTGAAAGTCAGGGCATTCTGAACAGCTAGCATCTCTTTTTGATTGATATGAAGATGCATCTGGCTTGCAGGCCATGTGCCCTGAATACATTGTCCTGCCATATGTGCCCCCAGGCATAATCTGATGCATCCGTTGTCAGTGTCTGTCTGGCTGTGGGTAAAGTGAATGGCAGACCCTTGTTGTGGTGACAGGCCTGTGCCCACCATCGAAACTCCTGTTGCAGGCAGGGAATGAGGGTAATTACTGTCTCCAGGCTGTGGCAATGTTGAGTCCAAACACTTTTTAGATACCATTGTAGTTTCCTCATATGCAGTCTGGCATATGGAATTAGTAGAATGCAGGATGCCATGAAGCCCAAGGCCTGCAGGATTTTCCTTGCAGATAACTGGGCCTTTGTTGCCAACTTTTTGAAGTAAGAAGTCAGCTGTCTTTGTTTGTCTGGCGTGAGATAAGCCATCTGGGCAGTTGTATTTAAGCTTGCACCCAGGAATATTATCTCTTGAGAGGGTACTAGTTTTGATTTATTTTCGTTTACTGTGTACCCTAGGCAAATTAGTAATCTTTTTACAAATGCCAGATGCTTTAGAAGAATATCTTTGTTCTCTGCTTGATTAAGGCAGTCGTCCAAGAAGGGATAAATTTGAATTCCTCTTTGTCTGCAGAATGCAATTACTGGTGCCAGGCATTTTGTGAAGACCCTGGGCACAGTAGATAAGCCAAAGGGCAGTGCAGAGAATTGGTAGTGCATTGAGCCAGCTATGAATCTGAGGTATCTTCTGCAAGATTGTCTGATTGGGACATGCAGGTATGCCTCTTTTAGGTCCAAAGTTACGAGCCAAGCCTTCTTGCCCAGCATGGGCAGTAGCTGCTGTAGAGTCAACATCTTGAATTTTGGAACTTCCAGAAACGTGTTTAGTATAGACAGGTCCAGTATTGGTCTCCAGGCTTTGTCCTTTCTGGGCACCAAGAAAAGTCTCGAGTAAAATCCTTGCCCCTGCTCTTGTTGTGGTACGTGTTGAATGGCCCTCATGTCCACGAGGGCTGTAATTTGCTTTTTCGCCTCTGCCCATTGATTGTGTGGCAGGTCTGGCATACCTTTTGCCCTTGGTAGGGTGTGAAAATGGAACCTGTAGCCCTGGGACACTATGTTCAAGACCCATTTGTCTTGGGTAATCATTTGCCAGTTTGCTGAAAAAAGTGCTAGTTTTCCCCCTAGGGTTGCTGCCAAAAGAAAAGTGCTTGGATCTGGCAGAGGAAAGTCATTGGGACTGTTTCCTGTAAGGTTGTGATTTGTCTTCTCTGCTTTTGGAGGTAGGAGTACCCCATTGTTTAGGCCTGTATGAGCCTTGGGGCTGAGATCTGCCTCTGGGACATCTGTATCTGCCTCTTTGTGACCTGTCTGATACTGGAAAGGACCAATTTTTTGAAGGCCAGTTTCTGCTAAATCTGGGTGGCTGTACCTGTAAAAAATCCTTAACTATCTGCATGGATTTTGCTTTATCCTCCATTTTCTTTAACACCTCTTCCGCTTTAGCACCAAACAAAGTATCATGCTGTAATGGAGCATCTAATAATTTTGCTTTAACATGATCAGGCAGTTTCTGTTCCTTTAACCAAGCATGTCTTCTAATAACAGAACCTGTAACAGCGGCCCTGCAAGAGGCCTCCAGTGAATCACAACCACATTGCAAAGTATGCTTTCCCACTTGTTCAGCTGCATGCAATAAATCCTGCATTTCCTTGTTCTCTGCACATTCAGAATTTGTCAACATTTTCTGTTTAAGCAGTGACATTAAGTATTGCTGATATTTAAGCATATGAAACTGACAATTTAAAGCCCTTACAGCCAGGGTAGCAGAAGTGTAAACTTTTTTCCCCCCATCTGTCCAGTGCCCTAGAATCCCTATCAGAGGAGACAGGGTTTTTTGCAGTGGAAGCCTTGACCCCTTTGGGACCCTGAGATATAGTTTCTGGGTCAGCAGCGGGGTTTTTATACAAGAATTTATGAGAATCAGGGACCCTGTAGTATCTGTCTGGCTTAGCAGAAGCGGGGGGTAAAGAGTCAGGGGACAGGCCGGACTCTGAAAATACATCATCTACAATGTCTAGAACAGGTGGAATAGCAAGGGGTCTGTACTGAGGTAAAAGCAGAAAGTCTCTGAGCCTTTTCTTAGATTCTGAGTGATCTAAGCTCTCCCAGGGGAAATGCTCCCTCATGGTATGCACGGTTTCCCCAAAAGAATAATCCTCAGGAGGAGAGGCTGAAGGAATGGATTCTTCAGTATCAAAATCCTCATAGGGAGGAATAGAGTAGCCCTGTTCAGAAGAGGAATCAGAGGAAATAGAAACCTGATAAGAAGAATCATATTCTGTCTCTTGCCTAGGCCTCTTATCAGGAGGGTGATGGGAACCCCTGATCATAGTAATTAGGTCTTCGGCCATTTTAAGCATCTGTTTTTTAGGCATGGAAGTCTGAGTAGGAGAATGCTGTACTTGTTTCTTTGTCTTTAGAGCTGCTTTAGTCTTTGTCTTTGAAGCTGAAGATGGTTTAACATATAACTGTGTAGGTCTGAAGACACCCTCAGAAGCCGATGCCTGCTCAGCGGCTCCGGACCCATCTGAGGGAATGATTTCCGAGTGTCCAATACCTTGAGTATCCAGAGGCCCAGTCGGCTCCACGTGGGAGTCGGAAGCGGCCTGTGGCTCTGTGGTAGCGGGCGCCAGGGGCTGCGAAAGCACCTCACCGAGAACCGACGAACCAGCGACTGGCCTAACGGAGGCCTCGCCAGCGGTTTTGGACCTCAGATGCCTATCCTTTTCCTTATCCTTGCGTTTCTTGTAAACTCCGGTTGTCGGCTGTTCCAACGGCATTATATAATTAAACCTTCAGCCAAAGTAATGAAAAGCAAAATTGAACCGACGCTTAATAGTGCGTTGGTTAAATCTAGCACAAAACTGACAGCTAGCAACGTTGTGGTCAGGGCCTAGGCAAGGAATACAGTAAGAGTGAAAATCCTTATGAGGTATTTGCTTCCCACAAGAAATACAATTGTTAACTTTTTCTGACATCGGTCTGGAGCAAGAAAAGGTTTCGAACGGGTACTTAGCTTTAATGAAGACTTCGGTTCTGAAATTCGGATTTGAAAATCTCAGAAGTCGGCCGACCGGCACTTGCGAACTGCTTTTGCTTCGGGCACCGCGTGGCAAGAAAGAATGGGGAAAATGGCGTCGGCTGCATCTTTTATACCCCTGGCGCACTGACGTCAGGGAAGAGGTGACAGCAACCGATGCCGGACCAGGACTTTGGAATTCAGGCCGACTGCGGGTAGCCTGCCAGCAGGATAACCCAAGAGTAATGACTGCAACAGTGAAACACGATGAACATCCTACCTTACACTATTATACCACAAACCTTATCTACTTCAATACCCACTTTCTCTTTCTCCCCTATACCAACCTCAACCATAAAAAAACTTCAAACTGAAACCTTGCACCAACGCCCCTGACAACCTACCTTCTGAATTTTTACAACTATTAGCCTCCACCTTAGCATACCCCATCAGTATCCTCAACAGATCCATTCAGGAATCTTGAATGCCAGACATCCATGTGTCCTTCCACTCCATAAAGGAGGTAAATAACTCTGACATCTCAAATTTCCGGCCTATTGCCATACTCTCACCCATCTCAAAAATACTCGAAAAGTGCATTCAAACTCAGCTCCTTAATCACCTAATGACACAACTGCTTTCCCCCACCCAGCACGGCTTTACACCAGGACATAGCACTAACACTGCCCTCATTTCCTTCCTGGACACAGTTAATAGAGCTTGAGACTCTGGATCCTTCGTCTCCACACTCTTTCTTGATCTGTCAAAAGCATATGACACGGTCTCTCACCCCCTTCTGCTTACCAAGCTATGAAAACTGAGCATCTCTCCCCCCACACTTCAATGGTTTACTGACTATCTCACCAATAGGAAACAGTCTACTATTTGGCAGCAATGCTTCTCCCCTTTTATCAACACCAATACTGGGGTACCCCATGGGTCTACATTAGGTCCCTTTCTTTTCAGTATATTCATCAATGACTTCCACACCTCTCTCTCCCACTGCTCTGTAATTCAATACGCAGATGATTCTACTATTATCTGCTCTTCTAAATCTGCATCTCTACTGCAACATACACAAGAAAGCCTTTACCTCAACCGAATTCTGGATGTCATAGAACCATCTCGCCCATAACCCTAATAAAACCAAACAGTTAATATTTAGCCCAAGTAAAGGTAGCCCAGTCAATAGATCTGAACTCTCGGTCCATTCCCAAAATAACACTATCATTGAAGTCGTTCCCAACACAAAACTGATAGGTGTCATTAATGATGACAACCTTACCATTGACCTTCATATCCAGAATAATATCAGAAAAACCCATCAAAAACTAGGAGCCCTCTATAGGCAAAGCTACTTTCTTACTTCCACTGCAACAAAGGCTCTTGCCTCATCATTTATGCTTTCAACTCTCTTATACGGTGCCCCCATCCTCACCAACATCCAGTCCGCTCTAAAAACCAAACACAACTCATGTTACAATTAAATTGCCAAATTCTCCACCCACCACTGCACCACACTGCAGCAACTAGACTGGCTTGAACTCCCTCATCACTTAATATACCTACAACTTACTATTGCCCATAAACATATTTACCTCCCAGCAGCCTGCTCATCTCTCACTAGTATACTGACCATCTACCATCCTAATCGTCACCTCAGGTCAGAGAACAAAATGCTGTTAAATATCGACAAACCTAAGCTCTCTGCTGGCCAAATGCTTTACTCTGTTATTGTTTCTATACTATGGAATGACCTCCCCCCTCCACTCAGAGCCATGTCTAATGCCTCTACCTTAAAAAAAAATCCCTTAAACTTCACCTCTCCTCACAGTGGTTATGCACTTGCACCTCTACTAAGAGCCACATAACTTGACCCTCTCACTATCTTTCTCCTCTTTTCTCTATAACCACTCTAATCTCTTTCTCTCAACCACCCCAACTCATTTTTCCTCTCACTCTGAGCCTGCAGTACACCTACATTACCATACTGTTTTTCCTTCTTCTCTGCTACTTATCTTACACTCAATATTTAATTTACCTTTATTTTGTAGTTTCAATCCATGACTATATGCTATTTCCTCACTGTTTGTCTCCAATCCACCTTCTGTTACTAATATATTGTAAATAATCAGAATGTTCGTCTGAAATTTTACCTCTGTCAATAATTTGGTGTATGCAATCATAATGTTGCTGTATTTGCTGCTGCTGTATCACTGTAACATATTTCTTGTCTGTATGTGTTAAATGTAGAGCTTTTCTCCCCGGGCCTCCACTGAAAATGGGTTCTTCTGGCCCAGTGGACTACCCCAGTAATCAAATGCAATAAATTTATTGCCAATCATCAGAGGACACGTCACTGTCTGGCTTTAAAAAAAATTCAGTGGTTACGCTTAAAGTATTACCTTACACTTTTCCAGTCAATCACTTTCTATAATCTCTATTACCCAGATATATGCCCTAGATTGAAAAATATTCTCCAACTTTATAACTCAAGCAGACAGCTCACATCCACTGACAAAATGTTAACTGCTACAAACTCTATCATCTCAGCTGATGACTCTCTATATCCATTCCTGGCCAGAATTTGGAACTTTCTTCCTCTCACTCTGAAAAAACACAGTACACATCAATACTCGATCCATAAACAAAAGAATACTTAGAAGATACCTGGCTCTGTACTTGCACAACTCCTTGTTGATAAATTCCTGCCCCTTACTTTATCTCCATGCACTTCATCCTGTTATTGATCTAAATTCTCTGGCATAAGACATTCTCTCTCACCTTTCTCTCCTTCTGTTATTTTCCAAATGTGTTTCATTTATTTATTTTATTTTACATTTGTTGACCGGGATAGTCCGACTGGAGTCATGTCCATTTTCAGCGGAGGCCCGTGGAGAAAAGCTCCAAGACAAACAGTAACATTTAATAATAATGAAAACACATTACAGATTTGATATGTACAAAGAATGCTGCTAGTGATTATTGACACTGTTTACATATTTGTTGAATACTTTATACTACACTGTACTATGTTCTTTATGTAATAATGTAATTTTTCTATACCTTTTCTTCTAGGGTCTCTGCTGAAAATGGGTAACTTTCTGCACAGTCAGTCTATTCTGGTAAACAAATAGAATCACTAAATCAATAAATACATTAATATTGAGGTAGATTAAGTAGCCTATGAATATGGCGCAAGGATGGATGGGGAATGTGTTAAGTGTCTAAGTGTTATGGTTTTACGGAATTTTCTTCTGTGTGTAGGTCTGGGAGGTCTTTGTGGTTTGAGGAAATTACATTTAACAGTCTCAGTATATGTGGGTCTATGTGCCTGGTCTGTACTGTGTGTGGTCGGTGCTGTGTATGTCCTACTGACAACCTGTTTGGCAGTTTAAGTACTTGCACAGAGTCTTGCCTTGCTTCTCATGACGCTGTGTAACTACAATTCCTGCATACCTTACTTGTATGTGTGAGGATTAGGTGGCTGTCAGTATACATGACACAATTAATGTACTGCCTCAGGACACCCAGGTCCACCAGGCTTGCCATGAAGATAGCAGGGAAGTGCATGTCCATGGCTTTAGTTGGTTATTCTATAGGGGGACTGTACAAGGAAGATTCACAGCAGATTGGCTTTGTCACTGTAGGCATGTAGATTACTGTTCAAGACTGCCTAAAACTATCTAGGATCAAAGGGGATCAGCATGCACAAGAGCAATCCAGTGCGCAGCTACGGATTTGGAAAATTAGAGAGGAAGCTGTATACGGTAAATTTAAATTCTAGGTGTCAGCATCTATACAGGGCACTGTTAAAACCCGTGACACTGCTCCAAGTTTCGCATAAATATGGCACACTTATAGAGGCTCAAAACAACCAGCAAAACAGTAAAATGGCCCCTGGCTAATCAAAAGTAGCACAATCTAAAATTCCTTAACTGATTTACAGCACAGAATATGACTAGACTACCCTCACCT
The DNA here is from genome assembly GCF_019279795.1 of Protopterus annectens. Taxonomy (NCBI): domain Eukaryota; kingdom Metazoa; phylum Chordata; order Ceratodontiformes; family Protopteridae; genus Protopterus; species Protopterus annectens. The sequence goes on from NC_056750.1 coordinate 388,615,694, forward strand.
GCCACCAGAGAGCAGCACTAACCCTACCAAGCTCTTAAGTCACAAAATGGAACTTTGAAGTACAAAAAAATAACCATCTCAGACACAAAGTGCGTAAGTGCAACAGACCAAATTCAGCAGTAATTCAAACAGGAGGCATCACGAGAGTGTATAAGTGCAGAAAATACAGTAGTAAAAATACAGCATTCTAAAATGATTTACAGTGTAAAAGCTTAAATACTCTACAGAAATAGCAAATAATACAAAGAAATAAAAGCAGAACTTGAAAAGTGCAATTAAGTATTGCAACATACTTATCCAGTGAAAGATTTGACTAGATTCACACAGAATTCTCTGTACCCAATGGCGTGATTGCCAAGGGTGTATTAGCCCTGCAGAAATGAGTCAAGCTTCATACTGACATGATACCTTTACAGAGGCTAAAAAACAACCAATAAAACAACAAAATGTCCCCTAATCAATCAAAAGTAGCATAATCAAGGGTTCCTTAAAGTGATTCACAGCACAGAATACAACTAGGTTACCCTCAGCTGCCACCAGAAGGCAGAGGCAGCGTTAACCCTTCCAGGCTCCTAACCACAAAATGGAAATTGAACTGCAAGAAAATAAACAAATTAAACACAAAAATTCCCTTAAGTGCAAGATAGAACCTTCCTTTTCATTAAATTTTTAAATGACAGCTGTGTGTGTGTGTGTGTGGGGGGGGGGGGGTAGCAGGCAAACTGAAATGGCTAATATATGTACTTTCAGAGAGATGTAACAGCAGTCCTCTTTTGTAAAGGTCTGGCAAAGACGTGAGGGACACCTGTGCTGAAATTGCATCCTCTGAAAAGGTACCCGCTGGAGAATTTCTTCCATTTTGCTAGATAGAATTCCTTTGATTGTACAAAGTTTCCTAGCTCTCCTCATAACATTTAGTACATCCTCCAAGAATATGTACCTGAATGGGATGAGTACAGGATCATCCAATCTGTTTGCCTTAAGATCCGCAGGTTTGGATGTAAGACAGATCCCTTGTTTTGAACTAGGAGGCTCCACATACTGAACTATAGGTCTGCCCCAACCCCCCCCCCCCCAATACTCATTAAGAGAGAACAAATACTGCCCTGGCAAAAGGAGGCTCAAAATAGCATGTTTAACTTGTCCTGCTTTATCTTTAAAATACTCTGGTGATCAGATGTATTTAAGGGAAAGCTTACAAAAACAGACTTGCATGGTACAGATGCGACACTCAGTGTACAGGATCCCACACCTGCCATTTGGTTGCAAAACTTCCACGGATGCCTGGTGTCAGTTGAAGCAAATCAGTCAACTATTGGCTCAACCCATCTGTGCATGAAGTCAGGTAATGTGCCCTATTTAATACCTACTTCACATTGGTCTGTCTGCAACTTGCTCAGTTTGTCTGCCAAAACAACCTCCTGAGACAGGATATACTGTAGATGCATTGTGCTTCACTTCAGTTCTTTTTATCTATATTAGGATGGCATGCCTTTTCTTTCATTTATAGGACATTTACTTTGTTTTGATGCTGCACAGAGTAGTGCATGGGCTGTAAAATGTTTGCAAAGTAAAAGCACATACAGAATTAAAAAATAAAAACATTACTTTTGCTTCTGGACAAAAGTAATTTTATACACCAGGTTATACCTCATACCATGCTTTTCGGCCCCAAAACTTGGACCAAACCACAAAAGGAGGGGGGAGTATCAATATTCGTCAAAGATACCCACACCTCCAGGTTGGTGGCACAGCACGAAGCATCAGAGACTATCCATGTGCAACTAACAGTGGGTAAAACTGCCTTCCAGTTTATAGCCTGCTACAGACCACCCTCCCAAACCCAGGAACCCCACTCAGCCTTCCTGAGAACACTGGAAAATATGAAGGTCTCTCCAAACACCATTATATTGGGCGACTTCAACTACCCAAACATAGACTGGGAGCATTACTCTAGCTCCAATACCCTAGCCCAAAGGTTCCTAGAATTTATAAACTCAAATGCTATGGAACAACTTGTTACCACTCCCACAAGAGGGGAAAACATACTGGACCTGATCATCACCAACATGGGGACTCTATGCTCCAGACCAGAAGTGTATCCCTCACTGGTAAGATCAGACCATAAACTAATCTCACTGGATACTCACATCCCGACTCCACCCCCTGCCCTGAAAACCACAGTGAAAAACTTCTCTAAAGCAAATTTCACACTCCTCAAAACCGAGGTGGAATCCTTCAAAGCCCCAGGCCTGTGGAAAATATGGCCCAGACAGCAGAATCCTTTATAAACGCATTCTATGAACACCTTCAGTAATGCATGGATCATACAATCCCAAATAAGACCAAGACCCAATCCTCCAAAGGCAGACGTCCTGTCTGGTGGACCCCAGCCATAAACAAACTATACAACAGAAGGAGGAAGCTAGTACATGATAGAGCAAAATCCCAAAAAGGCAAGGCATCTCTGATCAGTATTAGCAAAAAACTACGGGCACTCATAAAATCGTCTAAGGCCAGCTTCGAGAGAAAAATTGCACAAGACACTAAGGATAATCACAAGGCTTTCTTTAGTTATGTTAGGAGCCTGGGTGGGAATTCCCAGATATGCTCAGAATTAGTCCAAAATGACAAAAATACACCAAACCCACAGACATTGCCAACATCCTAGCTGACAGGTTCAGCAAACTCCCCTCCCCACCAAAGGGCAAATATCTATCCCAGCAGAGTGCTGCCCCTGACATCTCAGATGCTCAGGTAAGAGCTGCCCTCTCCAAAGCAAAAACACAGCATCAATGGGACCAGACGGTGTCTCGGGCTGGCCCTACATGAACTCCAAGAAGAGCTAAACCCAAACATAACACTACTGTTCAATCTCAGCCTTACTACAGGATATGTACCCAAAGAGTGGCATACAGCAACAGTGGTCCCTCTCCACAAAGGTGGTGCCTCAAAGGTTCCTGGAAACTATCCGCCATAACCCTGACTACCTTCGTCTGCAATGCTATGGAAAGGATCATCATGGACCTCATAAATAAAGATATTGGGGACCTACAGACACTGGATCCTACCCAGTTCGGCTTTGTTAAGGGCAGATCCTGCCTCTTAAACCTGGTTGATTTCTTTGAAACAGCCACCAAGGCCATTGGCGAGGGAAGGTGGTCCACACAGCCTACCTGGACCTCACAAAGCCTTCGATACAATACCCCACTCGGCATTATAGATAAGCTCACCAGCTTAAATATAAACCCCTATGTCACTAGATGGGTTGCAAACTAGCTCAAGGACAGAACCCACATGGTTAGAATTGCTGAAGCCATGTCAGACTCCAAACCAGTTACAAGTGGCATCCCACAAGGCTCAGTCCTGGGATCTCTTGTTCGGTATATATTTCTTGGAGGTACAGGCCAACACGGAAGGACTGTGGCTGACCAAGTTCGCAGAGGACTGCAAACTGGGCACCATAATCTACTCTCCAGCCGACAAAAGCATCATCAAAAAGGGCCTCATAGAAACAGACAACTGGTGCCAGAGCCATGGCCTCAAGCTTAACGCCAAAAAGTGTATAGTCATCCCCTTTGGCAAAAACAAAGTGCCCACAAATTACCACATAGGTGGTAATCCATTAAGTACAGAAGAAATAATTAGGGACCTGGGGACCCAAGTTGATAGCAATCTCTCATTTGACAACCACGTTGCCAAAGTGGTTAGAAAAACATTTTATATAGCCCACCTAATCATGAAGGGATTCACATCTAGATCAGGGAGGTCATCGTGCCTCTTTACTCATCCCTCATCAGGCCCATAACTGAGTACAATGCCCTTTGGGATGTACCTTACCAGACACCTGCAGCAACTGGAAAGACCCCAAAAGTACCTCACCAAGAGGATCAAAGGGCTCAAACAGATGCCATATGCTGCCCGGTTAAAGAAACTCCAGCTCTACTCAGTGGCATACCGCCTGCTCAGAGGCGATCTGTGCCTGACGTATAAAGCCATGTCCAACCCGAATTAATGGATATGCTGCACCTCAGAAAATCCAAATCCCATCGAGCTACGTGCTCGAGAGACTTGAACCTCAGCACTGAAATAAATAGGACATGCTGGAGGGACAGATTCATAACCCAGAGGCTCCCTTCACTCTGGAATAAAATCCCAGTCCAGGTTAGGCAGAGTCCCTCATTGACTCTCTTCAAGAGGAATCTTGATGAGTGGATGGGAGATCATAGGTTTACCCCGGGTATCACTTCTGTGTCACTGTTAGACAGAGGCACAGTATACTAACCTCGAAAATGGGCACAGCAAAATTAATTTAAAATGGGTGGCGAAAGCCAAACACACTCTGGCTAGGCTTATAAATGCCCTAGGGCAGATAGCCTAGTATGAACCTATGAACCTTATATGAAAACTGAGAAAAGCTGCTGTTGCCGTTATAATGTGATTTCATCCTTCTTTCCAAACATGACCAGCATGATCTGACATTCAGTCGCTGTATAATGTACAGCTCCACAAGCCAGTATATTTTAACAAAATACACTGCTCAACACTGCAGAACATCAGACTGATTTGTTTGAATACAATGTTTTTCTTTGTGCAGTTGAATGATTTTTTTTAAGTGACTACATATTGTTTTGTGATACCGTACTCTAGGTAATCAACTGTGTAACACAGCATTCAGCTATGTGAAGCACATCATGAGGCAGTGAAATAGTGAATTTAATGTCCTGTAGTTTAATGAATGCTGCAAATACCCATTATGCAACAATGCAAGGGTGCACTTAACTATGTGTAAGATGAATTGCTTGCGGAGAAGAAAAAGGATGGCAAATTTGCTTTTGCTCTCTCAAAGCAAGCTATAATCCTTACTAATAATACTCAAGTGACATGTACAATAACTCATTAATATTTATCAAAATAATGCTTTCATACTGTCCCTATCGGTGTTAACAAACCATGCAGACCTTTAGCTCATTTGTATATTGTTCTGTCTTACCTACTCAAACCATTACACTTGTGAATGAGGTCAAACCAACACAAAAATGGCAACATAATACAGGGTGACCTCTTGTAGATTCCACATAAAGTACAGTTGTGTACACTTACCATAAATGTAGATGTTCGAGTGTATTCACTGTTGCAGTCATTACATTTGGGTTATCTGCCTGCGGGTAGCCCTCAGCCGGCCTGAATACCAGAGTCTTGGATTCTTGCATCAGATGCTGTCTTTTCTTCCATTATGTCAGGTAGTCAGGGGTAAAAACATGCAGCCGACGCCATTACATCAGTTTTTCTTGCCCCAGATGTCAGGTGCCCCCACAATGGGAAGCAATTATATGTTATGGTACACCTCCATCAAAAAGCAAATACACCAAAAGCTTAGATACACCAAACAAGAAGGAGAGGTAGTGCCAAGAGAAGTCAGGGGGCTGGAGGGAGGGTAACCAGGACTGCAACAGTGAAAACACTCGAACATCTACATTTATGGTAAGTGTACACAATTGTACTATGTTCTTCTTTATTCACTGCTGCAGTCATTACATTTGGGTTGATTCCCAAAGCTAAGGAAGGGAGGAGGAAGTTAAAGAGCATTAGGACCAGCTATTAAGCCCAGCAAGACTGCAGTGGCAAAACCAGCTCTGGATTTAGAAAAAAATAGGCATGTGGTAATGCTTGAAGATATGTACAGAGCTCCAGGTAGCAGCTTCTAGGATATCCCTGGTAGGGACTCCTCTGAGAAAGGCTATAGAATTAGATGCAGCCTGGTGGAATGTGATCTTATCCCCTGTAGGGTAGATTTTCCATGGTATTCATAGCAGAAATGAATGAAATGGGCTACCATTTAGAAATGGTTTGCTTTGAAATGGCCTTCTCCTCTGTCCTTGCAGCAAAGCCAACTAGCAGCTCTTCAGATTTCCTGAGATGCTTAGTCCTGTCCAAATAAAATCTAAGGTTGTCTGAGCACATCCAAAGACTGCAGTATTCGTTCTCCTTTGGTTTGTGGATTCGGGAAAAAGGTAAGCAAATAAATGTACTGATTTAGGGCCACACTAGACACCACCTTGGGCATAAAGGAAGGATCGGTCCTGAGGGAAACCCTGTCTGCATGGAAGATAATGAAGGGCTCCACTGCCATGAGGGCCTGTAATTCAAACACTCTTCTTGCTGAAGTGATGGCTAGAAGGAAGGCTGTTTTCCAAGAAAGGAATTTCAACTCTGCAGTAGTAGCTGGTTCAAATGGAGGGACAGTGAGCTTTTCCAATACAAAGTTAAGGTCCCAGGCTGGAGTAGGGGCTCGCCTGGGGCGATCTTAAATTTTTGGCCCAACTGAGGAATTGCTTTAGCAGGGTGTGAGAGAATAGGGGTGGTTCAGTATTATAATGTGCTGAAATGGCAGAGGCATGAATTTTAACTGACGAGAAAGATACACCCTTGTGGAGCATTTCTGTTAAGTACTGAATAATATGAGGTAAGCTGGGCACCAGTTGTGCCCATCCCCCGAGTCTGGCTCCAGGAACAGTATATTTTCCACTTTTCAGCATAGGATTTTCTAGTACAGGGCCTCCTTGCTTCCAGAGTGACATCTAGCACCTGTTTACTAAGAGATGCTATTGGAGAGCTCGAGGAATTAGCCAGGTTACAAGATTCAGGGTTTGAAGCTGAGGGTGCAAAATCTGGCCCGCCTGCTGGAACAGCAGGGCAGGGGTCTGAGGCAGGTGCCATGGTGCCAGCAGTGACACACTGTGCAAGAGGGGGTACTAGTGTTGGTGAGGCCAGTCCAGTGCAATCAGTATTGTCCTTGGTTTGTCCTGTTTGATCTTTAGTAGCACTTTGGATGAGAGGCAGAGGGGGGGAAAGGCATAAACTGATAGGTTTTTCCAGGTGAAGGACAGGGCATCCACTTTCCAAGCCTGTTTGTGAGGAGTCCTTATGACAGAGCCATGGCTAGTCTGCAGAGAGGGTACGAGTGGGCTCCCCCCTGCTTATGTACCACATAACTGTGGTGTTGTCTGTCTTTACCAATAATTGTCCTGGAAGGATGTGGTCTTTAAAGACTGTCAGGGAATTCTGTACAGCTAGCATTTCTTTTTGGTTGATATGCAGGTGCATCTGACTCGGGTTCCACTTGCCCTGAATGCCCTGTCAAGTGAGCCACCTCATGCATAGTCTAATGCGTCTGTTGTTAGGGTTTTGGCTGCGGGGGTAGAGTGAAAGGGAGCCCTTTGTTGTGGTAGCAGGCCTCTGCCCACCAAAGGAACTCTGTCTTTATACAAGGAATTATAGGAATCATTGATTCCAGGTCCTGAGAATGTTGGCACCATAGGCTTTTTAGATACCATTGTAGTTTCTTCATATGCAGTCTTGTATATGGAATTAGTAGAATGCAAGAGGCCATGAACCCCAGGGCTTGCAGAAACTTCCTTGCAGATAGCTGGGTCTTTGTGGCCAGTAGTTTGAAGTAGGCTGCCAAATAAACTTGTTTCTCTGGAGTGAGGAAAGCCATCTGGGAAGTTGTGCTTGCTCCCAGGAATACAATCTGTTGGCAGGGTACCAGGTGAGATTTCTTATCATTTATAGTGTACCCCAGTGAGGTTAGAAGCTTCTTTATGAATGCCAGATGTTTTAATAGCAAGTCCTGGCTTTCTGCCTGAATAAGACAATCATCCAGGTATGGGTATATTTGAATATTTCTCTGCCTGCAAAATGCAATGGCTGGAGCTAGACACTTTGTGAAAAACCTGGGCATAGTACATAAGCCAAAGGGAAGTGCAGAGAACTGATAGTGTATGGAGCCTGCCCTGAAGCATAGGTATTTCTTGCAAGATTCCCTTATTGGAATGTGCAGGTAAGCTTCCTTTAAGTCTAAGGTTGCCAACCAGGCATCTTTGCCTAGCATAGGAAGCAGCTGTTGGAGTGTTAGCATTTTGAATTTTGGGATTACCAAAAAGGTGTTTAGAATAGAGAGGTCCAGGATAGGATGCCAGGAGCTGTCTTTTCTGGGTACCAGGAAAAGTCTTGAATGAAAACCTTGTCCCCTTTCTTCTGCTGGGACAAGCTGAATAGCCCTGATACTTATAAGAGAGAGAGAACCTGCTGGTGAGCCTCTGCTCACTGATTTGGGGGTAGATCGGCCAATCGTTTGGGGTTTGTAGGGAGTGGAAGTGGAATTTGTATCCTTGGAAAACTATATTTAAAACCCATTTGTCCTGGGTAATGAGTTGACAGTTTTTCACATGAAGGGCGAGCTTTCCTCCTAAGGGAGCAGGCAGTTGAGCAGGGCTTGGAAGGGTTAAGGTTGAGTTATTGTGACATTTTTCTGTATGGGGGGTGTCTTACTACTTCCTGCTTTGGAAGTGGGAGCCCCCCCCTCACTGCTTAGGCCTGTGCGTAGCCTGAGACTGTAACCTAGGTGGTCTGCTGTTCCTGGGTTTGGACTGAAGGCCTGGAAGAGACTGGAAAAGACCAATTCATTGAAGGCCAATGCTTACTAAATCTGTAAGGCTGTACTTGCAGGAAATCTTTAACAGTTTGCATAGATTTAGCTTTTTCCTCCATCTTTTTATGGGCTTCTTCTGCCTTGTTGCCAAACAGGCGGTCTTGGTTTAAGGGAGCATCCAGTAATTTAGCTTTAACATGATCTGGCAAGTTTTGCTCCTTAAGCCAAGCATGCCTTCTAAGTACAGACCCAGTGACAGCAACCCTGCAAGATGCTTCTAAAGAGTCAAAACCACATTGCAATGCATGTTTACCAACTTGTTCAGCAGAATGCATTAAATCCTGTAATTCTTTGTGTTCAGCACAGTCAGAAATCAACATCATTTTCTGTTTAACTAGTCCCATAATACGCTGCTGGTACTTTTAACATATGAAATTGGCAATTTAAAGCCCTAATGGCCAAAGTACCAGAAGTGCACACCATCTTGCCCCATCTGTCCTAGGCTCTAGAATCTCTATCAGAAAGGGTAGGATTTTTGGCAGCAGTAGCCTTAATGCCCTTTGGACCTTGGGAAATGGTCTCTGGATTAGCAGTAGGATTCTTGAAGAGGAACTTGTGAGAGTCAAGTACTCTGTAATACCTGTCAGGTTTTGTGGGAGCTGGAGGTAAGGTGTCTGGGGACAGGCTAGATTCCAAGAAAGCATCATCTACAATGTCCAGAACAGGAGGGATAGCTAAAGGCCTGTGTTGAGGAAGGAGTAAGAATTCCCTAAGCCTCTTTTTGAAGTCAGAGTAATCCTGGCTTTCCCAGCGGAAATGCTCCCTAAGTGTGTGCAAGGTTTCACCAAAAGAAAAATCTTCTGGAGGGAAGCCGAGGGAATGGAATCCTCTGCATCAGAATCCTCATGGGTAGGTAAGGGCAAATCCTGGTAATCAGAAGAAACAGAAATATCAAAATCCTGATCAGAAGAATCAGAAGGAAAATCAGTTCTAGGTCTCTTAGAGGGGGAAGGCTGGCTTCCCCTAATTAAAGTAATAAGGTCTTCAGACATTCTAAGCATTTGTTTACTAGGCATATGGGCCTGACCATGCGGTTTGGACGTCGGTTTTCTAGGTGTGGGTCGAGTTTTAGGCCTGGATGAAGAAAATGGCATCGGTTTAATATGTAAGTCTGTAGGCCTGAATACACCCACAGAAGCCAGTGCCTGCACAGCGGTTCCAGACCCATCCAAGGTAGAGGCATCCGCAGGTTCCACAGTCAAAGAAGCATCTCGCGGCATACTTGACTCCGAATGGGTCTCAGTAGAGGCCTGTGAATCTGAAGTAGCAGGTATCAGGGGCTGCGAAAGTGCCTCACTGAGTACTGGCAGAGTGGCAATTAGCTTAACGGAAGCGTCGTTGGCAGTTCTGGACCTATGCGGTCTCTGTCTTTATCCTTACGTTTTTTCGGAATATCAGTAGTCGGATGGCTTACCAAAGCCATTTCTGGATAGTTATACAGAGTACCAAAATAATTTGCTGCAAAAATAGACAGACAACGAATAGTTGGTTGAAAGGGGCACAAAACCGACAGCGAGCGACATTGTGGTCTGGGCCTAGGCAAGGAATGCAGTACGACTGAAAATCTTTATGAGGTATTTGCTTTCCACAGGTAAGATAATTGTTAACTTTTACTGACATCGGTTAAGAGCAAGAAAAAGGATCCCCAATGGGGTACTTAACTTTTTTGAAGACTTCGGTTCTAAAACTCAAAAATGAAAATTTCAGGAGTTGGCCGACCGGCACTTGCGAACTGCTTCTGCTTCAGGCAAGAAAGACTGGTGTAATGGCATCGGTTGCATGTTTTATAACCCTGACGACCTGACGTCATGGAAGAAGAGACAGCATCCGACGCAGGAATCCAAGACTCTGGTATTCAGGACGGCTGAGGGCTACCTGCAGGCAGATAACTCAAATGTAATGACTGCAACAGTGAAATACGAAAAACATCATATTATCTTTAGAAGCAGTCAAAAAGACAATCTTCTGCATTCCCTGGGAGTCAAACTACAGCCCTGAACAATAAAATATGAAAATATATATGACTAATGAGACATTTTCTGAACTTTTTAGCACAAACTCTGCAGGTCCAACCTATGCAGTCTGCAACAGTTTTTTCAAAGAAGGGTTATCATCACAACAGTAGAAGGAATCCCTAACCTGGGATCCCTGGATAGCATACGAGATCACCTATTTGTGGAAGAAAAAGATTAATGAAAAGTCAAAAGGCTCAGCTCCAATCGAGTGCAAGGGTGGAGATGACCAAGTAAACTCTCACCTAGGAGCCTGATCTTGTCACCTTGATGTTGATGATCAACTTGCCAGAAGCAAACGCCACTGGTGCTGAATGGCTGGACATCTGAGTTGTAAGAAGGGTGACCTTGATATCATCGACCCTAATGAATCCATCATCACAAAGGTGAGTTCTAACACTGAGGAGGTTACATGTCAAGTGTGTCAGCGCTGACAAGGGCCCAGAGAAGTTTGGTGCCCTTGTCAGAGCTGAGAGGCTCCTAGCACTAACCCTCTTGGAACTAGTGGGGATAGGCATTAACATGGTCAGGGTTAACTAGGCCACAGGTACAGATGACATCACTGACACAAGAGGAGAAGGGATCCTGTGAAGCAGAGATCAGCAGCTCAAGATCTCTTGCTGATTCTGAAACTGGGCCCAGGAAAGGAGCACAAACAGCAGATGGGGCTTCTTATGCCATCCTAGACACCGAGGGGGAAGGCAAACAGAACCTCAAGCTGAGACATAGCCTTTACAAAGGCTAAACTCTTCTTGTCCCAATCAAACTGGATGGTGCTTTGAAAGGACCATAAGGAACAGAAAGCACCAGCAGATGCTGGTCTAAAGGATAAAAAGTGGAACAACTGCTTCAAGGAGAAGCTTCCCACTTTCCTTCATGGACTAGAGTGTGTCAGCATCAAGGAATCCTACTAACGAAGGGAGGACGGGCATGATGGAGAGGAGATCACTGAGGGTCCATGGCAGGATGACAAAGTAGGGAATGCCCTAAGGATCTTAGCTGAAAACAGCTCTTCAAGTACAGAAGGCTCAGTCCTTGATCCTCCACTTCTCTTTCTTCTTCTCTTGCTTTTAGGAATGACCCTTCTCTGAATGTTTATCACCCTCCTTTTCCTTAAGGCTTTCTCCTTTTAGTAATCACAACTCTGTTTCTCCTGACCAAGAGAGTTCTGGAGCTAATGTTTATATAAATGGGACAGTCATCACCAAGATTTCCAACTCTAAGGCAGTCAACACAATGCTCGTTCAGGTGGGATCTTGTGTCTACATGTTGTACTTATTAAAACCACACCTCTTGTTCTCCACAAACTGCAGGAATACTATACTGAATAATCTAACCAGGGCACAGAAGACTAAGCACTACAAATCACAGTGATCTGTCTAACTAGATAAATTATCCATATAAAAAGCAATATTTTATATATGTATATCTTTCATCAGGGGACTGGAGGTGTTTAAGTAGAGAAACATTAGGTTTAAAAAAACAGCATTAACAGTTAAAAAAGACCTGATGAAAATATGCCCCTGACCAGAGCAAACAGGTAATGACAAATGAAGATAGAATAGACTTCATTCCTCAGAAGTAATGGTGAAAAAAACATAAAACTCAATCTGGATCAGACACATTTTAACAAAAATGGAAGCAATGAGAAACAGAAAGGTACAATTCTCTGTGAGGCAACAGAAGGGGTTCAAGCTGGAAAAAGACTGGTTGTTGCAGAGTGATAGGTGCCTTTGGCAACCAGTCCAAAGGTTTCTAGTGTTTGGACAATACCAATTTAATTCAACCTGTTGCACTTGAGGAGTTTGAACTAAAACAAAGATGACATCAAAACACAGGCTAATCTTTTTTAGATTTCCTATAACAAGATATCTTTAGAAGTAGCCAGAAAAGCAATGTTCTGGAGTGACTAACCTAACACGAAAGCTACATTACTAAGATGGATTCTGAACTTTGTATAACAAGCTCTGCAGGTCCAAACTGTACAGTCTGTAACAGCTTCTTAAACATAGGTTATTATTACAACAGAACAGCAAGCTCATTAATCTGGTTAATCTCAATATATGTTATCAGCTATATTCAAGAAAAATGCCAACTCTACCCCGAGGTAAACTGGAAAGGAACTTTCCATTATTAAATGGACTCCACATGTTAAAACAGCACTGTCCAAGGCCAAGAACACAGCTTCTATGGGACCTGACAATATCCCTGGCTGTGTTCTACATGAACTACAGAGTGAACTGGCACCTCACCTGTGTGCCCTGTTCAATCACAGGCTCATCTCAAGCTTTGTTCCTACCGAATGGTGCACTGGTACAGTCATCCCTCTCTACAAAGGAGAAGCAACTACAGATCCTGGGAACTATCACTCCATTAGCCTGATAAGTCTGACTGCAGAGCTATGGAATGCATCAACATGGACCTAATAAACAAAGATATAGGGAATCTCCAAACTCTGGATCCCACACAGTTTGGTTTTGTGAAGGGTAGATCATGCCTACTCAACTTGGTGAACTTCTTTAAATCAGTCACCATAGCTGTGGATGAAGGCAAGGTAGTTCATACAGCCAACCTTGATCTTGCCAAGGCCGTTGATACAATTCCCCAATCAGGAATCATAGAAAAACTCACTAAGATAGGCATCAACCCCTATATCACTAGGTGGGTTGCAAACTGGCTCACAGACAGAACCCACAGTGTGAAAGTAACTGATTCCAAGTCAGACTGCCAACTAGTCACGAGTGGAGTCCCACAGAGTTCGGTCCTAGGTCCTCTCCTGTTTGGTATCTACTTCTCGGAAGTCCAGGCCAACACGAAGGGACTCTGGTTGATAAAGTTCGCAGACAATTGCAAGTTGGGAGCTATTATTAACTCCCCAAGTGATGTTGACATCCAACAGAATGGCCTCACTGAGAGCAACGACTGGTGTCAGATCCATGGCCTTTAGCTCAATGTCAAAAAATGTGTCATCATTCCCTTTGGGAAAACCCAGTTCCCATGAATTACCGCACTGATGGTAGTCCACTGAACACAGACGGTGTTACACTGGGAATATAGGTTGACTGCTACCTCTCTTTTGATCACCACATTGCCACTGTGGTCAGAAAGTCCTACTATGTGGCACATCTCATTACTAAGGGTTTTGCATCCAGGAAGAAAGAGATCATTGTCTCCCTCTACTCTTCCCCCATTAGGCCAAACATAGAGTACAATGCCCCATTTGGCATGTACCTCACTAGACACCTGCAACAACTGGTGAGGCCGCAAAAGTACCTCACAGAGAGGATCCTAGGCCTTAAACACTTGTCCTATATGGACAGACTCAAAAAACCCCAACTATTCTCGGTCTCATTTCTCCTACTTGGAGGCGATCTTTGCTTGACTTACAAAGCCATGTCTGACCCAGCTCTGTTAGAAATGCTACATCTAAAGAAATCCCAATCCCTCCAAACCACACACTCCAAAGACCTAATTAACACAATCAACAGAATGTACTGGAGGGGACAGGTTCATAACCCAGAGACTGCCCATGCTATGGAATAGACTTCCCATACATGTCACGCAGAGCACCTCGCTGACCCTCTTCAAGAGAAATCTTGATGAGTGGATGGGAAATAGAAAATTCACCCCAGGGATAACTCCAGTGGCTCTACTCGACAGAGGCACTGGGAACTAAGGTAGGGTGGCACAATGCCAGGGTAATCCTATGGCTAGGCTTGTAAAGGCCCCAGGGCCATTAGCCTAGTACACACCTATGAACCTATGAACTCATAGATCAATTTTAAGATGTTAAAAGACACCATGGTCATCACACTTCTGACAAATGTATGACATCCTGCATCCAAGCAAGGCGCAAGTAGCTTAATAAGTGACATCAGAAGCACCAGAGGACATAAAACAATCTGCGCAAAAAAGAAAACATACAGTCAAGTCTTTTAAAGAAGTTACCTTCTACTGAGTCACTCTGAATGTAAGATATAATGGCCCTTACAAACCTATACTGCTGGCTTGATGACACACTGGATGAGTCTTCAATGAAAAACTTCTAGGGTAAATTTTAAAACCCTTTACCTACATTTTATGCAACCAAGAAAAACTTGCTTAACCAGACTGAAGTTTCAGGGTCACCCAAGGACCAGGATGTTAACTGCTGTGTCTTCTCAAGGAGGATTGGAAGGAAAGTGCACTTTAAAGAGGCCATACGTAGTTCTGACAAAGGGATCACTGGAACACAATTATACCAGCCACATGTTGGCCAGTGAGTGGTCTTTACCCATGTCATCAAATGGAAGAGTTCCAATTAATGTTGTATGACCAATATGTGCACTTCATCAAAAAAATGTTAAATAGAGAACATCTTTGAAAATGCAAAGCAACTCTTGCTAGTGAAGAATCTGGCTGCAAAGAGCAGGAAGTAAAGTCCTGGGAAAAGACAACTGGCTGACAAGTCAGGTCATTGAGGAAAGCACTACAGAAGCTTGTTGTTACTTCTTAGAATATCTGGCTATCAAAAATACTTCCACAAGTCTAATGTTACTAACACTGTCTGAAATTCAAATACCAACCCGTTTTAATTTATGCAATTCTCATGAAGTGCAAGTCTACGAATATGAAGTGGTCTTTCCTACACACCTAGTACTTCACTGCACATCTGAGAAGCAAGCCACAGAAAAGTTAGGGTCAATAACAAATATCTAGCTCTAAACTATTTTGAAGGACACCAGCAAAGGCAGTCTAGCGCAAATTAAAAGCTTATACCTGTGAACCTCTGATGTTTTACTGAGTATATTACAAATACCACATACACACACACCACAATCAGAATGCCCTCTGCAGTGGGTTACTGTTGAAATTTCCTTTTCTAATACCGATAAGACTGTCCAGTTCTGAAAAACCTCCCATTCTACCACTCCACAGAGAGGCATCCTACTCACTTTTATGACAACTAGCCTAAGGCTAGCAGGGCATGTCCAGCTCCTCTGCTCCACAGTTCAACCACCACAGTACTGAGCACAGCCTGGAAAACATGCACAAAATTATACACTTGCCCAATTTAAAAGGAAAACCCATCTGCTGATGCCATTCAAACTCAAGAGAGATGTGAAGAGAATAAAAAGCACTAACTTGGTATTCTTTCTTGTAGATCAACTGATATGGTTAAGTACATACAACTGTTATGCTTTACTTTGAAGGCCCTCTGCAGTGAGCAACTGTTAGAAACGATCCCAAGCAGTATTAATTAAAACTCCCAATGAAGCTGGAGCCAGAGGGAAGGACAACTCAGAAGGCCCCGAGTCATGAACTAGCAAGATACAAAGAAGTGCTCAACTTATAGAAACATGTTCTAAGAAATAACACTTGGTTAACAAAGTGGGAAATAACCAAGTGGATGTGGCATAAGCACCTGCAATGCACACAATTTTGACACAGTCATTGCAAATGCAGCATTTTCTCTTGGGCAGCTAGTAGTTTAGTGGTAAACAATGCAGCTAACAAACCACTTGTATAATGTTTGCTTAGCCACCACAAAACCTTTCTATGCCTGGACAAAACAAGTGATCTGCTTTCCTAAACTTCGGTACCCTCTTTGCACAGAAACTAAGCAACAAAGGTATAAAAAGCTCTCTCATCTGAATTCTCTTCCTGGAAAGGAGACAGTATGAGCAGACTAGTTTAAGGATGATCAAAGAACATTTTCTTTCAGAAGCATACGTTAGTCCCTTGGACACCAGTGAAAGACCAAATAAGGGCCCATACCAATAAAAGCCTACAGTTTAGACATCCTTAGAACAAAGGTGATGGCCACCAAGGAGAGAGCACTCCAAAAGTAAATCAGAGCTACTGGATTAGAAGGCTTGAATGAAGGGCAATAGAGAGTGTAATCTAAAGTTCAAATTTTCCAGGGTATAAAAGTATTTGCCAAAGTGGCAAAAATGCAGAGCTCCCTTAAGGAACTAGCAAACCAGTGATGTGTCATACTTTCTTGGTAGGTTAGAACATATGATAAAGGCTACGAGCTACTAATGATCTTCATCACATAAGTCCAGCACGAGTCTCTCAGCCTTCATTTGCCAACTGTGCGAATCGACGCAAGTCACTTCACTAGTCAGTGTTCCTAGGTCATCCTTGAAAACAGGCTTGCGCTTACTGAGTTTACCCAGATAAACTGATTAAACTGATGAAAAAATACCTTCAGCCTAAACCAGCATTTTGCTGAACTGAGCTATCTGAAGACTATATTTTGATAAAGGACCAACAGGGAAACAAGGTTAAACAGGTACCAGATACAGCCAAGGATTACCTGCAAACTACACAAGGAAATGAAGAATGTCAGCTTTTATCCAGAGCATGTCTGATGAGTGGAAGATGTTTGCTCAGTCTGAATCACTTCCAAAATTTGCAGTGACAGCATGGATCTAATGCAGTAGTTACACCTTGAGAAAAAGTAATCTCATCACCCTCATCTGAGGAAAGACTCCTTGGCTTGTACTAGGATTGTACCTGTAGTTCAAGGGAAGTCAGCCTAAAACACTACCCTTTTGGTCCTCTATAGGGTGACAAGCATGAGTGCTGGTGGCGAGAAAGAGAAAATGCATCCACCATTAACTCCCCCCTGCTGTACAGCACCAAGCGAAAAATGAAGAAGCATCACATATGGCGAAACAGTGCAATCTCTGACCTGCTCCACTCCTGGAAAGTAGTAACTAGATACATCTACCTTATTCTCAACTCCAGAAGAGAGCTAGATTTTTCTCCTTTGGTCTTGTGACAACTATACCACCCCTTTCTGATCAGAGCCTCAAACTTCCAAAAACTCTGCCTCTTCTAGCCTTCTCAGATTAGAGGCCTTTTGGTCCTGCATTAACTGATGGGTTGACTTAATTTTTTTCAGTCTTGAGGAGGCAGACGTGAGATCAGAGCATCCTAGTTGCGACAACATTCAGTGTGTCAAATGACTTTTTTGCTATTCAGCTTAACTCTATGTGCTGGCTTTATATGCCCTACATGTGGGCATGCAAAAGGAAACTGCAAGACGAACACCCTGCCACTGTGGTGATATATTCCTGCTGATCCCTGCCCACATGCCTACCTGGCTATTAACCCGCCAACTATGCCCACTAAGACCAGTCAACTGGCTCATGCCTTTCTTTCCCCTCACTGGCTCCTCCAGTGCCTGAGCCTCTAAATGAATCTGTCTCAGATGGGGAACAGTTCTGGCACATCCCTCTCTAAGCCATGATGATGACAGAATAACAGAACTGACAATGACATCATCTAACAGCATTTCACTTTCTCAATGTGAATAGCTGCCCCTCAAAGTCCACTGAAAATGCCTGACAGGCAAATGTGGCCATAAAGAATGTGGCCACCAAGAGGCCCAGAATGTGAAGATGTGTCAGGGTTTCCCCATCAGGCTGTGTGTTACTAACCGTGAAGTTAAGGCTGTGGCATCCTGCGTCTCCTCTGCATGCAAAAAAAAAGACAGTGAAGAGTATGCAACTTGGTAATGATAAAAACAAAATCCTTTGTACTACAAAAATATGACATTTCCCTCCCAGTTTATGCCAATTCCCAGGGAGCCCACTGCTACCAAAAAATCTCAATGAAAACTCCTGAATCTACTCGCAACACATGCCTCGCTCAGTGGTATAGAGGGATGGGGCCCTGCCTGCGATCTAGGTAAATTAAGTTGATTAGTGACCCCAGCACTGAACAGGTCAGGCAGGTAGTGGGAAGAGTGAAAGGCTATGACCCACTTATCTCTGCTGGGGGGAGGGATTGTGCACACTCCTTGGTGCATTAGGTGGTGCAATTTCCCTGGGAGAGAAGATTGAATAAATCACCACTTGTGCTTTGACGGGAGTGGCAGGACTACTTGGGAGCATTCTTTGTGGAAGTGAGGGGACATCCTCTGTGGTCAGCCCACAGGACATTCCTCCCTTGAACTATGAAGGCTGTAAAAACAGTAAAAAAATCTCAAACTACCCTGATGGCTGGCTTAATGACAGTACTTTGCAATGAAACTCTCCCAGTCTCACAAACACACACACACACACACACACACACACACACACACACACACATTTAAAGTTTATTCAATAACCCGATCCAGGCACCCTGCGATAGAAACAGAAAAGCACTCTGTAAAATCACCATTCAGAATGTGACACACTGAATGTCAGCAAGAACTTTTCAGAGGTTCAGGACAGGACATAAACCTTTCACCCCCCCTTGGAATAAGGTAAATGCAAAAATAGAATCCTCCAAATCTCTCCAAAAAACAACATGCTCTGCAGTTCCTCCCAGAAGAGATTGGGGACTGTTCCAGAAGCAAAGTCAAGACTGCCTGATCTTGCAAAAGAACTTTCTAAAGGAGGACCTGATAGCTTTAAAACTCGTCTGGCAACACTACATCCAGAAATCAACAGCTCTCAGTTATGATTCCCCAAGATGGAGCACACTCACACTTGCACATCCAGCTTCCAACAGGCAGTTATGTAGGTTAATCAGGACTACGCAGCTTCACTGCAACAACCTACTTCCTTGGAGACTTGAAAAACCAGTAACAAAAAAACAACAATGCCAAACCACAGAAAGAGTTGACGCTTTTAATAAGCGCCTTTGTCCTGAATTTACAGGACTTCTCTTTAGAGACTTTATAAGTGGAGTAGGCGAAGAAAGACTGCTCAACTGCTCCTGGATGGCATGCTCATACAATGACTATGCTTCTTCTTGGTAAACTACACTTGCTAGTTTGGGAAGTGGCATCTTACAAATACCTCCATACTGGTTAGGGTTTCCCCTTGTGCAACTCTTAAACCATATTACTAGAAAGTCTACCTAAAGAGGACCTCCATTTGCAAAAAGACATCCAGAATGGCCTGCTTCTGCTCTTTCTTAAAAGAAAGCCAGCTAGAACCATAACATTCACAGCAGGCACTCTTAAGCCTGCAGTTCTAGTCATATCATCAGTACAGTCAAAATTATAACAGGTTATGTAAAAGCCCAACGGCAAAGCACTCAAGTATCTTTTTTCAAGAATCTCTGGCAACTTCTACTAAAAGAAAAATGAAACAAAAGGAATCTTCTGGGGAAATGTACCCAAGACTTCCAGTATTGCACAAGGATGTAACTGCCTTTGGACTAACAAGGAATCTCTCGACAGCTATGTAACAAGTTTTCTTTAACGGTAGTTATTTCTCCTTTCAGCTAGGAAACCACTGACATGGTGATTCTTATACATACACACCCAAAGGGTCCCACAACTCTTCAACCCAGTGTTGTTTTAACAACTGAAGCATGTAAGAAAATACTGACCCTTGTTTGGAAACTGAATTTAGGAATTCCCACATCCTGTGCAGTTGTCACAGGACCTTAACCAACAAGGAGTCTCTAGGCAGGTTAGTACTGAACTTCCTAGTTACTCCTCCTTTTCTGCTAGGAAACCAACATACAGCTGATACTGTTTGTTTCAAAAGTAACATGCAAGATACTAAGAATAATTATGAGAAAAGGACCTGTACCGATCGGCTAGACAGAGGGACCGAGCTAGGAAAGATGTGCAGCAGGTAAAGGTGATAAAGGATAATGAGGAAAACATACTCATAAGCGAGGAGAGTGTGTTGAGGAGATGGAAAGAGTACTTTGAGGGGTTGATGAATGAAGAGAATGAGAGGGAGAGATGGTTGGATGATGTGGGGATAGTGAATCATGAAGTACAATGGATTAGCAAGGAGGAAGTAAGGATCGCTATGAAGAGGATGAAGAATGGAAAGGCTATTGGTCCAGATGACATACCTGTGGAAGCATGGAGGTGTTTAGGTGAAATGGCAGTGGAGTTTTTAACCAGATTGTTTAATGAAATCTTGGAAAGTGAGAGGATGCCTGAGGAATGGAGAAAAAGTGTTTTGGTACCAGTTTTTAAGAATAAGGGTGATGTGGCAGAGCTGTAGTAACTACAGAGGGATTAAATTGATCACTCACAGCATGAAGTTATGGGAAAGAGTAGTTGAAGCTAGGTTAAGAAGGGACGTGATGATTAGTAATCAGCAGTATGGTTTCATGCAGGCAAAGAGCACTACAGATGCAATGTTTGCTCTGAGAGTGTTGATGGAGAAGTACAGAGAAGGTCAGAAGGAGTTGCACTGTGTTTTTGTAGACTTAGAGAAAGCCTATGACAGGGTGCCTAGACAGGAGTTGTGGTATTGGATGAGGAAGTCGGGAGTGTCAGAGAAGTATGTAAGAGTGGTACAGGACATGTACGAAAGTAGTGTGACAGTGGCGAGGTCTGCGGTGGGAGTGACGGATGCGTTTAAGGTGGAGGTGGGATTACATCAAGGATCAGCTCTGAGCCCTTTCTTATTTGCAATGGTGATGGACAGGTTGACAAACAAGATCAAACAGGAGTCCCCATGAACTATGACATTTGCAGATAACATAACCTGTAGGGAGAGTAGGGAACAGGTGGAGACGACCCTGGAGAGATGGTGATATGCTCTAGAGAGAAGAGGAATGAAGGTCAGCAGGACTAAGACAGAATATTATGTGTGTGAATGAGAGGGAGGATAGAGGAATGGTGGGGATGCAAGGAGTAGAGGTGGCAAAGATGGATGAGTTTAAATACTTGGGAACAATAGTTCAGAATAATGGCGAGTGTGGAAGAGAGGTGAAGAGGAGAGTACAGGCAGGATGGAGTGGGTGGAGAAGAGTGTCAGGAGTGATTTGTGACAGATGAGTACCAGTGAGAGTGAAAGGGAAGGTCTACAAGAGGGTAGTGAGACCAGCTATGTTATATGGGTTGGAAACAGTTGTAATGACAAAAAGGCAGGAGTTTGAGCTGGATGTGGCAGAGTTAAAGATGTCAAGATTTGCACTGGGTGTGACAAGGGTGGACAGGATTAGGAATAAGTATATTAGAGGGTCAGCCCAGCTTGGAAGGTTTGGAGATAAAGCCAGAGAGTCAAGATTACGTTGGTTTGGACATGTGCTGAGGAGGGATGCTGACTATATTGGGAAAAAGATGCTAAGGATGAAGCTACCAGGTAAGAGGAAAAGAAGAAGCCCTAAGACAAGGTTTATGGATGTGTTGAGAGAGGATATGCAGGTGTTTGGTGTGGCAGAGCAAGATGCAGAGAACAGGAAGAAATGGAAACAGATGATCCGCTGTGGCGACCCCTAATGGGAACAGCCGAAAGAAGAAGAAGAAGATGATGATGATGACACTGCTTTTGCAGAGAATGATAGGAACACATAGTACTAAGATTTTTAAACTCTCACATTATAAGTGAAGGCAAAATATTGGGAAAAAAGCCTTTTTAAATCATGTTCTCTGTTTTTTGGAATTAATACAGAAATGGTCATTTTTGGTTATTTTAACCATGATTTAAGGGCAAGAAAAAGAGAAATAAAAACAAATGTGTAACTTTGAAAGTAAATAATTGAAAATTTCAGTCTGACATTAGGTAGGGAAAGAGTCCATACTTAGAAGAAAAGGAATAATGACAACTTGATTCCATGTTATTCTCAAGGACTTTAAGAAATGTAAAAAGTAAGAAATGTTTTTTTTTTTTCCAGATCACATTGCAATAATGTCTACGTTTGAGGAATACCAGTGTAATTATAATTAAGACTGGAAATGGCTTGAAACGGTTAACAGCTATATGTGAAGAAACAGAATTGACAGGAAAATAAATACCACAATTGTTTACAGACAGGGTTGCCACACATCCCTATTTGGGCGAGACTGTCCCGAGATCAGCAGCCTGATCCAGAGTCCCGCACTGCCGGTTTAAATCCCGGGCACCCTCCACTTTTTTTTTTTGATTGGCCTGTATACTGGCATACGGGCCAATCAAAAATCGGTAAACAAGGAGCTTCTTGTGTTTAATGCGGAACATTGTAGTTTTTTTTTTTTTTTTTAAGTCTTCATTTGGTGTGAAAGACATTTTTTTGTCTAGTCGGAAATCTGGCAACCCTGTTTACAGACCTCGAAGAAATGAGGACATTTATGATACATGGACAGCGTGTGGATGAATTATAAAAACAAATATACACAACTTTATAAAGAAATCAAGTAGTACTGCCATGAATGTGGAAAAAAAAAGTTATACACAAATGCATGGAGAACGACAAGGGAGTGGATAAAGGGGATAGTGACTTCATAAAAGAGAAACATATCACATGAATACATTAAAAGTGAAAGACTTGTTACAGAGAGAGCTAATCAGTAAAAGGGAAGTAAGCCTTTTTAAGGTACAGGGTAACAAATAAAATATAATTACTGGAATAAAAACTTGAAGTGGTAAACTTGTAAAGAGTCAGAAAGGAAATTAAGAAATAACAGACAATAAAGAAAAATGTACAAAGATTGTGGCAAAAGGAAGGAAAATGTATGGAGAGTGAAATGTATAAGCGATGAAATTAGCAATATTTTAGAAAAAGATGTTAAGAAGAAGGCATTGGATATGGTCACAGGTAAAGGTAGGAAAGACATTACCAGCCATAAAAGGAATAAAAGTTTTTTAAAAAATAGT
This sequence comes from Protopterus annectens, assembly GCF_019279795.1. Lineage (NCBI taxonomy): Eukaryota > Metazoa > Chordata > Ceratodontiformes > Protopteridae > Protopterus > Protopterus annectens. Next base: position 388,638,733 of record NC_056750.1, read on the forward strand.
GAAAGTGAAAAAGGAATGGATAAAAAGGGGGAATACAGAACAAAGAGCATGCATCGGTGTCACAAAATACTATGGAAAAAGAGAGAGAAAAACAAATCACTGGATACCTGTCCCTTTAAGTAAAAATGATGAGAATATATCAGTAGATGTTTGAGACAGTTATTAAAGAAGATGTACAAGATGGAGTACATGGAATGAAAGGAAGAAACATTAAAGAAATGTTAATACTGATGAGAAGACACATTAAGGAAATGTTAACATTGACAAAAAAATAGTGGATGATAAGAATGGGAACCATAGGAGAAGGAATAATTGTATGGGATATCAAAATGGAAATATATGATAACATTAGACATTGCCAGTTGTGGAACTTCTATTAGTTAATGGATAGATAGGGAGATTGAGAATAAAATCCAAGTGGAGAAGGATGTCAAACAGGATTGCCAAATGAATGCAGTATTACTCTGTTTAGTTATTAATGTTCCAATACAAAACACAAGAGTGGGAAACGAAGCGGGAAAAGTAATTTATGCTGAGGCATGTTTACCAGTATTCTGAGCTAGGCAGGTAACTTAGTTATAATGGCAAAGAATAAAGTGTTGAGTAAAAGTGATAATGAAGTAATTCATTCAACTATTATGGATAGTGGAGTTGGTTTTGAGTAAAAAGCAATAGTATAATACTGAAGACAGATTGTATATATTTTACAAGAAAAGATAATGTTGGTCATAAAATATGGTGGGAAAGATGTTGCTGAAAGGCAACAAATACATTTTAGGTCAAATAAAGAAAATAATGTTGGCATGAAGGCTAAATAATTTGATGTTAAAGAAAAAAATAAACCTTTTCCATTCAGTGATAATCATAAGGCCTTTTACAGCTACATACATAGCTTAAAAGGTAGGATCCAAGCATCTGCCGAACTACTGACTAATGGTATCACACACACTGATCCTGCAGAGATAGCAAACCTGCTAGTGGTCAGATGTGGCGAAAACTTCACTCCCTTATCCCTCCAAACTTATCACAAACCTTTACCCCAACTCCTCCCCATCTTACATATCCAAAGAGCATGTTATTAAAGCGTTGTCTAAGGCAAAAAAAATAAAAATACAGCCTCTATGGGACCAGAGGGCATCCCAGGCTGACTTTTAAACAAACTAAAACATGAACTAGCATTACCATTAAATACCCAATTCAATCATAGCCTAACCACTGGCTTTGTTCCAGTGGAATGGAGAACAGCAACAGTTATTCCCCTCCACAAAGGTGGCTTAGCAACAGACCCAGTAAATTATAGATCCAAAAGTCTAACCAGCCTCATCTGTAAAGCCATGGAACGTATCATCATGTAACTCATAAATAAAGACACAGGCAACCTCCAAACCCTGGAGCCAACCCAATATGGCTTTGTCAAGGGCAGATCCTGTCTGTTAAATATGAATATCTTCAAAAATGTGACCAGGGCCATTGACGAGGGCAAATCTCTGCATAAAGCATACCCTGACTTGGCAAAAGCCTTTGACACAATCCCACACTCAGGCACGACCGATAAACTTAGCAAACCGAATGCAAACCCCTTTGTTGTAAGATGGGTTGCCAACTGGTTCACACACCATAAAGGTGGGTGACTCCACATAAGCAGCAGACCTGTCACCATCGGGGTGCCACAAGGGTTAGTGCTGGACTCCCTACTGTTTGGTATATTCTTATCAGATGTTCAGGCCAAAACTATGAAGCTGCAGCTGACCAAGTCTGCAGATGACTGCAAACTAGGTGCAATTACTGAATTCCCAAATGATGTCAGTATACTTCAGGAGGGTCTTAGGCAGACCAACAACTGATGTCTTAGTCATGGTCTCAAACTGAATGTAGAGAAATGCATCATCATTTCCTTTGGTAAAAAACAATGTCCCTTCACACTACCAATTTAACATTAATACCCTGTGTACCTATGAAGTGGTAAGCTATCTGGGATCACAAGTAGACAGTGACCTTAACTTTGACCACCATGTGTCTACTGTAGTAAGAAAGGCTTTCTACGTAGCACACCTGATTTGCAAAGGCATCGCCTCTAGAGCAAAGGAGGTTAACACTAATCAGGCCCATAATTGAGTATAACTCCCCTTTCGGCATGTACCATTCAAAGCACCTGCAGCAATTGGAGACAGCTCAGAGATTTCTAACTATGAAGATCAAGGGACTCCAGCACGTGCCTTACACAGACCAAGTAAAGTCCCTGTCACTATACTCAGTATCATATAGACTTCTTCAGGGAGATTTATGCCTGCTTACAGAGCAATCTCCAAACCAAACCAAATGAATTGGCTGCACATCAGTAAATCAAATGGGATGACAGCTACCCCTTCCAGGAATCTAAACATGGCCTGAGACTTGAATGGGACATGCTGTCAGGGCAGATTTGTCTCCCAGTGACTGTTGCGTCTTTGAAATAGGCTGCCAATTCATGTGAAGCTGAGCATCTCTGCGTCAGTGTTCAAAAGGAACCTGGATGAGTGGATGGGGCACCATAAATTCTTACCGGGGATAGTGCCCACAACCCTCCTGGACATAGGCAGTCATTAATAAATACAATCCTAGATATTGACTAGCGTATCTATGGTATTACATTGGGATGAAATGGGTAAGCTTGAAATGTATTCCAGGTCGATAGCCTAGTAACCTCCTATGATCCTATGTCTCCCCCAAGCTGACAGATATTGGCTCTTCTTGTTGTGACACCAGAAACTAAGCCAATTGCTGAAGTCAAACATTTTTTGCAGGTACTGTGGCATCATCACTGGTGAAGGTAGGTTGCTACTCAAGGCCAGATTCATACCCACCTGGGACACATCAGGTCTTTCTTCATGTAGTTCAGTGAGGTACATCTTAGGTCATTTACACTCATATGGTGTATGACCCTGACATATTTGTATTTGTGGTTTAAAGACCTAAGTGCATGTGTGATCAGGTGGATCCTGGCTCCAGACAGTTAGTTTACTGTGATTTTCTCCTTATTTAGCCTGGTAAGGGGGACATCAGTATGTCTTACAATGGAATTCCCAATAACTAGAATGTTTTGCTGTGTGGTGTGCTACCTTATGGACTTGGCTACTATGATTTTCAAAGCTGTGTTCTGTGAGGTGCTGTATTTTCTGTGTGTGCTTGGGGCCACAGAGATACTTTTAGGAGGTCTTGGAGGTTTGGGTACATTACAAGTGAGTACCTCAGCATTATGGGTCTATGTGTTTGTTCCTTAGTGTTGGTAGTGAATGCTTTGGGTGTAACACTGGCAAACTGGTTTGTATTTTTCATGTGTGTATGTGAGAGCTTTGCTTCCAATAACAATGACACTGTGTTTGTATGTTCTAAAATTAAATGCTTGACAGTGAACATACGGCAGTTACTACACTGCCTCAGGATGCCCATATAGGCCAGATACAGAGATGACAAGGAAATGCTTATCCATTATACCAGATCTTTAGTATAAGTGAAGGAGTAGGGGAGAGTCACTTAAAAATCTGAGTGAGTGCGTTTAGTATTACACTATTAAATGACCTGCAGTAGTGCAGCCCTCTGTGCAAAATGGCAGGTCTTCGAGCATCTATGAACAGTGGAAGACCATAGAAGGCATTTCCTACAGAGGATTTCAAACTGGAGAGGTTTGCTTAATATACAAGGCACAGGTAACCATGTTTATGCAATGTTCAAATGCAAGGCTTTTATACCGGCAGGATGAAAGATGTTTACATAGTTAAGCCCTCAGGCCAATCAGATAAATACACCATAAGCCTTCAACCAGTAGTTCCCAACTCGGATTGGTTGAATCAGCCCTCTGCTCCCACCAGAGTGCAGACAAAAAGCCATCGTAATGTAAAACAAACTAGCTTTTAGCTCAAGTGCTGTAACAAATGCTTTACAACAAAAGGCAGAACACCTGCAGTATCAGGAATCCTTGAAAATAAATTCACAAACCCTGAGAAAAGTTCCCAAATACAGAAAAATGTTTGCAAATGTAGAGGGAACTTACATACACATACAGAAAAACTTTGCAAAACTTAGAAATAGTTTTGCAAACTCAGGAGAATTTTGGCAAACTAAGAACAGCTTTTGCAGCATCAGAGAAGGTTAGGAAATGTCAGAATAGTGTTAAAATGATCTAAGAGCAGTAAAGTAACAAGCAGATGATGTTAAATCCACTAATAAAGCACCTCAGGTATGGAGAACCATGAGGTATAGTAAATAAAAAGTACAGTTGTGTACACTTACCATAAATGTAGACGTTCAAGTGTATTCTCTGTTGCAGTCATTACATTTGGGTAATCTGCTTGCAGGTTGCCCTCAGTCGGCCTGAATAACAAAGTCCTGGGTCCTGCGTCAGTTGCTGTCCCTTCTTCCATGACGTCAGGTGTATAAAACATGCAACTGACGCCATTACATCAGTTTTTCTTGCCACAGATGTCAGGTACCCCCCTAATGGGGAGCAAATAAACATAAAAAACACAAAGGTATACCTCCAACCAAAAGCAAATACACCAAAAAGGCTTTTAAGCATAGTAAAGGAAAGTAGAGGTATAGCCAGAAGTAGCCGAGACACTCGCGGTAGGCCTGGCCGTGGTTTCAGCTGAAACCGCGGACCGCGGGTGTCGGTCCTTGTCCTTGCGTTTCTTTATTAAATGAGAAGTCGGAGTCTCCGACGGCATTTTGTAAGCAAAACTAGCCCCAAAAAAATTCCTCTGCAAACTCCGACCGACATCTTAGAGTGCGTCGGTTGAAGGAAGCACAGGCGGAACAGGCCGAGACGTTGTGGTCTGGGCCTAGGCAAGGTAGGCAGTAAGAGTGGAAATCCTTATGAGGTATTTGTTTCCCACAAGTTAAGCAATTATTAATTTTATCTGACATTGGCTGAGGCAAGAAAGAGTCCTCAACGGGGTACTTAGCTTTTGAAGTCTTCGGTTTAGCTGAATTACAGGAGCTGGCCGACCGGCACTTGCAAACTGCTTCTGCTTCGGGCACCACGTGGCAAGAAAGACTGAGGAAGATGGCGTCGGCTGACGCTTTTATACCCCAGGCTCTGACGCCGGGAAAGGGCGACGCCCGCGGACCCAGACTTTGGAATCCGGCCGACTGAAGGGCTGCCTGAGGCAGGACAACCCATATGTGATGACTGCAGATGCATCCTTGAAGGACATCCAGGACTGCAACAGTGAATACACTCGAACATTTACATTTATGGTAAGTGCACACAACTGTACTATGTTCTTCGTGTTTCATTGTTGCAGTCATTACATTTGGGTAGATTCCCAAAGCTATGGTTGGGAGGAGGAGTTTATACAGCATTAGGGCCAGCTATAAGGCCCTGCAAGACAGCAGTGGCAAAGCCAGCTCTGGATTTAGAGAAAATTGGCAAATGATCATGCTTGGTGAAAGTATGTACAGAACTCCAGGTAGCAGCTTCTAGGATGTCCCTGGTAGGAACACCTCTGAGAAAGGCTGCAGAAGTAGACGGAGCCCTGGAGGAGTGAGATCTAATCCCCTGGGGGAATAGGTTTTCCATGGTGCTTATAGCAGAAATGAATGCAATGGCTTATCCACTTAGAAATGATTTATTTTGAAATAGCCTTCCCCTTGCCCCTGCAGCAAATGCTACCAGCAGTTGTTCAGATTTTCTTCGAGGTTTAGTCCTGTCCAAGTAGGATCTAAGTTGTCTGTGCACATCCAAGGAATGTAGAATCCGTTCCCCTTTGTTCTGTGGATTGGGAAAGAAGGTTGGCAAATGAATGGATTAATTAAGAGCCACACTGGATACCACCTTGGTCATGAAGTATGGACTGGTCCTGAGCGATACCCTGTCGGCATGAAAGATGATGAAAGGCTCCACTGCCATAAGGGCCTGTAATTCAGATATCCCTTCTAGCTGAAATGATTGCTAAAAGGAAAGCGGTTTTCCAAGAAAAAAAATTTAAGTCTGCAGTAGCAGCTGGCTTGAAAGGAGGTAGAGTGAGTTTCTCCAGTACAAAGTTAAGGTCCCAGGCAGGGGTTGGAGCTCTCCTGGGTGGTCTCAAATTTTTTGCACCTCTGTGGAACTGCTTGAGCAGAGGATGAGAGACTAGGGGAGGTTCTGTGTTACAATGAGCTGAAATGGCTGAGGCGTGGATTTTAATGGAGGAAAAAGACAGGCCCTTGTGAAGCATCTCAGTTAAGTATTGCAAGACCTCAGGTAAATTGGGCGCTGCTGTGCTTATCCCTTGAGACTGGTTCCAGGCACAGAATCTTTTCCATTTTTCAGCATATGATTTTCTAGTACTAAGCCTCCTTGCCTCTAAGATGACATCCATCACAGGTTTGCTGAGGGATAATAAGGGTGAATTTAAGTAATTACCCAGGCTGCAAGGTTCAATTTTGGAAGTTAAGGGTGCAGAATCTGGTTCTCCTGATGAGACAGCAGGAAAGGGGTCTGAGGCAGGTGCCATGGAGACAACTGCGAAACACTGCGCAGGAGGGGGTACCAGAGTTGGCACGGCCAGTCTGGAGCAATCAAAATCATCCTTGGTTTGTCCTGTTTGACTTTTAGTAGAACTTTGGAGAGCAGAGGCAGCGGGGGAAAGGCGTAGACTGATTTTCCAGCTGAAGGACAAAGCATCCACTTTCCAGGCTTGTTTGTGGGGAGTCCTTGTGCAAAACTTGTCCAATTGATAGTTCTGGGGGGAGGCAAATAGGTCTATGTCTGGGCTCCCCCATTCGCTTGTCAACATGTTGAAAACCCTTTGTTACAGTTTTCACTCGTGAGGGTCCATGAGGTTTCTGCTTAGTCTGTCTCCCAGTGTATTTAATTTTCCTTGCAGGAATTGAGCTTGTAGGTGCACTTGACAGCTCAAGGCTGTGTTCCACAATGCCATGGCTAGTCTGCAGAGGGAGTAGGAAAGTGTACCTTCCTGCTTGTTTATGTACCACATAACCATGATGTTGTCCGTCTTTACCATTAGTTGTCCTGGAAGAATGTAGTCCTTGAAGGCTGTCAGAGCATTCTGTACAGCTAACATTTCTTTTTGATATGTAGGTGCATTTGACTTGGGTTCCATTTGCCCTGAATGCACTTCCCTGCCAGGTGAGCCCCCCATGCATAGTCTGATGCATCTGTTGTTAGGGTTTTGGCGGCAGGGGGTAGTAGTGTGAAAGGAAGTCCCTTGTTTTGGTGGCAGGCCTCTGCCCACCAGAGGAACTCCAGGCATAGGCAAGGTATGATAGGAATCATTGTTTCTAGGCTGTGAGAATATTGACTCCATAGGCTTTTTAGATACCACTGTAGTTTCCTCATAAGCAGTCTTGCATATGGAATTAGAGGCCATGAACCCCAAAGGCTTGAAGTATTTGTCTTGCAGATAGCAGGGTTTTTGTGGTCACTGTTTGAAATAGGTTATCAAATGAATTTGCTTTTCTGGCGTGAGGTAAGCCATCTGGGAAGTTGTATTCAAGCTTGCTCCCAGGAATGTAATTTGTTGACAGGGTACCAGTTGTGATTTATTTTCGTTTATGGTGTACCCCAGACAAGTTAGAACCCTTTTTACAAATGCCAGATGATTCAAAAGTATGACCTGGCTTTTTGCCTGAATTAGACAATAGTCCAGGTATGAGTATATCTGAATACTTCTTTGCCTGAAAAATGCAATTACTGGAGCCAGTGAATACCGTGGGAGCAGTAGACAAGATAAAGGGCAGTGCAGAGAACTGATAATGCGTTTAGCCTGCTTTAAAGCGTAGGTATCTTCTGAAAGATTCCCTGACTGGGATGTGCAGGTATGCTTCTTTTAAATCTAATGTTGCCAATCAGGCGTCTTTGCCTAGCATAGGAAGTAATTGATGAAGAGTCAGCATATTGAATTATGGAATTTCCAGAAAGGTGTTTAGAGTATACAGGTCCAGGATTGGACGCCATGATTTGTCTTTTCTGGGTACCAGGAAAAGTCTGGAGTAGAAACCTTGTCCTTTTTCCTCTTCTGGTACCAGATGAACAGCCCCCATGCTTAAGAAAGAAAGGACTTGTTTTTGAGCCTCTGCCCACTGATTTGGGGGCAGGTCCGGCCACCCATTTGGAAATGAAATCTGTATCCCTGGGACTCTATATTTAAAACTCATTTGTCCTGGGTTATGAGTTCCCAGTTCTTTGCATGAAGAGCAATCTTTCCCCCCAAAGGGGCGGTCAGATGATAAGTTCTTGTAAATTTTAGAAGGAAGTCATTGAGACTGTTTACCATAAGGGGGTGTCTTGTTATTCCCTGATTTGGAAGTGGAGGCCCCCAATGCTTAGTTCTGAGAGTCCCCTGGGACTAAAACCTGGGGTTTTTGCTGTGTCTGGGTTTGGCTTGAGAAGACCTGAAGGAACTGGAAAGGACCAGTTCTTAGTAGGCCAGTTCCTACTAAATCTAGGAGGCTGCACTTGTAAAAATCTTTAACAGTTTGCATATATTTAGCTTTATCTTCCATCTTTTTAAGAACTTCTTCAGCCTTGTTGCCAAACAGGCGGTCCTGATTTAAAGGAACATCCAACAATTTAGCTTTAACATGATTAGGCAAAGATTGCTCCTTAAGCCAATCATGCCTTCTAAGCACAGACCCAGTAACAGCAGCCCTGCAAGAAGCCTCTAAAGAATCAAAACCACATTGCAAAGTAAGTTTTCCAACTTGTTCAGCAGAATGCATTAAGTCCTGTAAATCTTTATTTTCCACACAGTCAGGAATGGACATAATTTTCTGTTTAAGTAGTCCAATGACATGCTGCTGATATTTTAACATATGAAATTGGCAGTTTAAAGCTCTGATTGCCAAGGTTGCTTAAGTATAAACCTTTTTACCCCATCTATCCAGCGCCCTGGAGTCTCTTTCAGAAGGGGTAGGATTTTTAGCAGTAGAAGCCTTAATGTCCTTGGGCCCCTGTGAAATAGTCTCTGTATCTGCAATAGGATTTTTGAAAAGGAACTTGTGGGACTCAGGAACCCTGTAGTATCTGCCAGGTTTACTAGGAGCAGGAGGCAGGGAATTAGGGGCCAAACTGGATTCCGAGAAATCATCAACAATGTCTAGTACAGGAGGAATAGCCAAAGGCCTATGCTGAGGTAGAAGAAGGAAATCCCTAAGTCTCTTTTTTGAATCAGAAAATTCCTGGCTTTCCCAGTGAAAATGCCCCCATAAAGTATGTAAGCTTTCCCCAAAAGAAAAATCCTCAGGAGGGGAAGAAGAGGGAATAGAATCCTCTGCATCAGAATCCTCATAAGTGGGTAAGGACAAATCCAGGTCATCAGAAGAGTCAGAAGAAATAAATCCTAATCAGAAGATTCATAATCAAGCTCAGCCCTAGGCCTCGGGGGGGGGGGGGGGGTGACTACCCCTGATTAGAGTTATTAGATTTTCAACCCTTTTTATCATTTGCTTTTTAGGCATAGGGGCCTGAGCATGTGGCCTGGGCATCGTTTTTTTAGACATGGATTGAAATTTAGGCCTTAGTAATGAAGGAGATGTCGATTTAATATGCAAGTCCGTAGGCCTGAATACACCCTCAGAAGCCGGTGCCTGCACAGCGACTCTGGACCCATCCAAGGTAGAGACATCCACGGGTTCCATAGCTGAAGTATTTTGCGGTATACCGGACTCCGAATGGGTCTCAGTAGAGGCCTGCAAATCAGAAGTAGTGGGTATCAGGGCTGCGAAAACGCCTGAGTGCTGGCAACTGGCTTAGGAGAAGTGTCGTCGGCAGTTTTTGACCTCGGCAGCCTGTCTCTGTCTTTACCTTTGCGTTTTTTCAGAATCCCGGTAGCCGGATGGCTAACCAACGACATTTCTGGATAATTAAACCGAGAACCGAAATATTTAGAGGCAAAAATGTTCCGGAGACAGATAGTGCGCTAATTAAATAAAGCACAAAACCGACAGCAAGGTATGTCGTGGTCAGGGCCTAGGCAAGGAATACAGTACAAATGAAAATCTTTATGAGGTATTTGCTTTCCACAAGTAATGCAATTATTAACTTTAACTGACATCGGTAAGGAGCAAGAAAAAGTTTCCCCAACGGGGTACTTAGCTTTAAGTTTAAGACTTCGGTTCTGAAACTTGAAAATGAAAATTTCAGTAGTTGGCCTACCGGCACTTGCGAACTGCTTCTGCTTCAGGCACCGCACTGCAAGAAAGACTGATGTAATGGCGTCGGCTGCATATTTTACACCCCTGACGACTTGACGTCACGGAAGAAGGGACAGCAACCGATGCAGGACCCAAGACTTTGTTAATCAGGCCGATTGAGGGAAAAGTACAGTTTTGTACCTACCATAAATGTAGATGTTCGAGTGCTAATACAGCTGCAGTCATAACAGATGGGTTCTCCTGCCGTCAGGCGGGTCCTCGGTCGGCCGAATTCCAAAGTCTGGGTCCAGCGTCGGTTGTCGTCGCTTCTTCCCTGACGTCAGTGTGACAGGGGTATAAAGGAACCAGCCGACGACATCTTCTTCAGTTTTTCTTGCCCCAGATGTCAGGTGCCCCCAGAAGGAGGGCAATACATACATTTGTGTAATAAAGCAATGCAATATAATTAAAATACAGTAGTTGCAAGCAAATACACCATAAAAGAATATCCCAATCAGGTTGTATGAGGAGGTGGTAGCCAAGAGGCCTGTCCCAAGAGGGGAAGGAGGGAGGGAAACCTGGACTGCAGCTGTATTAGCACTCGAACATCTACATTTATGGTAGGTACAAAACTGTACTATGTTCATCGTGCATACAGCTGCAGTCATAACAGATGGGTAGAATCCCAAAGCTAAGAAAGGGGTGGTAGGCACTAGGTGGCACTAGGAGGAGCCAGGATGCCCTGCAAGACTGCAGTGGCAAAGCCTGCTCTGGTTTTGGAGTATAATGGTAGGTGGTAGTGCTTGGAGAAGGTATGCACAGAACTCCAAGTGGCTGCTTCCAAAATATCTTTGGTAGGAACTCCTCTGAGGAAAGCTGCAGAGGTAGCTGTGGCCCTTGTGGAATGAGATCTGATGCCTGTAGGTACAGTTTTGCCATGAAAAGAATAGCAAAAGCATATGCAGTGGGCTATCCATTTTGAGATTGTCTGTTTGGAAATTGGCTTTCCTTGAGCTCCTACAGCATAGGACACAAAGAGCTGTTCTGATTTTCTGAAAGGCTTTGTTCTGTCCAAATAAAAACGCAGTTGTCTGTGGATGTCCAAGGAATGTAGTAATCGCTCCCTTTGTTTTGAGGATTAGGATAAAAGGTAGGTAAGTGTATGGCCTGATTCAAAGCTACCCTGGATACCACTTTAGGTATAAAGGACGGGTTGGTTCGTAAGGAAACTCTGTCCTGATGGAAGATGATAAAAGGCTGCACAGCCATGAGAGCTTGTAGTTCTGAAACTCTACGAGCTGAGGTAATAGCCAGAAGGAAAGCTGTTTTCCAGGATAAATATTGCAAATCTGATGAGGCAGCTGGCTCAAAGGGAGGCAAGGTCAGTTTTCCAGAATGAAATTGAGATCCCAAGCAGGTATTGGTTGTTTCCTTGGGGTCTTAGATTCTTAGCCCCTCTGAGGAACTGTCTTAAGAGAGGGTGAGAGAATAAGGGTGGATCAGTGTTGTATTCTGCAGAAATGGCTGAGGCATGGATTTTGATGGAGGAGAATGAAAGTCCACTGCTTAGCAGCTCAGCTAGATACTGTAGTATTTGAGGTAAATTCAGTTTTCCAGGATCCTGGCCCTTTTTCTCATTCCAGACACAAAACCGTTTCCATTTTGCGGAATAAGCTTTTCTAGTTGACGGCCTTCTAGCCTCCAAAATGACATCCTGCACCTCCTTGGAGAGAAGGGTCTGTTGTAATGCTAAGGAATCTTCCATGCGGCTAGATTGAGTGTTTTTAGCTGGCTGTGAAGAGTTTTGAAGCTGTGCTGAGTCAGGAGAAGAGGCATTAGAGGCAGGGTCCATGGTGGGGAATGCGTCAGGCTCCTCAGGAGTGGGTACCAGTGTTGTCTTGGCCAGTCTGGAGCAATGAGAATCATCTTTGGTCTGTCTGCTCTGGTTTTCAATAGAACTTTGGGCAGCAGAGGAAGAGGTGGGAAGGCATAAACTGTCATTGATGTCCAACTGAAAGAGAGAGCATCCACTCTCCAGTCCTTTGGATGGAAAATCCTTGAGCAGAATTTTGTCAATTGGTGATTTTTGTGGGAGGCAAAGAGATCTATGTCCGTGCTTGGATTATTTCTGTAAAAACCTTTGGATGCAACGTCCATTCGTGTGGATCTGTCATATTTCTGCTTAGGTTGTCTGCCAGCGTGTTTTCCTTGCCTGGCAAGTACTGTGCTTGTAGTTCGATTTGTAAGTCCATGGCCATGTTCCAAAGTGACATGGCCAGTCTGCATAGGGGGTATGAATGTGTTCCTCCCTGTTTGTTTATGTACCACATAACTGTGGTGTTGTCCGTTCTTATCAGTAGTTGACCTGGTTGCAGAAGGTCTTTGAAAGCTATAATAGCATTTATTACTGCCAGCATTTCCTTTTAATTGATGTGAAGGTGCTTTTCTTTTTGGGACCATTTGCCCTGAATGCACCGATCTGCCATGTGTGCCCCCCAGGCGTAGTCCGAGGCGTCTGCTGTGATGACTTGATTTGCTTGAGGCTTGCTGAATGGAAGACCTGCTTGAGCCCACCACAGAAATTCCTTTTGTAGACATGGAATTAGTGGAATTATTGTTTCCAAACTGTGGCTGTGTTGAGACCATAGGTTTTTCAGGTACCATTGACGTTTCCTCATATGCAGCTTTGCACATGGGATTAGTAAGATGCAAGATGCCATGAATCCCAGAGCCTGCAGGATTTTCCTTGCAGTCAGCCTTGTGCAATTTGCTAGTGTTCTGAAGTATTGAGTTAGTTGCCCCTGCTTCTCTGGTGTGAGGTAGGCCATCTGGGTGTTTGTGTCCAAGTTGGCACCCAGGAAAATTATCTTTCGAGAGGGTATTTCGCCTTGATTTCATTTTGTTGACTGTGTATCCCAGAGAGTTCAACAACATTATTACATAAGCCAGATGTTTCAGAAGAATATGCTTGCTGTCCGCTTGGATCAGGCAGTCGTCCAAATAGGGGTATATTTGTATCCCTTGAAGTCTGCAGTAGGCAATTACTGATGCCAGGCATTTCGTGAATACTCTGGGCGCAGTAGATAAGCCAAAGGGCAATGCAGAGAATTGATAATAGGTTGAACCTGCAAGAAATCTGAGGTATCTTCTGCAATTTTGTCTGATTGGGACATGCAGGTATGCCTCCTTGAGGTCCAATGTTACCAGCCAAGACTCCTTGCCCAGCATGGGAAGAAGCTGCTGTAGGTTAAACTATTCGGGCCATCTAAATTCCACTCTTCAAATTTTCCCTTAGAACTACCTTCCTCGAGCTGTACTGCTGATCTAACTAGCATATCCTATAACTGAAAAGTTCATCTCTACTTGATTCCCAAGTAGACTATTCTCTATCTGTAAAGCCTAGCACTTACTCCTACAGTACTTGCACCTTGATAAAGCACTCTTATTATAGATAGTACCCCACCAGCCTAAAACCCACTTCCCCTGGAGTCCTTTGAAAGTCTCTTTATCTACTACTTCTAGTATGTAGAGGGATCAGTTGCTAGTGTCCTCTCCAGCTCAACTGGTGAACCTGGGAATATTGAGGCAATGTTACAATTGCCTCATGTACACAGACAATCCTCTCCTTCTCCCACAAAACACAAATACAAGCAAGAGATGCAACTATACGGCCAAACTGGAGGCTGAGCTCTCTCAACATAGGACTGGCAAGACCAGACAGGAGGAGAAGGTAACCACACACAATACATACCCAGTCACACATGGTACCATCACAACTTCAAATCATACACATACTCACACAAAGACATACTCGGAGGCTCTTATCAAAAATTTACCAAAACAGCAGAGGCCACCAAAGCAGACACCCAAACAACTACCACCTCACGACCCAACACATGCAACACATAGACCACACAGTCAAAGTGTCAAACAGTCACAGCCCTTAAGGCCAAACAAAATGCCAGACATACTTGTCATTGGTGATTCCATCGTCAGACACACTGACGTCGCTCACCAGACTGAGTAAGGAGAAGGTCACAGTAAGCTGCCTGTCGGGCTAGAATCCGCCACATAACGCAAGCACTCAGGTCTCTCAACAGCAGGTACAGCACGACTCAGTCATTGTCCACGCTGGTGTCAACGACCTGAGACGTACCTCCTTGGACTACATGAAAAGGGACATCGAGGAGCTCTCTGATTATGTAGCCCGGCAGGTATGACCCTCACCTTGAGCAGTATCCTACCTTCACCTAGAATGATGACACAATAGAGTGATAAGATGATCAGCTTTAATAATTGGCTTAAATTCTGGTGTCATTCAAAGGGGATCCAATGTCTGTCTGCCTGAGATGACATGCTGGACAAGCCACGCTGCTGAAGGGACGGCTTGCACCTGTCACCCTGGGCTTCCGGATATTGGCAAAGGCTCTTGCCACCCCATAGTGCCTTTTTAGGCAAGGCTCAAATTCTAAACCTACCACCCTAGAACACCAAAAAGGAAAAACTTAGGGTAATGCTGCTCAATGCCAGAAGTCTCAATCTCAAGATGCACGCACTGAGGCCCTTCTCAATATGGAGAACATCAATGTCTGTCCTGTGACAGAAACCTGGTTCAAGGCTCCTGAGAGCACCCCAGCACTAACAGGTTTCACCTCATATCATGCTCCGCCCCAAAATCCGGACAACACCAAGAAAGGAGGGGTGTCCATATTCATAAAGGACACCCACACCTCAAGGTTGGTGGCAACGCACGATGCATCGGAGACCATCCAGGTGCAATTAACCATAGGCAAGACTGCTCTGCAATTTGTAGCATGTTACAGGCCACCCTCTCAAACTCAGGAACCTCACATGGCCTTCCTGAAAACATTGGAGGGATAAATGTATCTCCAAACACCATCATACTAGGTGACTTCAACTACCCTAATATAGACTGGGAACACTACTCAAGCCCTAACACTCTAACCCAAAGATTCCTGGAGTTCATAAACTCAAATGCCATGGAACAACTAGTCACCATCCCCACAAGAGGAGAAAACATACTTGATCTCATCATCATGAACATGGGATCAAAATGTTCAAAACCAGAAGTATACCCTCACTGGTGAGATCAGATCATAAACTAATCTCGCTGGAGGTCCTCATCCCGCCCACCTGAAACAAAAAGACCACAGTGAAAAACTTCTCAAAAGCCGATTTCACACTTCTAAAAACTAGTGTGGTCTCCTTTAAGGCCCCTGAGCCAGTGGTAAACATTACTCAAACCGCTGAATCACTTACAAATGCCTTCTACCAGCACCTACAGGACTGCATGGATCAGGCAATCCCAAACAAAACTAAGACTCTCTGTACCAAAGGCAAGCGTCCAGTCTGGTGGACCCCAGCCATAAACAAGCTCTACAACAAAAGGAGGAAGCTACTACAAGATAGAGCAAAATCCTTGAAAGGTAAGACACCTTTAATCATTATAAGTAAAAACTAAGAGCTCTCATAAAATCATCCAAGGCAAATTTTGAGAGAAAAATCGCCAAGGACTCTAAAGACAATCATAAGGCCTTCTTTAGCTATGTTAGAAACCTAGGAGGAAACTCCCAGATATGCTCAGAATTAGTTCAAAATGATGTGAAAATTACTGAACCTACACACATTGCTAACATACTGGCTGACAGGTTCAGTGCAAACTTCTCCCCAAAAGGAGAGATATCTATTCCAGAGGATTGTAGCCCCCAAACATCTCCAACGCCCAGGTGAGAACTGCCCTCACTAAGGCAAAAACACAGCATCCATGGGACCGGATGGTGTCCCCGGCTGTGTGCTTCATGAACTCAACGAGGAATTAAACCCACAGTTAGGACAGCTGTTTAATCTTAGCCTCACCTCAGGATACGCACCAAGGAGTGGCGCGGCGACTGTGGTCCCACTTCATAAGGGCGGTGCCTCCACAGACCCTGGAAATTACCGCCCATTAGCTTGACAAGCCTTATCTGCAAAGCCATGGAGAGGATCATAATGGAACTCATAAATAAAGACATACGGAACTTGCAGACTTTGGATCCAACCCAGTTTGGCTTTGTCAAAGGCAGATCCTGCCTCTTAAACTTGGTTGACTTTTTCGAGACAGTCACCAAGGCCATTGATGAGGAAAGGCAGTCCATACAGCCTACCTCGACCTGGCAAAGGCCTTGACACAATACCCCACTCAGGTATCATCGAAAAACTCATCAGCTTGAATGTAAACCCATACATCACAAGATGGGTTGCAAACTGGCTAAGCGACAGAACCCACAGGGTCAGAGTTGCTGGAGCCATGTCAGACTCAAAGCCTGTCACAAGTGGTGTCCCACAGGGCTCAGTCCTGGGTCCACTCTTGTTCGGCATCTACTTTTCTGAAGTACAAGCAAACACAGGAGGGTTATGGCTGACAAAGTTTGCAGATGACTGCAAACTGGCCCATAGTCGAAAACACATCTGACACAGATATCCTCCAGAAGGGCCTCACAGAAACGGATAACTGGTGCCAGAGCCATGGCCTGAAGTTAAACGCCAAAAATGCATAGTCATACCCTTGGGAAAACAAGGTTACCCCTAGCTACCATATAGGTGGCAATCCACTGAGCACAGAAAAAGTCATCAGGGATCTGGGGACCCAAGTTGACAGTAGCCTCGTTTGACACTCATGTTGCTAAAGTAGTTAGGAAAACCTTCTATATCGCCCACCTGATCATGAAGGGATTCACATCTAGATCAAGGGAGGTCATCGTCCCCTGTACTCATCACTCATTAGAACTATGATTGAGTACAATGCCCGCTCGAATGTATCTGACCAGACACCTGCTGCAGCTTGAAAGGCCCTAAAAGTTCCTCACCAAAAGGATAAAGGGTCTCAAAATATGTCTTATGCTGCCCGACTGAAAGAACTCCAGCTCTATTCAGTCTCATACCGCTTGCTCAGAGGTGACCTGTGCCTGACATATAAGGCCATGTCAAACCCAGATTTGATGAATATGCTTCACCTCAAAAATCTAGATCCCTCAGAACCACAAGGGCGGGAGACTTAAACCTTGACACGGTTATAAATAGAACGTGCTGGAGGGACAGATTCATCACCCAGAGACTCCCTATGCTGTGGAACAAAATCCCGGTACATGTGAGGCAGAGCACCTCGCTGGCCTTGTTCAAGAGGAATCTTGACCAATGGATGGGAGATCGCAGATATACCCCAGGGATTACTTCAGTGTCACTGCTTGACAGAGGCACAGAAAAATGATAGGCATAGTTTTTATTCAAACTAAAGGGGTGGCGAAAGCCACATAACTATGGGCTAGGCTTATAAATGCCCTTGGGCAGATAGCCTAGTATGAACCTATGAACCTATAGAGTGAGCATCTTGAATTTTGGTACGAGTAGAAATGTGTTTAGGATGGATAGGTCCAAAATAGGTCTCCAATCTTTTCCCTTCCTTGGTACCAGGAATAGTCTGGAATAAAAACCTTGACCTTGTTCATGCGTAGGTACCTCTTGAACAGCTTTCATGTCTATGAGATCTGTAATTTGCATTTGTGCCTTTGCCCTTTGATTGTGTGGCAGGTTTGGCATGCCTCTCATTTTTGGAAGGGTGTGAAAATGGAATCTGTAGCCTCTGTTTATAATGTCCAGGATCCATTTGTCTTTTGTGACAATATGCCAATTTTTTGAAAATAATGCCAGTTTTCCTCCTAAGGGGGCTGCCATTTGTGTCTTGTTTGGCATGCAAAGGGGAAAGTCATTGGGCTTGCTTTCTGAATGATTGCGAGTTATCCTCACCACCTCTTTGTGTAGGAGCTTGCCACTGTCTGCCTCTAAACGATCCTTGGGATTGTCCTCTGCCCCTCGGGCACCTGTATCTACCTCTCTGGGGTCTGTCCATGGCTGGAAAGGACCAATTTTTGGAAGGCCAATTTCTGCTGAAACGTGGGGGTTGTACCTGTAGAAAATCTTTCACAGTTTGCATTGATTTAGCCTTTTCCTCCATTTTCCTTAATACCTCCTCAGCATTAGCACCAAATAATACATCCTGTTGTAAAGGGGCATCTAGTAATTTAGCTTTGACATGATCAGGCAAGGTTTGTTCCTTGAGCCAGGCATGTCTACGTATGACTGATCCTGTAACAGCAGCTCTACATGAGGCCTCTAGAGCATCAAAACCACATTGTAAGGTATGCTTACCCACTTGTTCTGCACTATGCATCAAATCCTGCAACTCCTTCAAGTCTGGTTGTTCAGGTTGTGACATTTTACTTTTCAATTGTGATAACAAAAACTGTTGGTATTTTAGCATATGGAACTGACAGTTTAAGGCCCTCATGGTTAATGTAGCCGAGGTATATACCTTTTCCCCCCACCTTTCTAAGGATCTGGAATCTCTCTCGGAAGGTAACGGATTTTTAGCAGTGGAGGCCTTAATTCCCTTGGGGCCCTGTGAGATGGTTTCTGGGTCAGCAGCATGGCTTTTGTATAGAAATTGGTGTGAGTCAGGAACCCTGTAGTACCTGTCAGGCTTGACTGGGGCTGGAGGCAGAGAATCCGGGTTAAGGCAGGCCTCCGAGTAAACATCATCTAGGATGTCCAAGACAGGAGGTATAGCCAGAGGCCTGTGCTGACGTAGGAAGAGAAATTCCCTAAGCCTTTTCTTGGAATCTGAATAATCTTGGCCTTCCCAGTGGAAGTGTTCCCTTAAGGTATGCAAAGTTTCCCCAAATGAGTAATCCTCTGGGGATACAGAAGGAATGGACTCCTCTGCATCAGAGTCTTCAAAAGGGAGTAAGAATGTTCCTGATCATCAGAGTGCTCTGAAATAATGGAGCCCTGATCAGAGGAGGGATTCTTCCTCCACTCTGGGCCTTTGTCCGTGGGGTTGAGAACCCTGATAAGAGTAATTAAATCCTCAGCCATTTTAAGCATCTGTTTTTAGGCATGGGGCCTGGAGATGGGCCCTGTAGCTTGTCTCTTAGAATGCATGGCTGCTTTAGACTTAGTGAAAGCCTTGATGGAAAAGAAGAGGAAGGTCTGAAGACACCTTGAGTGGAGGTAGACCTGTCCACAATTTGAGGTTCAACGCCAAGAGTGGCTTCAGTATCTGTAGTCGGGTGTGGGCGAGCCTGCGACCTCGGCACAGGAGACACCGCCAATGAAGTGTCGTCAGTAGTCAGGGGCTGCGTGAGGCCTCGCTGAGAACCGGACCACGTGGTAGTCGGCTTTGGCGTGGTGTCGGTGAGGCCGCTGGACCTCGTGTCGGTCCTTATCTTAGCTTTTAGACAAAACTGGAGTCGGAGTATCCCGACATAATATAGTTAAATGTTTTTCCAAAATAATGCTGGGCTTAACTCCGACGCTTAATGGTGCGTTTGTTGAATGTAGCACAAAAGCGACAGACTGAGACGTCGTGGTCTGGGCCTAAACAAGGTATACAGAGGGAATGGAAATCTTTATGCGGTATTTGCTTCCCACATGAAATACAATTATTAACTTTGTCTGACATCGGTCTGAGGCAAGAAAAGTTTCCCCAACAGGGTACTTAGCTTTCAAGAAGACTTCGGTTTCAAAATTTTCGTAATTTCAGGAGCTAGCCGACCGGCACTTGCGAACTGCTTCTGCTTCGGGCACCGCGCGGCAAGAAAGACTGGAGAAAATGGCGTTGGCTGGTTCCTTTATACCCCTGTCGCACTGACATCAGGGAAGAAGGGACGACAACCGACGCCGGACCTAGACTTTGGAATTCGGCCGACCGAGGACCTGCCTGACGGCAGGAGAACCCATCTGTTATGACTGCAGCTGTATGCACGATGAACATCCTGCAAGTAGATTACCTAAATGTAATGACTGCAACAGTGAAACATGAAGAACATCCAGTTTATTACATAAATCACAAATGGACACACTGTACAAGGACTATACACAAACGCATTTGTGTAACATCAGTGTTTGTCTCTCACAGTACAGTTTGTGATTTGTGTAATAAACTAGTTTTATGTACTATACCTCGTGGTTCTCCATACCTGAGGTACTTTATTAGTGGATTTATTGGTGGATTTTGGTGCCTTACTCTACAGTTTTGGTTTAGGCAGATGATGTTACTTTAACAAGTGCACATGTAAAAATGGTAATAAATTCAACCAAATCTATAAATGTAGCACAGAACTGTTAAACAGCACTGAGATAGTTAGAGCAAGTAAAGAAAAAAAAAAAGGACAAACCCAAGGTGTTGTACTCAAAGCTGCTCAAACCTGAAAATTACAGTTTTGTACCTACCATAAATGTAGATGTTCGAGTGCTAATACAGCTGCAGTCATAACAGATGGGTTATCCTGCCGTCAGGCGGGTCCTCGGTCGGACGAATTCCAAAGTCTAGGTCCAGTGTCGGATGTCGTCGCTTCTTCCCTGACATCAGTGCTGCAGGGGTATAAAAGAACCAGCCGACGCCATTTTCTTCAGTTTTTCTTGCCCCAGATGTCAGGTGCCCCAAGAAGGAAGGCAAAACATAAATTTATGTAATAATGCAATGTAATATAATCAAAAAACAGTAGTTGCAAGCAAATTCACCATAAAAGAATACCCCAATCAGGTTGTATGAGGAGGTGTTTGTCATTAGGCCTGTCCCAAGAGGGGAAGGAGGGAGGGAAACCTGGACTGCAGCTGTATTAGCACTCGAACATCTACATTTATGGTAGGTACAAAACTGTACTATGTTCATTGTGCATACAGCTGCAGTCATAACAGATGGGTAGAATCCCAAAGCTAAAAAGGGGTGGCAGGCACTAAGTGGAACTAGGAGGAGCAAGGATGCCCTGCAAGACTGCTGTGGCAAAGCCTGCTCTAGATTTAGAGTATAGTGGTAGGTGATAGTGCTTGGAAAAAGTATGTACAGAACTCCAAGTGGCTGCTTCCAAAATATCCTTGGTAGGAACCCCCGTGAGGAAAGCTGCAGAGGTAGCTGTGGCCCTTGTGGAGTGAGATCTGATGTTTGTAAGTACAGTTTTTCCATGGAATGAATAACAAAAGCGTATGCAGTGGGCTATCCATTTTGAGACTGTCTGTTTGGAAATGGCCTTTCCTTGAGCACCTGTAGCATAGGACACAAAGAGTTGCTCTGATTTTCTGAATGGCTTTGTCCTGTCCAAATAATAACGAAGCTGTCTGTGAATGTCCAAGGAATGTAGTAGTCTCTCCCCTTTGTTTTGTGGATTAGGATAAAAAGTAGGTAAGTGGATAGCCTGATTCAAGGCTACACTGGATACTACCTTTGGCATAAAGGAAGGGTTGGTTCATAGGGAAACTCTGTCCTGATGGAAAATGATGAAAGGTTGCACAGCCATGAGGGCTTGTAGTTCCGAAACCCTGCATGCTGAGGTGATAGCCAGAAGGAAGGCTGTTTTCCATGACAAATATTGCAGTTCTGTTGAAGCAGCTGGCTCAAATGGAGGTAGGGTCAGTTTTTCTAAAATGAAATTGAGGTCCCAAGCAGGTACTGGTTGCTTCCTTGGGGGTTTTATATTCTTAGCCCCTCTGAGGAACTGTCTTAAGAGCGGATGAGAGAATAAAGGAGGATCAGTGTTGTATTGTGCAGAAATGGCTGAAGCATGGATTTTGATGGAGGAGAATGAAAGTCCACTGTTTAGCATCTCAGATAGGTACTGTAATATTTGAGGTAAATTCAGTATCCCAGGATTCTGTCCCTTTTTCTGATTCCAGGCACAAAACCGTTTCCATTTGGCGGAGTAGGCTTTTCTAGTAGAGGGCCTTCTGGCCTCCAAAATGACATCCTGCACCTCCTTGGAGAGGAGGGTCTGTTGGGAAATCAAGGAATCCTCCATGCGGCTAGACTGAGTGTTTTCAGCTGACTGCGAAGAATTTTGAAGTTGTGCTGGGTCAACAGAAGAGGAATTAGAGGCAGGATCCATGGTGGGGAATGCGTCAGGCTCCTCAGGAGTGGGTACCAGTGTTGTCTTGGCCAGTCTGGAGCAATGAGAATCATCTTTGGTCTGTCTGCTCTGGCTTTTAGTAGAACTTTGGGCAGCAGAGGAAGAGGTGGAAAGGCATAAACTGTCAATGTTGTCCAGCTGAAAGACAGTGCGTCCACTTTCCAGGCCTGTGGATGATAGGTCCTTGTGCAGAATTTTTTCAATTGGTAATTTCTGTGGGTAGCAAAGAGATCTATGTCTGGCCTTCCCCATGCTTGAATTATCTTTGCAAAAACTTGAGGATGCAACTTCCATTCGTGTGGATCTGTCATATTTCTGCTTAGGTTGTCTGCCAGCGTGTTTTCCTTGCCTGGCAGGAATTGTGCTTGAAGTTGGATTTATAATTCCAGATCCGTGTTCCAAAGAGACATGGCTAGCCTGCACAGGGGGTATGAATGGGTTCCTCCCTGTTTGTTTATGTACCACATCACTGTGGTGTTGTCTGTCCTTATCAATAGCTGGCCTGGATGCAGTAGGTCTTTGAAGGCCATAATAGCATTTTTTACTGCTAGCATTTCCTTTTGATTGATGTGTAGGTGTTTTTCTTCTTGGGACCATTTGCCCTGAATGCACTGATCTGTCATGTGCGCCCCCCAGGCGTAGTCCGAGGAGTCTGTTGTGATGATTTGATTTGCTTGAGGCATGCAGAATGAGAGACCTATGTTTCTTTGGCATGCTTGAGCCCACCACAGAAATTCCTTTTGGAGACATGGAATGAGTGGTATAATTGTTTCCAAACTGTGGTTGTGTTGAGACCATAAGTTTTTTAGGTACCATTGAAGTTTCCTCATATGCAGCTTTGCACATGGGATTAGCAGGATGCAAGATGCCATAAATCCCAGAGCCTGCAGGATTTTCCTTGCAGTCAGCCTGGTGAAGGTTGCCATTTTTCTGAAGTATTGAGATAGTTGCCCTTGTTTCTCTGGCGTGAGGTAAGCCATCTAGGTGTTTGTATTCAAGCTGGCACTCAGGAAAATTATTGTTTGCGAGGGTATTCGTTTTTATTTATTTTTGTTGATTGTGTATCCCAGAAAGTTGAACAACTTTATTACAAACGCCAGGTGTTTCAGAAGTATGTGTTTGCTGTCCGCTTGGATCAGGCAGTCGTCCAAATATGGGTATATTTGTATCCCTTGAAGTCTGCAGAAGGCAATTACTGATGCCAGGCATTTCGTGAACACTCTGGGCGCAGTAGATAAGCCAAAGGGCAATGCAGAGAATTGATAATGGGTTGAACCTGCAAGAAATCTGAGGTATCTTCTGCAATCTTGTCTGATAGGGACATGCAGGTATGCCTCCTTGAGGTCCAATGTTACCAGCCAAGACTCCTTGCCCAGCATGGGAAGAAGCTGCTGTAATGTGAGCATCTTGAATTTTGGTACGACTAAATGTGTGTTTAGGATGGATAGACCCAAAATAGGTCTCCAATCTTTGTCCTTCCTTGGTACTAGGAATAGTCTGGAATAAAAACCTTGACCCTGTTCTTGTGCAGGTACCTCTTGAATAGCTTTCATGTCCATGAGAGCTGAAATTTGTTTTTGTGCCTCTGCCCTTTGATTTTGTGGCAGGTTTGGCATGCCTCGCATTTTTGGAAGGGTGTGAAAGTGGAATCTGTAGCCTCTGTCTATAATGTCCAGGATCCATTTGTCTTTTGTGACAATATGCCAATTTTTTTAAAATAATGCCAGTTTTCCGCCTAAAGGTGCTGCCATTAAAGCTTTGCTTGGCATGCAAAGGGGAAAGTCATTGTGTCTGCTTTCTGAATGGCTGTGATCTATCCTCTCCACCTCTTGGTGTAGGTGCTTGCCATTGTCTGGCTCTAAATGATCCTTGAGATTGCCCTCTACCCCTCGGGCACCTGTATCTACCTCTTTGAGGTCTGTCCGTGGCTGGAAAGGACCAATTTTTTGAAGGCCAGTTTCTACTGAAACGTGGAGGTTGTACCTGTAGGAAATCTTTCACTGTTTGCATTGCTCTTGACTATTCCTCCATTTTCTTTAATACCTCCTCAGCTTTAACACCAAACAATACATCTTTTTGAAGAGGTGCATCTAGTAATTTAGCTTTGACATGATCTGGTAAGGTTTGCTCTTTGAGCCAAGCATGTCTACATATGACAGATCCTGTAACAGCAGCTCTACATGAGGCCTCTAAAGCATCAAAACCACATTGCAAGGTAGGTTTACCCACTTGCTCTGCACTATGCAACAAATCCTGCAACTCCTTCAAGTCTGGTTGTTCAGGTTGTGACATTTTGCTTTTCAACTGAGATAACAAAAACTGTTGATACTTTAACATATGGAACTGACAGTTTAATGCCCTCATGGTTAACGTGGCCGAGGTGTATACCTTTTTCCCCCACCTTTCTAAAGCTCTGGAATATCTCTCTGAAGGTAATGAATTTTTGGCAGTAGAGGCCTTAATTCCCTTGGGACCCTGTGAAATAGTTTCTGGGTCAGCAGCATGGCTTTTGTATAGGAATTGGTGTGAATCAGGAACCCGGTAATACCTGTCAGGCTTAACTGGAGCTGGTGGTAAAGAATCTGGGTTAAGGCTGGCCTCTGAATACACATCATCTAATATGTCTAAGACAGGAGGGATAGCCAGAGGCCTGTGCTGAGGGAGCAAGAGAAAATTCCTGAGCCTTTTCTTGGAATCTGAGTAATCTTGGCCTTCCCATTGGAAGTGTTCCCTCAAGGTATGCAAGTTTTCCCCAAAAGAATAGTCCTCAGGGGGGGGGGGGGGGGGGGGAGAGGGAATGGACTCCTCCGCATCAGAATCTTCAAAAGGGGAGTATGAATATTCCTGGTCTTCAGAATGTTCTGAGGTAATGGAGGTCTGGTCCAAGGAAGGGAAGTCTTCCTCCAATCTGGGCCTTTTGTCCGAGGGGGGTTGAGAACTTTTAGTTATGTACTCACCATAACTTCAGATGTTTGGGATCCATCTCGCCTACATTCTGAATGATGGGTTCGGAGCCGATCCCTCGGCTCCGACTCGGCACGCTTATGCCAAAGAGCGAAGTCTCTTATTGGCTGAGCTTACTATATCCCAGGATGCACCACCATCAGTCCCCCAGATCTAGTTTGTCCGCATACATGCACACATGCATACCCTGCTTATATAACATCGTCAGATGAAACAAGATAAAAACAGTGGAGCTCAAAACCGCTTCTATCTCTTCTGGTCTGCAAGGCAGGGGAAGGAGGGTAGGTATCAGGAATGTAGGTAGATGGATCCCAAACATCTGAAGTTATGGTGAGTACATAACTAAAAGATGTTATGTGATCCTATCTCGCCTACATTCTGAATGATGGGACAGCGCCCTAGCACCTGAATCCTGGGTGGCTCACTGGAAAACACTCCTGAGTACCGTGGAACCAAATGAAGCTCGTCCTTTAGATGCCACATCCAATTTGTAGTGGGAAATGAAAGTGTGCGGGTTGGACCAAGTAGCCGCAGCACAAATTTCCAAATAGCGAGCTTGGAATGAAAAGCTATAGAAGTAGCCATAGCTCTGGTAGAATGAGCTTTGATAGATGATGCAAGTTGCTTATTTGAAGAAGAATAGGCCTGAGTTATGCAATCTCTGATCCATTTTGAGATTGTAGCTTTTGTGATGGTTTGGCCCAATTTATTATCTGAGAAGGACACAAACAACTGGTCTGACTTACGAAGTTGCTGAGTCCTGTCTAAATAGAAGCGTAATTGCCTGTGAACATCCAATTTATGGAGAGTGTATTCTGCTTCATTAGAGAATTTTGGAAAGAAAACTGGTAGTTCTAGAGATTGTTGAAGACAGAAACTAGAGCAGACCTTCGGGACAAAGGATGGATTAGGCCTAAGAGATACTCTATCTTTGTGGAAAATCAGATATGGTGGTTTAATAGACAGGGCTTGAAGCTCTGAGACTCTTCTTGTCAAGTAATAGCCACTAAGAATGCCGTTTTCCATGACAGATATTTTAATTCGCATGTAGCAGCCGGTTCAAAAGGGGATGTTAATGCCAAGCACTAAATCAAGATCCCACGGAGGTGCAGGATGAAAAACTGGTGGTCTTAACAGACTCGCACCCGTAATGAATGTTTTGCATAGCCTGCTGCTCATCAAAGGAGGATCCGTGGATTCATGGAATTTAGAGATAGCAGCTAGTTGAACTTTAATAGTTGAGACAGAAGATCCCTGATTAAATAGGGATGTTAAGAATTTCAAAACCTCTGGGACCGGAGCAGTGATAGGGTCTAAGCCCTTGAGTTGAGCCCAGATAGCAAACCTCTTCCACTTACTGAGGTACAATTTGTTAGTGGTGGGTTTGTGGGCAAGACAAAATGTGAACAACTTCCGGATCTAGTGTGTGTCTTCTAACTAAGGTCGGAAGTGGAGGAGCCAAGCTGTCAATTTCAGAGATTGAAGGGACTGATGCCGATGTCCCGACTGATGGATTAGCAAATCCGGATCAGGTCTAAGGTCCACGGATCGTCCACTGCATGCTTTTTCAGGTAAGGAAACCATATCTGACGAGGCCAGTATGGGGCAATCAGAATCATTGAAGACCTTAGCTGAGAAGCTTTTTGAATGACTTTGGGAAGGAGTGGAATTGGAGGAAAAGCATAAAGCAACCCTGTTGGCCAGGGTTGTGCTAGAGCATCCATGGCCGGTACTTCCTGATGTGGAATCAAGGAGAAGAACCTTTGGCACTTGGTGTTTTGTGGAGTCGCAAATAGGTCGCAGCACGGCGTCCCCCATCTCTTGAAAACCTGGGCTGCTACTGCGGTTTAGAGACCATTCGTGAGGAGAGAGAATTGTCCTGCT
Organism: Protopterus annectens; assembly: GCF_019279795.1. Lineage (NCBI taxonomy): Eukaryota > Metazoa > Chordata > Ceratodontiformes > Protopteridae > Protopterus > Protopterus annectens. The sequence continues at coordinate 388,665,651 of NC_056750.1, forward strand.
TAATTTGTCCGCCAATACATTTGACTTTCCGGGATGTGGGTAGCTACCAAGAAGCGGTTGGTAGCTACAGCCCATTCCCACACTCTCATGGCCTCTCTGCAAAGGGGATACGATCTGGTCCCTCCTTGTTTGTTCAGATACCAAACCACCGACATGTTGTCTGTGTGGATGGCGATGATGCCCTGAGGAAGGAACTTGTGTAAGGCCTGTAGGGATAGAAGTACAGCCCTCATCTCCAACACGTTGATGTGGAGAAGAGCTTCGGGAAGCCAGGAGCCCTGAACTAGCCTGCCCAGAGAATGCCCTCCCCACCCTATCTGGGAGGCATCTGTCGTCAGGGTAACCACTGGAGGGGGGAGAACAAAGGGTTTTCCCTGATCCAAGTTGGATGTCTGAAGCCACCAGCGCAGGTCCCTTTGCATGTTTCCGTAATCATGATGTGATGATTGAGGGAAGATCTTGAAAGGACCATTGAGTTGATAAGAGCCACTGAAGAATCCTCATGTGTAACCTTGCTAGAGGAACTAAAAGTACCGTGGCAGACATTGAGCCTAGAACCTGTAGGACCATCCTGGCTGGGGCTTTGGATCTCGAGATCAGAGCTTGAACTTGGCCCTGTAAGGTTCGGATCCTTTCGGCAGGAAGAAAGACACGATCAATCTTGAGTCTATCTCTGCTCCTATAAACTTTATGCGCTGAGAGGGCAGCAAGACAGACTTTGACCAATTGAATGTAATCCCCAGGAAACACCCAGGAGATGGTGGCTTTGAGGTTGTGCATAAGTAGATGCCTGGTGGTAGCAGTCAGGAGCCAGTCGTCGAGATAGGGAAACACTTGGAATCCAAGGCTCCTCAGGTGAGCCGTCACTACTGCCAAACACTTGGTGAACACCCTGGGGCTGTGGTGAGACCAAAGGGCAGAGCACAAAATTGGTAATGACTGGCTCCCAGGCTGAAGCGCAGATACCTTCTGGACGCCTGATGTATCGGTATGTGATAATAGGCGCCCTGAGGTCTATGGAGCACATCCAAACATCCTTCTCCAACAACGGGAGAATGGATTGCAACGTGACCATTCGAATTTGGATTTCGACGGATAGGTTCAGTCTGCTGAGATCCAATATTGGTCTCAGGTCCCCTGTCTTTTGGCACTAAAAGAACCTGGAGTAATTTCCTGATCCGATTTGGTCTGTGGGGACCAGTTGATGACTCCTTTTGTAGCAGCTTTGAAGCTTCTGGCTGCTATTTCCCTTTGACTGGGTGGTGGGTCCGGGATTCTCTTGGACGGAGGGGTGAGCATTTGAATGGGATGATGTAACCTCCGCACTATCCAAGCACCCATCTGTCCTGGAGTGATTGACTCCCAGGCTTTTAGGTGCTTGGCGAACGACACCGACTGGCTCGAGCAGCACAGCCGGGCAATCCCTCATGTTGTGTGGGAGGCTGAAGAGCCACGAAAGGACTCGCGGTCTCCAGAATTGGGGCCCTCTGCCGCCTCTGGGACGGCGCCCTGAAAAATTTCCCGCCCTCTGCCTCTGGACGGGAATCTTCCTGCTGTTGGGAGAAAACTTATAGATTTTGAACCACATTTTCCCTCCTTTGGCCTTGGGGTAAGGCCGAAAGGGAGTGGAATAACGGGCCCCCTACGGCAGATAACGTTTTCCCTCTTGCTCACAGCGGTAAGGGTGTCTTTCACCTTGGGTCCAAACAATGAGGACCCATCAAAGGGAGCGCCGTGAAGGAAGACTTGAAGGCCTCCGCAAACTGACACAAGCGGAGCCAGGCCTGTCTATGTAGAGCCACGCCTGTGCCTGCCGCTCTACCCGCCTTCGCCGCATAGGATATGAGCCTCATGGACGAGTTAGCAATTGACGAAGGATAGCCAACTGAGAGCTAACGGACTGGGCTAGCTGCTCAGGTAGGTTACCCGAGAGGAGTCTGACAACTCCTTGACCAGATCCCTCTGAAGCCTGGTAAAATGTGCCAAATAATTCAGAGACCTTAAGGTAAAGGCCGCTGAAGTCAGGGTGCGCTTGCACCTATCCATACTCCTAGACTCCTTATTAGGAGGATGGATGGACGCTGAAGCCTCTGCCACGCCCTGCTGTGTAGCAGATGCCACCACCATGGCATCTACAGCCACGCCTTTAGTAAGGAACTCCTTCTCGGGGAGCAGATAAGAATTTGTTTGGACGAGAAGGGACTGGTTCCACAGTATCCGGGTTCCCCGCCCTTCGACAAACTAAATCCAGAAGCTCGTCAAGGGCGGAGATACCCAGGAGGCGGAGGGCTGAGCCCCAAAGGCCTTGAGGAGCACTGATTCGTCCGCAGAGGGGTTTGGACATCCAGCCGCCTCGTTGTTTGAGGATCTCTAAGATGTCTGCAAAGGAGACATCATCCGAGGACGACTTAGGGGACCCTCTGCATCATCCATATCCGTGTCCGATGTGATAGACTCGGGGAGTCCACGTGCTTCCTCTTGCACGATCTCTTCCTTGGGGTTCCTCTGGAGATGACTCAAGAACCCTCAGGAAGAGGGAACCCCACTGGGGTAACCTCAGGCCTCGGGGCTCCGCTGGCTACGGACAGGGAACTGCCAAAGACCCAGTCTCCACGCCCAGGAAGGTGCTGGTAAAACCGGAGAGATGGTCAAGAGGATTTGGCCAAGGCACTCCTCATGGCTCTGAAAGCCGGACCTCCAGAATCCTGGGAGCGCCCAGTCTCGGGCCATGATAGTAGACGGAAGTCCCAGAGCCGGGCACCGAGAGGGAGGCTCGGAACCGAAAGCATCGGTCCCAAACATCACCCTCGGGTCCAGCCAAGAAGTCCGCGTACCAAACTCGGACCCGAGGCCCGGTTGGAGTAAGGGTCGGAGCCGACCCTGAGATCTCCACCGGCTCTAAAAGCACCTGCCCGACGGAGCCAAGCAGTCGGAGGAGGAATAGCAACGGGTGGGTCATGGCCATCGGCCGAAGCCAACTGGGTCGGAGCCAAACAAATTTTGGAAGACTGGGGACTGGAAAAGTCTTTGGAGCACCCTGTCTATATCAGAATCCGACATTCTCAAGACCGAGAGGAAACAGAACGGGTTCGAGAAGACCTCTCCTCGGCCCCAAGGGACTAGGGGACCCGGCCCGAGGCGACTCGATGAGAATCGGCGCCGAGGAAACGCACACACCAGATTCCATCGGTGCCGAGGTAGACTTCGCCGAGGAGGAAGTGTCTGAGCTGGCGACCCTTGTCGGCTCCGAGCAGTGGAGCCGACGGTGACCCGCCTCGATGCCCCAGCCATCGGCTCGGCCCGAGGAGTCGATACTGGAGGCATCGAGGCAGACCGTTCGACCTCGGCTCCAAGTCTTTGGAGCCGAAGGAGAGGCCTGCCTAGGTCTCTTGGCAGTCGGATCAGACGGACTGGTCGGAGCCCTTTCTTTTTGGCAGGAGTCGGAGCGAAGACAAGGCTTCTTCAAAAGAAGGTTTAATCAACCGCTTTAAGAATTAATTTATTTTTCCTCTCCTGGAGGACCCTAGAGGAAAAAGCGTGACATACGCTGCATGACTCCTGCAAGTGCTTTGCCCCTAAACAATAAACACAAAGTAGATGGTCATCTGTAACAGACATCTTACAAGCACATTTAGTACATTTTTAAAGCCCAAGGCCTAGGGGCTTGAGACATGATGTTAAACAATTTCTGACAGGAAATTTAACAACTGTAGAATCGCTTATAACAAAAACCAAGGCTTACAGAAAACAGTGTAAAACACAACCTTGGGTGTAATAACCGGGAACTTTAAAACACTAAAAAGTTCAGTTATACAGTTTGACCGAAAAGGCCCTGGATTGAAAGGGGAAAACAAACTCTACTCAATCACCCACAAGAAATTCCACTACTCAATCGTACACAACAGGCAGCAAAAGGCAGCAATAGCCGTTAAAACGGCTTTTGTGAAATACAAGCATAAAAAACTGACAGAAAAGTAGTTAATAAAAGCTACTCAGCCCAGCCAGCTCGAGACCACGTCCTTGCAGTTAAGCGGCAAACGAGATCTGGGGGACTGATGGTGGTGCATCCTGGGATATAGTAAGCTCAGCCAATAAGAGACTTCGCTCTTTGGCATAAGCGTGCCGAGTCGGAGCCGAGGGATCGGCTCCGAACCCATCATTCAGAATGTAGGCGAGATAGGATCACATAACATCCCCTGATAAGAGTAATCAAATCCTCAGCCATTTTGAGCATCTGTTTTTTAGGCATGGGGCCTTGAGAGGGGCTCTGTGGAGCTTGTCTTTTAATTTTCATGGCTGTTTTAGATTTTGTGAAAGCCTTAATGGAAAAAGAAGGCGGCGGCCTGAAGACACCTTGAGAGGTGGCAGGCCTGTCTAAACTCGGAGTTTCCCCGCCAAGAGTGGCGTCGGTATCTGTAGTCGGTGTGGGGGCCGAGGAGCCTGCGACCTCGGGCACAGCAGACACCGCTAAAGAAGCGTCATCGGTACTCAGGGGCTGCGTAGGCGCCTTGCTGAGAACCGGAGCACCTGTAGCCAGCTTTAGCGTGGTGTCGGTAGAAGTCATGACCTCGTGTCGGTCCTTATCTTTGCCTTTTTACTCAAAACTGGAGTCGGAGTATCCGGCGACATAATGTAATTCAATTTTTACAAAATAGTGTTGGGCTTAACTCCGACACTTAATAGTGCGTTTGTTGAATCTAGCACAAAAACGACAGGCCGAGACGTCGTGGTCTGGGCCTAAGCAAGGAATGCAGAAGGAATGGAAATCCTTAATTTGCTTCCCACATGAAATGCAATTATTAACTTTGTCTGACATCGGTGTGAGGCAAGAAAAGTTTCCCCAATGGGGTACTTAGCTTGCAAGAAGACTTCGGTTGAAAAATATTCGTAATCTTAGGAGCTGGTCGACTGGCACTTGCGAACTGCTTCTGCTTCGGGCACCGCGCGGCAAGAAAGACTGAAGAAAATGGTGTCTGCTGGTTCTTTTATACCCCTGCTGCACTGACGTCAGGGAAGAAGCGACGCCGGACCTAGACTTTGGAATTCGGCCGACCGAGGACCCGCCTGACGGCAGGATAACCCATCTGTTATGACTGCAGATGTATGCACGATGAACATCAGGGAAGCTCTGAATAAATGCGTAGTCTCACAAAAATGTAAGGCTTTCACATGAGCAGGATGAAAGACTCTTACACAGTTAAGTTATCAGGCCAATCAGATAAACATACTATAAGCCTTCCACTTGGATGGATTGAAATCAGTCTTCTGCTCCCACCAGGGTTGAGAAAAAAAGCTCAACGTAAAATTAACTGGTTTTGATAAGTGCAGAAAAATGCTTTACAACAAAAGCCAGAATTCCTGCAGTATCAGGAATCCTTGGAAATAAGTTCACAACCTTGAGAACTATTCCCAAATACAGAAATAAGCAGGATGAAAGACTTTTACACAGTTAAGCCCTCAGGCCAATAAGATAAACACAAAATGAGACAGCCTTCCAGACTGAAATCAACCCTCTGCTCTAACCAGAGTGCAGAAAAAAAAACTGTCAATGTCAAACTGGTTTTGAGCCCAAGTGCAGTAACAAATGTTTTACAACAAAAAAGCAGTACTCCTGCAGTATCAAGAATCCTTGGAAAGAGGTTCACAAACCCTGAGAAAAATAAACACAGAAAAAATGTATGCAAAGATAGGAGAATGTCTGCGAACACAGAAAAAACTTTGCAAAACTCACGAGAACTTTGGCAAACTCAGAACAAGTTTTACAGTATCAGAAGAGGTTAGGAAATACCAGAATACAGTTAAAACGATCTAAGAGCAGCACAGAAACAAACAGATGGAGCTTAATAAGTGCAGCCTGCAAAACAGTGATAAATTCAACGAAATCAAGTTATGCAGCACATAACTGTTAAAAAAACACCAAGAAAGGGCAAGTGCAAAAAAAAACTTGTATCAGCTTTGTAGGTCCCCAAATCGTTTTAGATGAACCCAGGGTCTTGTAGGCACAGATGTACAAGCTAGGCACACTGAAGCTTTGATTCAGACAATCCACCGTATGTTCTGATTTTTAAAAGACTTTCTTTTTGCTTTGGATAATGTGGAAAGCTGTGATAATATTTTTGAGCAGCTAGAGTTAAATTGCCAGGGTCTAATTTTGCCAAAATAACAGGAATCAACAAAATTCGGTTTAAAACAGAACTTTATAATAACATTTTTATGTGACTGAATAAAGAATTTGGGTATTGCTGCTTTACATAATTATGTGCAACATGCAATACTGCTTGTGAGTTTTTAAACATTAATTCAGCTGTGCACGTTCTTTATTCTAAAGAAGTCTGTGTTAAAGACAAAAGCACTAAACCCAGTTTTGATTCTAAGTTCTTTTTCATTAATTTTGTTTTTTTAATTATGACATAAAATAGGGAATCAGGAACAACCACATGCAGGAGGAGCTGAAGAAAGTGAAGATATCATTGCTGGAAGCTCCACTGTGCCCAACCAAGCGTGCTTCTCAACCAATCTGGAAATATAGAGCTGATAAATATATTTTTTGCACTTTAACAGCTCAGTGTTTCTTAACAGTACTACACTGTCTATTCGTTGCTTGACTAATTATTTACTTATCTATGTCTGCATTTATATATTTGCTGATCTGTGGCCAAATATTTCCTGATCTGTGCTGAAATTTTTATTTCTAAGGCATTTGGTACAGCACTTTAGCTTAAACTAACTTGTTCCACATAGGGGGTCCATTTACAGCTTTCTGGGCAGCAGGGAGTTTGCAGTGAACTTATTCCAGGGTGGAAAATCTGCTCTAACAGCTTTTGTGTTATCCGATTGTCTCAACGCTTGGCTTTTATCTTGCTGGTATAGAAGTGTTGCCTTTGTGTGAGTTTCTGCATATCATTGCTTGGAAGCTCCATTGTGCCTGACAGAGTGCGCTTCTCAAACAATCTGGAAATATACAGCTGATAATTACATTTTTTGCACTTTAACTGTTCAGTGTTACTTATCAGTACTGCACTATTTTTTGATTGACTAAATTCTTTACTTATCTGTGTCTGCATTTATATATTTGCTGACCTGTGGCTGAATTTTGTTTTTCTCTCACTGTCCCAGTCGACTGTTGTTGTGTTCTTAAAGTTGGTGGCTTTTGGAATTGCCCACCCCTACTGCAAATTTGATATGGCACACTTCTCCCAGTCCCATCTCATTAGCTCATTCTACCTAATACAGACATCATTTGGGAAGGCCACACCCCTTAGTCCCTTAACATTGAATTATCTCCTGCTCCTCCTCTCTCCCTTTCCACTTTATATATATATATATATATATATATATATATATATATAAAACCACTTTATTCAGCTGCTTATATTTTTCTGTATTTGTGTTTCTTCCTACTACTCTATTACTTCATCTTGCTTTTTCCTGCAGCTTGTTCTCTAGTGTTCCAACTGCATCTTTTCTGTTACACTTATTACTGCTTGTTTTGGTTTAAGCACTTGGTCTTTAGGCCCACCCCTTAGCTCTCCCTGGCCTTTCTCCCTTAGATTCTGACAAATATGGATGGACAATTTCCTACAGTTTGTCCTACCAGTCTGGTTGATATGGGCATCCTGAGACAGTGTAGCAACTCCCTTATGTACACGGACAACAATCTACTGCCACCACCTAGGAGCACAATTTGTGAGAGATGCAGTTACATTAGGAACCTAGAGTCCATGCTCTCTCCCTCTCAAGCCAGTACATGTGGCACTGAGAAGGTTGTCAACACAATCTCTACACCTCAAACATCACCCACATGTACACAACACACACCCACATATGCGGAGTTCCTCAACATAAACATACCCAAAGGAGACCTCCAAGGCAAAAATACACACTATCTCCACAACCCTCCACACTATATACCACATATAGTCCACACACTTGTGTCTCACAGGCACTAAGGCTTAACCATAAACCCAACATATTAGTCATAGGAGACTCCATTGTGAGACACATAGGATGTGCCTCTCACCAAGCTGAATAAAGAGAATGTCACAGTTAGCTGCCTGTCAGGTGCTAGAATCCACTATATCACATACACACTCATGTCTCTCAATAACAGCTACTGTTATGACTCTGTCATAGTCCGTGTTGGCGTGAATGACTTGAGACGTACCTCCCTGGGCTATAATGAAGAGAGACATGACTGCGTTCGCTAATTGTGTGTCCCAAGCAGGTATGTCCCTAGCCTTAAACAGCATTCTACCATCACCCGGAATGATACTTCAATACAAACAGAAAATGACTGACTTTAACAATTGGCTTAGTTTCTGGTGTCATTCCATGGAGATCCAGCACCTGACAGCCTGGGAAGATATGATCGACAGACTACTATGCTTTGCCAGAGATGGCCTGCATCTGTTTCACCTGGGCTTCAGGCTACTGGCAAAGGCTCTTACTTCCCCCATAGTGCCTTTTTTTAGGAAAAGTGATGAGGTTAAAACTACCAACATAAAAATTTCAACAAAACACAAATTAAAGGTCATGCTGCTAAATGCTAGGAGTCTAAACATGAAACTGCACTCATTTCAAGCATTCTTAACCCAGGAAAATGCTGACATCTGTGCAGTCACAGAAACCTTGTTCAAAGCTGAGGAAAGCAGCCCATCCTTACCTGGTTACTCATCCTATCATACATTCAGACCCCAAACTGTGGGCAGTAAAGCCTAAGGAGGTGGAGTTTCAATATATATATATATATTAAAGACGTACACACCTCCAGGCTGGTTAAACAGTATAACGCACAGGAGACTCAACAGGTGCAGTTAACCATTGACAAGACCCCTATTCAACTGATAGCTAGCTATCGGGTGCCAAATCTGACTCAAGATGCCCAATCCGCCTATCTGGCCTGCTCGAATCTATCAAGATTCAACCATTTACCCTTATCCTGGCTGATTACATACCCAAACAGACTGGAAGGACTACTCATGCCAGAACACAAATGCCCACAGATGCCTCGATTTTGTCAATGCAAATGCCTTCGAACAGCTGGTCGATACTCCCACAAGAGGTGATAACATCTTCGACTTGGTATTAACCAACATGCTGCAGCATCCCTACAGCATCTTCCTCCCTGGTAAGATCCAACCTTAAAGCGGTCACTTCCGAAGTCACCATCTGCCCCCCAGCTAGGGTCAGACATAAAAACTTCTCCAAAGTTGATTACAGCCTCCTGAGAGATGGTATAAACAGCTTCACAGCCCCCTCCCCCTCTATAGGAACTGGCACCAGTATCCAAAACTACACCAAAGCACTATACGAGCATTTGTATAGATGCATGGAATCAGGAATACCAGACAGGACTAAATCATCCTCCGCAAGGAAGAGTAAACCTGTCTGATGGCCTTCTGCAATAAACAAACTCTATAGCAAAAGGAAAAAAAATGCTGTCCAAGACCAAGAAAAAGCATGTGTTCAATTGGAAGCAATGTCTCCTTAGCCTAAACAAGCAAATAAGAGCACTCGTGAAATCCTCCAAAGCAGACTTCTAGTCCAAATTGGCCACATCTACTAGAGACAATCATAAGGCTTTCTTCACATATGTTCACAACCTCAAAGGAAGCACCCAGATCTGTTTAGAACTAGTGGTCAAAGACACCACATATACAAATGCTGTAACTATAGCAAACTTGGTGGCCAACAGATTCATCAAAATCTTCACCCCTCTGTCTCCCCATCAGTAAATCAGGATATCCCCAGTACCTGCCCCCTTTTCCCCTTATATCTAGGGAACAGGTCATCAATGCCCTCTCAAAGCCACAAAATACAGCCTCCATGGGACCCGATAACATCCCATGCTGCATCCTACGTTAACTCAGGCAGGAACTTGCAGCACCACTAAGCGCCCTATGCAACCAAAGCCCGAGAACCAGCTTCATCCCAACTGAGTGGAGGACAGCCACTGTCAACCCTTTGCACAAAGGTGGAGCATCCACCGATCCGGAAAATTATAAACCCATCAGCCTAAGCATGATCTGCAAGGCCAAGGAACAGATTATCATCATGGGCCTAATTAACAAGGACATTGGCAACCTCCAAATACTTGATTCCACACAGTATGGCTTCGTCAAGTGGAGGTCACGTCTGTTAAATTTGGTAGACTTCTTTGAGACAGTCACAAAGCCATGGATGAGGAGAAGACGGTGTACACCACCTACCCTGACCTGGCCAAAGCCTTCGACACTATTCCCCACTCGGGCATAATAGGTAAACTCTCTCAACTAGCCATCAATCCGTATGTTACCAGATGGCTAGCAAACTGGCTCACTGATAAAACCCACCTAAACAAAATTTGGGAAGCCACCTCAAGCAGTAGACCGGTAACAAGCGGTTTGGTCTTGGGGCCTCTGTTATTTGGGATATATTTTTCTGAGGTCCAGGTCAAAACCAGTGGGGTATGGCTGACCAAGTTTGCAGATGACTGCAAGTTGGGTGCTGTCATCAATTCCCCTAGTGATGTGGACATCCTCAAAGAGCGTCTCACTCAGACAAATGAGTGGTACCACAAAAATGGCCTCAAGCTGAACATCAAAAAATGCATCATCATCCCCTTTGGGGAGAGTGACATCTCCATAAATTATCACATTAATAACATCCTAAGCATGCAATCATGAAGGATTTGGGCACCCAGGGTGACGTCAACCTGACTTTTGACCACCATGCTGCTTCCATTGTACAGAAAGCCTTCTACATGGCCCACCTCATAAGTAAGGGTGTATCATCCAGGGATAAGGAGGTCATAACATCCCTGTATTCTTCCCTTATAAAGCCCATTATTGAGTACAACGCCCCTTTTGGCATGTACCTCGCAAAGCACATGCAGCAGCTGGAGAGACCACAAAGGTTCGTCACCAGGAGAATCAAGAGCCTCAAACATCTTTCATACACAGACAGGCTAAAAGCCTATCCCTCTACTCCAGTTTCATACACACACCTCAGAGGTGACCTCTGTCTGGCATACAAGGCAATCATGGACCCCACCTTGATTGGACTGTGGCATACCTGCAAGTCAAGCTCCACTCAAGTAACCTGCACACGCAGCCTCAACAGGATTTGTTTGTGGGACAGATTTGTGACCCAGAGACTCCATCTGTGGAACAGACTCCCTCTCCACATCAAGCAGAGTACCCGTTTACCCCCTTTTTAAGCGCAACCTGAATAACTGGATGGGAAACAGAAAATACACTCCTGGGATTCCACCCGTGTCTCTGCTGGACAGGGGCATCAGGTGCTGACTTGTCTAAACATGGGCTAAACTCTTGGCTAAGCTTGTAAGGGCCTCAGGGTCAATAGCCTAGTAACTTTCTATGATCCAATGAAGACAATAACAAGTATAGTAAATATGATCAGAGATTAGCAAGCATATTTTTCAACCACTTAGCATAAGTTTGGACAAGTCCAAAAATAATATCAAATTTTAAATATTGCTCGCATAAATTTAAAAAATTGCCAGAACAACAGATTTTTGATGCATTTTCTGAAGTACATGGAGTCTGAAACTCAAACGTTTGCCATTATTTACTGATTTCAATAGTCTACAATTTGCTAGAAAAACACATTTTATGAGGAATAAACCAAAACCAGGAGGCACAAAATGTGGATGTTCCTTGAAAATCTAGACAGGTGGGAGGTATGTTCGTAAACACCAAGTTCCAATAGTAGGTAAGCAAGCACCGTATGTAAAATAATTAAGGTTAATTAAAACAGGGGCTCTAGTAATATAAGTACATAAAGTGCTACATGGAGGAGTAATATTTGTAATAATCAGAGTTTATGCAATTACAGAGAGCAGCAATGGATGTTAGAAAAATAAGTTATGTACTCACCATAACGTTCCATGTGAGTTGTTCATCTCTCGTCTTCATACTTACTGTTTGGGTTCGGAACCGACCCTCGGTTCCGACTTGGCCACATTCTAAAGCTCAAGGTCTTCCACTGGCTTGTGGCTGTATCTCTGTCCCATCATGCTCTAGTAAAGCTCCCCAGATCTTGTTTGTTGATAACCACAGTTAGTAAAGGTACTATTATAACATTTTGTAAAGACATAGAAAAAGGTCAGACATATATTTTGCCAAATTAGAACCTCTTGGTCCTCCAGGATTCATAGGATGGAGGAAGGAGGGTGAGATATAAGAATGAAGCTGAGATGGGCAACTCACATGGAACATTATGGTGAGTACATAACTTCTTTATGTGAAGTCGTCTTATCCAATCTCCATTCTTACTGGTTGGGACAGGGTCCCTAGCACAATTTTTCCTGGACGGTGGACCCAAAATGAGGCCCTGTCCCTGGAGGTCAAACCTACTTTGTAATGAGTGATAAAGGTATGATGCCTTGCCCAAGTCGCGGCAGCACAAACAGTATCAAGTGGTAGTCTGGCGTGAAAGGCAGAAGAGGTTGCCATGGCTCTCACAGAATGACCCTTGACTTTATCGGGAAGAGCTTTGTTGTTAGAATTATATATAAAGGTAATACAATCTGAAAGCCATTTTGAAAGTGCGACTTTAGAAACAGGGACACCTTTCTTTGCTTCTAAGACTGAAACAAATAATTGATCAAATCTTCTGAAGTTCTTTGTCCTATGCAAGTAGAAACATAATTGCCTATGTACATCTAGAAGGTGAAGTGCATATTCTGCTTTGTTGCTGTAGTTGGGAAAAAACACTGGTAGTTCTATCGATTGATTAAGGTTAGACTATGAGCATACCTTCGACAGAAGGACGGGTTTGTTCAGAGGGATACTCTATCTTTGTGAAAAAGCATGTATGGGGGCTTGATCGATGATGCTTGCAGTTCTGAAACCCTTCTGGCAGACGTGACAGCAATCAACATACTTGTTTTCCACGTCAAGAATTTTAGATCACATGATGACGCAGGTTCAAAGAGGGATAGATCAAACAGGATACAAGAAAGCTTAGGTCCCATGGTGGAAGAGGGGTCTTTATGGGTGGTCTTAAGTTAGTGCCCTTCAGGAAGGCTTTACACAGCCTGTGAGACATCAGATTTGGGGTGAAATCACTTACGTGAAAATTAGATATTGCTACTAGTTGTACACTTATGGTGGCTGCAGCTGTGCCTTCATTAAATAGTTGTGCTAGAAATTCAAGAATAGAGCCTACAGGAGCAGAAAAGGGGTCAGTGTGTTTACTCACTGCCCAAGAAGAAATTATTTTCCATTTACTCACGTATAATTTTCTCGTGAGGCCTTGTGAGAAGCAATCAAGATATGTTTGACAGAAGGGGTCAGGGTCAGGAAGCCTGGCTATATTTGGAATTGGAGCAGCCAAGCTATCAACTTGAGGGTTTGGAGACCAGGATGAAGTGTTCCGGACGTATGGGTCAGAAGGTCTGGAAATGGGTCAAGAACCCACGGTTCCTCCTGAAGATGAGGCCAAAGGAAGGGGAACCAAATATGACGAGGCCAGTATGGAGTGACAAGAATCAGGTTGCTTCCCAACGACCTTGCTTTCTGAAGAAAGTACAGTTATGTACACTTAACATAAATGTAGATGTTCATGTGTATTCACTGTTTCAATCATCACTTGTGGATTATCCCTGCTGGAGTAGCCTTCAGCCAGTCTGAATATCAGAGTAAAGGATTTTCCTACTGCATTGGCTGTTCAGAGCCAGTGGCTGACGTCAGGTCGTTAGGCTATAAAGGGTGACAGCTGATGGCATTACATCAGTTTTTCTTGCCCCCCCCAATAGTCAGGAGCCCCTAAGAGAATATAGAAAAACGGGGGAAGGTGGGAAGGAAACCGGACTGCAAGAGTGAATACACTCGAACATCTACATTTATGGTAAGTGTACACAACTGTACTATGTTCTTCGTGTTTCACTGTTGCAGTCATTACTTGTGGGAAGATTCCCAAAGCTGAGAAAGTGGGTGGAGGCATGTTACATAGGTTATGGGGATGCTAGCATGCCCTATAAGATTGCAAACGCAAATCCTGCCCTGGTTTTGGAGAATCTAGCCAGCTGGTAGTGCTTAGTGAAAGTGTGGATAGATGTCCATGTAGCAGCCTCCAGGATATCCTTGGTAGGAACCCCTCTCAAGAAGGCTGTGGAGGTATAGGCTGCTCTAGTGGAGTGAGACCTGATGGATTTAGGGCTCCTCTTTCCATGGAAGGTATAGCAGAAATGTATGCAATGAGAGACCCATTTGGGAATGGTCTGCTTAGTGATGGGTTTCCCCTCTGCCCCTGGGGCGAACAAAACCAGGAGCTGCTCAGTTTTTCTGACTGATTTGGTCCTGTCAAAGTAAAATCTCAGCTGTCTATGTCCAGGGTATGCAGGATTCTTTCTCCTTTATTGGTAGGATTTGGAAATGAAGTAGGTAGGTGGATGCTCTGGTTGAGGGTCACCTCAGAAACCATCTTAGGCATAAAGGTGGGGTTGGTTCTCAGAGAGATCCTGTCTGCATGGAAGATGATGAAGGGCTTTGTGGACATTAGGACCTGGAGCTCAGATACCCTCCTGGCAGAAGTGATGGCTAGCAAGAGAGGTACTTGCCATCTGCTGAGGATGCTGGTTTAAAGGGGGGAGGAGTCAACTTTTCCAAAACAAAGTTAAGACCCCAAGCTGGTGCAGGTGGCCTTGTAGGCGGTCTCTTGTGAGCTACACCTCTGAGGAACTGTTTTAAGAGGTGCTGAGAGAACAAGGGCTGCTCCGCCTGGACATAGGCTGAGATAGCTGAAGCATGAGTCTTGATAGAGTAGGACAACCCCTTTTCTAGAAGTTCTGCCAGGTAGTCCATTACCAGTGATAAAGTGGCACTGGCACTGTCTGTGCCTCTGCTGCTGCACCAGCAGGTGAACCTTTTTCATTTTGCTGGATAATATTTTCTGGTGCTGGGTCTAAGGGCCTCCTTAATAATGTCTAACACTTGCTTGCTGAGGGCTGCAGTGTTATCTACCTTTGAGGAATCAACCATGCGGTTAACTTGAGCGAGGCCAGGCCTGGGTGTAGTAGCTTCCCTCTCTGTTGTGTGAAAAGGTCTGTGAAGGGGGGTAGGAGGACGGGAGGGTACTGCTCAGACTGCGCAACATGGGGTACCAGTGCTGCCTCAGCCAGTCTGGGGCAATTAGGATGGCCCTTGGCCCTTCCTCTCTGATCTTGAGCAGCACCCTGGGTATCAGATGCAGTGGTGGGAAAGTGTATACAAACAGGCTGCCCCCAATGAAAGGAGAGGGCATCCAGCCTCCAAGCTTCTGAGTGAAACTCTCTTGTATTAGCTAGCAGTTCTAGTAGGCTGCAAAAAGATCTAGGTCAGGTTTCCCCCAGATTTGACTAATGTGAAGGAAGGTCTTCCTGTGCAACCGCCACTTGTGTGGATCCAGGAGTTGTCTGCTTAATTGGTCTGCCAGGGTGTTTTGTTTCCCTGGAAGGTATTGTGCTATCAGGTGCAGTCCCAGGTTTGAGGCTGACTGCCAGACTTTCATAGTTAAGTGACAGATGGGATAAGAATGGGTGCCCCCTTGCTTGTTGATGTACCACAAGACAGTTGTGTTGTCTGTCTTGATTAAAAGGACTCTCCTGGTGACAGATGGTCCTGGAAGGTTAAAATTGCTCTGTGCACTGCTAGCATTTCTTTCAGGTTGATATGAAGACCATGAATCTCCCACTCCCAAAAGGCCTGAGTTCGCAGTGTTCCTTTGTGAGCTCCCCAGACCACGTGTCTGAGGTGTCAAAGGGGAGACTCCCTGTTTAGGTTGCTGGCCATGGCCCACCATAGGAACTCCTTCCCCAGACAAGGAATTGGGGGAGTTGGTGTTCCAGTGACTGGGAGTGTTGGCACCAGAGATTCCTTAGGTGCCATTGCAATTTTCTCATGTGTAGCCTGGCAAGGGGTACCAGCAGGATGCAGGAGGCCATGTATCCCAGGGCTTGCAGGATTTTTCTGGCAGTGAGGTGGGTTTTGTGTGCCAGCTGGGAGAAATAAGACTGTAGGAAGGCCTGCTTCTGCGGGGGGAGGAAGGCCATTTGTGCTGAGGTGTCTAGAAGGGTGCCCAGGAAGGTAATCCTTCGTGTGGGCTGGAGATAGGACTTTTCCCGGTTGATGACGACTCCCAGAGAGGTTAGTAGGATTTGCACAAAGGCGAAGTCCTGTAGGAGGTTTTCCTTGGTTTCTGCCTGTATGAGGTATTTGCCGAGATAGGGATAAATATGTATGCCCTTCTGTCTGCAAAATGCAATGACTGGAGCCAGGCACTTGGTAAAGACTCTGGGAGCAGTGGACAAGCCAAAGGGCAGAGCAGAGGACTTACAAGTGTTGGGAGACCCTGCTCTGAACCTTAGGTAACTCCTGCAGGACTGTCTGACAGGTATATATGCAGGTAAGCATCCTTCAGATCTAGGGTCACTAGCCAGGCTTGTGGCAGGAGCACAGGCAGTAGTGTCTGTAGACTCAGTATCTTGAATTTCGGAACCAAGAGGGACAGATTCAGGGTGGAGAGGTCTAGGACAGGGTGCCAGGTGCCCTCTTTTCTGGGAACCAGGAACAGTCTTGAATAAAATAATTTTCTGGTCTGCTCCTTTGGTACAGGTTCTACAGCACCCTGTGCAAGAAGCTTTCTGATCTGATGAATAGTTTCTGTCCTCTGAAATGCAGGGATGTCTGGGAAACCTGACCTTTTTGGTTTCTCTTTGAAACAGAATCTGTACCCCGCTGATAATAATTTTCAGGACCCATAGATCTGAGGTGATGGCCTGCCAGTTTTCTAGGAAGAGGAAAAGTGTTCCACCTAGCCTGTTGGGTGACCTGAGGGGCAGAGGGGAGGGGAGTGAGTCAGAGAGCCCTTGGAGAAGGGAGTTGGTTTAGAACTCCCTTGCCTAGGAGCAGCAGTGGACCACTGTCTGGGTCTTTGTTGGCTATGGGACTGATGTCTAGGGGCTCTTTCTCTGCATCCCTTTCTCTGGACAGGTTTTGTCTGAGAGGGAAATGACCAGTGTTTAGTTGGGAAGTTTCTGCTGAACCTGAAAAGTTGCACCTGTAAGAAGTCCTTGACAGTTTGCATGGACTTGGCTTTGTCCTCCATTTTCTTAATGACCTTCTCTGCTTTAGGTCCAAACAACTAGTCTTTATCTAAGGGGGCATCTAGCAGTTTGGATTTAACCTAGTCAGGCAAAGGCTGCTCCCTTAACCAGGCATACCTTCTGATTACTGAGCCTGTGACTGCAGCCCTGGTAGAAGCTTCTAAAGCATTAAATTGATAAAGATTGGGGGGGGGGGGTCATCAGCATCAGAGTCCTGAAATGCTGCTAAGGGCTGCTCTTCTATGTCTAACTCCTCAAGGACAGATTCTTCTGAGTCCTGGTCAGAGAGGGCCTCAGGGGAGGTGGGGGGGGGGGGTGGAGTTGGCTTCAAGTCTTCTGCCATTCGGAGCAGTTGCTGCGACTGAGGAGCAGGCTGGCTAGGTGTAGGTCAGCGGCTGTGCCCTTGTGGAGGGACTTTTTTGGGAGTAGTCTTAGGCTTGGGCGGATCAGTAGTCTTGTACAATGTAAGTTTAACCGTGGGTGTCCTTGTAATATCGGTCTGAGTTTTCTGGGTGCTGGTGGAGACTCAGCAGCAGCTGGTGCCTGAAAAACATCCTCCAAACCCGACTACATGAGGATGGCAACATGGCCAGAGGAGGTTTATTCTCTGGCTCCGGCAGACTGAAGGCAATCTTGGGCCTCCCAATGAAAATGTTCTCTTAGGGAATTTAAGGTTTGTTTTGTTTTTCAACCTATATAATTGACTGATGAAATGGGTTTGCACCTCACTGAGTTCAGCTGTAGGACTGAGTTGAAAAATACCAGACTTATGACCTGAGTCGTCAGAGGGCCTAACTTTTAGAGGCCTATCTCTATCCTTTTCTTTCTTTTTCCTAAGTAAGTCAGTAGTCGGTTGAGACCTCTCACTGTTGTTATTACATGGAATTTAAGGTTTCCCAAAAAAAAAGATCCATATCGTGTTGAGAAAAAGACTCAGTAAAATGCCTAGCTACAATTTCAGCTCATATGGTTTTAGCATTAAAGAGGGCACAGAACCGGTACCCAGGGATGTCATGGTCTGGCCATAAACAAGTGACGCAGAGAGAATGAAAGTCTTGGTGTGGGATCTGCTTTCCACAACTGAGACAATTAGTGACTTTCTCTGACATTGGTTAAAAGCAAGAAAATGTTCCCCAACAGCTGACTTAGCTTTAGACTGTTTTCCTCACTCTGGCAACATCCGACGAACGCACTCGCAAAACTACTTCTGCTTCAGGCTCCACGGCAAGAAAGACTGATGTAATGTCATCGGCTGTCACCCTTTATAGCCCTGATGACCTGAAGTCAGCACTGTCTCTGAACAGCCAACACAGGAGGGAAATCCTTTACTCTGGTATTCAGGCCGGCCGAGGGCTACCCAGCAGGGATAACCCACAAATGATGACTGCAACAGTGAAACACGAAGAACATCTTTGGGTATCAGAGGAAAGGCATAAAGGAGACCAGAGGGCCAATCGTGTAAAGGTGCATCCCTTGGTGACTCTCCCAGAGAAAGGATTAGGGCAAAACAGCTGCTGCATTTGGCATTCATGGATATGGCAGAAAGGCTGCAGCAAGGCTAGCCCCATTTGCGGAAAAGCATTTATGCTGCTACTTGTTTTAGGGATCACTCGTGAGGCATGATAATTGTCTGCTGAGTTTGTCTGCTATCACGTTGGATTTCCCTAGAATGTACGTTGCTATCAGAAAGTGCTGGGAGGAGGTCGCCCACTGCCATACTCTCAGGGCCTCTCGACAAAGAGGGTAGGACCTGGTCCCTCCTTGTTTATGTACCAGACAACTGTTGTCTGTCTGAACTGCAACTGTTCCCAGTGGAAGAGAATCCTGTAGAGCTTGCAACGCTGATGTGCAAATGGGCCTTGTGATCCTGCCAAATGCCTTGGACTGTCTTTCCTAGATAACCCTACCTCCATATGGAAGGAGTCTGTGGTGACTGTGTCTACGGGGTGTGGGGGAAGAAACGGTTGACCCAATATCACGCAAGTGGAATAAAGCCACCAGTGAAAGTCTTTTTTGCAAGACTCAACAGAATTTGTTGAGACATGGGTAGTTCTTGCAATGACCACTGAGTGAACAGCAGCCACTGCAGAATTCTCATGTGCATGCGAGCTAATGGAACTAAACGTATTGCTACTGCCATGGTTCACAAAACTTAAAATTGTTCTCGCCTGTACTCTGGTCTTGGATAGAAGGTTGGAGATTTGCAGTCTCAGAACTAAAACTCTTTCTCTAGGAAGTTTTGCGTTCACATTTGTTGTGTCTAGATCTGCTCCTATAAACACGATATGCTGAGATGGCAACAAGGCAGATTTTTTGTAATTTACTGTGGTTCTTAGGCGAGAGCAAAGATGTAATGTGGTGTCTCTTGTTTGTAGTAGTAGATGCCTGGTGGTGGCAGTTAGAAACCAGTCATCTAGATACAGAAACACTCGGAATCCTAGACGTCTCAGGTGAGCCGTGACTACTACCATACACTTTGTAAACACACTGGGGATTGTGGTGAGACCAAAGTGCAGAGCTTGAAATTGGTAATGACTGGCTCCCAGCCGGAAGTGCAAATGACTCCTGGATGGTCTGTCCATCTTTATGTGGTAGTAGGCATCCTGGAGGTCTATACAGCACATCCAATTGTCTTTTCACAGAAAAGGAAGGATCGACTGGACTGCAGTTACCATCTGGAACTTGGTCTTTTTTTACCGATTTGTTCAATTTGCTGAGATCCAAGATGGGCCTCCAGTCCCCTGTTCTTTTTGGCACTAAAAAGAATCTTGAGCAAGCTCCAGATCCTATCTGGTCTGTGGGGACTCTTTGTAAGACTCTCTTGTCTAGCAACTTTTGCATTTCTAGAGTTGCTTGATCCCGCTGACTGGGTGGAAAGTCTGGGATGTTCTTTACGCTTGGGATGGGGAGGAGAAAGGGTATGGAGTAGTATATGGATATGATACTCTGTTATCCATTTGTCTTTTGTTATTTCTCACCAGACTTCTAGGTACAAAGATAAGCAACCCCTGACTGCCTCCAGAGGTGGGCAGATGGGCCTCCAAGCAGGAGCGCTGAAAGGGCCTACCTCGGAAAGAATCCCTGTCGCCCTGAGGACATGGAGGACATGATCACAGAGTTTAAGGTAGAGAGCTGGGAGGAAACTTTATCTGATACCCCTGCAGCTACTGTACCTTGGAGTGTATCTGCTTTCCCCTTCAGGAGATCTCTCTGTAGCCTTGTAAAATTAGTCAGATAATTCACCGATATGAGTGCAAAAGTCACTGAAGAAAACATGTGCTTCCCGTATCTGTCCATCGTGTGAGACTCCTTGTTCGGCGGATGGACAGAGGAGGATGTTTCAGAAAGTTCCTTCTTGGTGGCTGCTGCCACCACCAAAGCATCTACTGTGACACCCTTACAAAGAATTCTTTGTCTTAATGGACTGTAATGAACTTCTCCTAGAGACAGGTTCCACTGCGTCGGGAGACTCCCATGCCTTCTGGCTAACTAGACTCATAAGCTCGTTGGAAGGTGGAGACACCCAAGTGGCTGAAGGGTAAGACCCAAAGGCCTTCAGGTAAATAGACTCCTCATCAGAAGGGTTGATGGAATTTCAGCCGCCTCCCTGCTTAAGGACTTCTAGGATATCTGCAAAGGAGATATTCTCAGAGGGTGACCGTGGGGACCGTTCAGACACATCAAGGTCTGTGTCAGAGGTGACAGACTCCTCTGGGGAGTCTAAATGCCTCCTCTTGCAGAGTCTCTTACGAGGCACCTCTTCAGAAGGGTATTCTGGAGAGGTTTCGGAAGAGAGGGGTTCACCCGATGGGGTAACCGGAGGCCTAGGGTCTCCAGCTGTTTGTGGATGGTGTGGTGCAGAGACAGATGCCAGTGCTTTAGGAGGAGGAATGTCAGAATCCTTGAGTGGAGCTGTCTCAGGAGACAGCACTCTCCTCATCAGCTCGAAAGCCCCCTTCCCACGATCTGAGGACACCTCTGGCTCCAAAGAGATGGAAGAGATCCCCAGAACCAAGAGAGTTGGCTCTGAAGCCGATGTAGAAGCCGAGCTCATCGGCACCGAAGCCCCAAGAGGTAAGTTCAGATCTGACAAATGTGCGATCCCTGGACCCGAATGGACAGCGTTAGCTCCTAGACTCTTTGGATAGAGCCGAGGATGTCAGAGCAGATGTTGGTTCCGAAGAACCCAAGATGGGTCTTGGCACTGATGCTTCCACAACAAATCGGTTCCAGGCATTCTGGCTCCAAGGTCCCGGGTTGGCTCAGAGGAGAAATGGATGTTGAGGGGGAAGTCTTGGCCGGCTCTGAATCCCTCTGGGTTGGAGCCAAGAGAAGTTTGGCCAGCGACAGTGTCTTCAGAAGTCTGCGCACCACCTGATCCACATCATTGCCTGAGAGACTCCTGGAGGACCGATCCAAATTGTTGCAGGATAGGTGACCTTAATGTAGGGGATATCGGTATGAGTTCTGGAGACCAGCTCCATGGTTCAAATTCTTTTGGCCACAAAGCCAATGGTGTAGACTTCTCAGGCCCAGTACGATTCAGGTCCGGAGAAGCAGTTTTTGTCATTTTTTTGGCTGGCTCTGACTGGCCAGACATAGAAGATATTTTTCCCAATTTGTCAGACTTTGAAGAAGGGGACTTAGTAGGTTTGGAGGTGCCATGACTTTTCTTCTAAAGCTTCAGTGAAGGACGACTTAATCAAACCTCTCACAATCAGTTTTTTTCTTTCTAGGAGAACTCTAGAAATGAAGGAATGACGGATACTGCATGTTTACGTTTAAGGCCCCTAGACAATAAACGCATGTAGTGTGCCCATCAGTAATGGAAATCTTTTGGGCACATTTTTCACACCTTTTAAAGTCCGAGGGCTTAGATTCTCTATGTTCTTTAGATATCATGATAAGACAACAAAAACAGCTACTATACACTTATAGCTCTACCACACAAAAAGTTAATGGCTATGAATACAAGAACCCCCCCTTTTTTAAACAGTAAAACAAAGAAAGTTTAAGCGATGAAGGGGGAGAGGTAGGGAAAGGGATTGCCCTCTAACTCAAACAGAAAATGGCAGTCCTCTAACTTAAACGAGCTGCTGGTTTTCAGTCAGGAACAAAAAGTACAGTTGTGTACACTTACCATAAATGTAGATGTTCGAGTGTATTCATTGTTGCAGTCATCACATTTGGGTTATCTGCTTGCAAGTAGCCCTGAGTCGGCCTGATTATCAAACTCTTGGGTCCTGCATCAGTTGTTGTCTCATCTTCCATGACGTCAGGCAGTCAGAGGTATAAAGCATGCAGCCGACGCCATACATCAGTTTTTCTTGCTCCAGATGTCAGGTGACCCCATAATGGGAAGCAATTATATACAAGGTTACACCTCCAACCAAAAAGCTTTAAGCATAGTAAACAAGAATAGAGGTATAGTCAATAGAAGTCAGGGGGCTGGAGGGAGGATAACCAGGACTGCAACAGTGAATACACTCAAACATCTACATTTATGGTAAGTGCACACAACTGTACTATGTTCTTCGTGTTTCACTGTTGCAGTCATCACATTTGGGTAGATTCCCAAAGCTAAGGATGGGAAGAGGCAATTTAGATAGCATTTGGACCAGCTGAAAGGCCCTGCAAGACCGCAGTGGCAAAGCCAGCTCTGGATTTAGAAGCAGAATGTGGTCTTATCCCCTGTGGGGTAGGTTTTCCATGGTGCTTATAGCAGAAATGAATGCAATGGCCTATCCAATTAGAAATGGTTTGCTTTGAAATGGCCTTTCACTCTGCCCCTGCAGCAAATGTCACCAACAGCTGTTCAGATTTCCTGAGAGGCTTAGCCCTGTCCAAGTAAAATCTAAGTTGTCGGTGCACGTACAAGGAGTGCAGAATTTGTTCCCCTTTGTTCTGTGGATTAGAAAAAAAGGTTGGCAAATGAATGGACTGATTAAGGGCCACACTGGATACCAGCTTGAGCATAAATGAGGGATTGGTCCTGAGGGACACCCTGTCCGCATGAAAGATGATGAAAGGCTCCACTGCCATGAGGGCCTGTAATTCTAACACCCTTCTAGCTGAAGTGATGGCTAGAAGGAAGGCTGTTTTCCAAGAAAGGAATTTCAACTCTGTATTTGCAGCTGGCTCAAAGGGAGGAAGAGTGAGCTTTTCCAATACCAAGTTACGGTGCCAGGCTGGAGTAAGGGCTCTCCTGGGTGGTCTTAGGTTTTGGACCCTCTGAGGAATTGCTTCAGCAGTGGATTTAAGAAGAGGGGTGGCTCTGTGTTGTAATGTGCTGAAATGGCTGAGGCATGAATTTTGACAGAAGAAAAGGAAAGGCCCTTGTGAAGCATCTCAGTTAAGTATTGAAGAATATGGGGTAAATTGGGTACTGCTGCGCCCATCCTGAGTTTGGCTCCAGGAACAGAATCGTTTCCATTTTTAAGCATAGGATTTTCTAGTACTAGGCCTCCTTGCCTCCAGAATGACATCCATCACTTGCTTACTGAGGGATAGTAACGGAGAAATCAGGTAATCAGCCAGGCTGCAAGGTTCAGGGTTCGAAGATGTGGGTGCAGAATCTGGCCCTCCTGCTGGGACAGCAGGGCAGAGGTCTGAGGCAGGTGCCATGGTGCCAGCAGTGACATACTGCACAAGAGGGTGTATCAGTTTTGGCGAGACCAGTCTGGTGCAATCAGTATTGTCCTTGGTTTGTCCTGTTTGATCTTTAGTAGCACTTTGGAGAGGAGAGGCAGAGGGGGAAAGGCATAAACTGATAGGTTTTTCCAGGTGAAGGACAGGGCATCCACTTTCCAAGCCTGTTTGTGAGGAGTTCTTGTGCAGAATTTGTCCAATTAGTTGTTCTGAGGGGAGGCAAACAGGTCTATATCTGGGCTCCCCCATTTGTTTCTCAACATGTTGAATATCTTTGGTTCCAGTTTCCACTCGTGTGGGTCCATGAGATTTCTGCTTAGGTCGTCTGCCAGCGTACTTAGATTTCCTGGCAGGAATTGAGCCTGTAGGTACACTTGGTAGCACAAGGCTGTGTTCCACAGAGCCATGGCTAGTCTGCAGAGAGAGTTAAGAGTGGGTTCCCCCCTGCTTATGTACCACATAACAGTGGTGTTGTCCATCTTTACCAATAATTGTCCTGGAAGAATGTGGTCCTTGAAGGCCGTCAGAGGATTCTGTACAGCTAACATTTCTTTTTGATTTATATGTAGGTGCATTTGACTTGGGTTCCATTTGCCCTGAATGCACTGCCCTGCCAAGTGAGCCCCCCATCCATAGTCTGATGCATCTGTTGTTAGGGTTTGGGCAGCAGGGGGGGTAGAGAGAATGGCAGTCCCTTGTTTTGGTGGCAGGCCTCTGCCCACCAAAGGAACTCTATCTTTAGACAAGGTATGATAGAAATTACTGATTCTAGATCCTGAGAATGTTGACACCATAGGCTTTTTAGATACCATTGCATATGGAATTAGTACAATGCAAGAGGCCATGAACCCCAGTGCTTGCAGATAGCTGGGTCTTTGTGGCCAGTAGACTGAAGTAGGCTGTCAAATGAACTTGTTTCTTTGGCATGAGGCAGACCATCTGGGAAGCTGTATTCAGGCTTGCTCCCAGGAATACAATTTGTTGGCAGGGTACAAGATTTGATTTCTTTTCGTTTATGGTGTACCCCAGAGAAGTTAGCAATTTCTTTACAAATGCCAGGTGATTTAATAGTATGTCCTGGCTTTCTGCCTGAATTAGACAATCGTCCAGGTATGGGTATATTTGAATATTTCTTTGCCTGCAGAATGCAATGACTGGAGCTAGGCACTTTGTGAATACCCTGGGTGCAGTAGATAAGCCAAAGGCCAGTGCAGAGAAAGTACAGTTGTGTACACATCATAAATGTAGATGTTCAAGTGTATTCACTGTTGCAGTCATTACATGTGGGTAATCCTGCTGGCAAGGTTGCCCTCAGTCGGCCTGAATTTCAAATTCTTGGGTCCTGCGTCAGCTGCTGTCGCCCCTTCCCTGACGTCAGGTCGTCAGGGGTATAAAAGAAGCAGCCAACGCCATTTTCTTCAGTTTTTCTTGCCCCAGATGTCAGGTGCCCCCTAAAAGGGCAGCCAAAATTTATATATATATATATATATATATATATATATATATATATATATATATATAGATATATAGATATATATATATATAGATATATATATAAGCAAATACACCACATAGGTTGTATAAATCAGAGAAGGAAAGATAAGTTCCATCAGAAATGGGTAACCTGGACAGCAACAGTGAATACACTCGAACATCTACATTTATGTTAAGTGTACACAACTGTACTATGTTCTTCATGTTTCACTCTTGCAGTCATTACATTTGGGTACAGTCCCAAAGCTGTGGTTGGGAGGCTGGAGCTAAATAGCATTAGGAGCAGCTATGAGGCCCTGCAGAACTGCAGTGGCAAAGCCTGCCCTGGATTTAGAGCAGAGTGGCAGATGACAGTGCTTTGTAAAGGTGTGCACTGAACTCCAAGTAGCAGCCTCTAAAATGTCTTTATTGGTACTCCCCTGAGAAAGGCTGCTGAAGTGTCTGCAGCTCTGGTAGAATGTGGCCTAATGCCCTTAGGCACTGGCTTGTCATGGCGTAAATAGCAGAAACAAATGCAGTGGCCTATCCACTTTGAAATAGTCTGCTTTGAGATAGCCTTTCCTTGTGATCCTGCAGCATGTGCCACTAGTAGTTGCTCTGTCTTCCTGAAAACTTTGGTTCTGTCCAAGTAGAATCTAAGCTGTCTGTGTATGTCGAAAGAATGCAGAATTCTCTCCCCCTTGTTCTGTGGATTTGGATAAAAAAGTTGGCAGATGAATAGTTTGGTTAAGAGCCACACTGAACACCACCTTAGGCATAAATGTTGGGTTTGTCCTAAGAGAGACCCTGTCTGGATGAAAAATGATAAAATGTTCCACATCCATTAGTGCCTATAGCTCTGAAACTCGTCTTGCAGAAGTTATTGCTAGGAGCAGAGCTGTTTTCCAAGATAAAAACTTATATATCAGCAGTAGCAGCTGGCTCAAAAGGAGGCAGGGTGAGTTTTTCCAAGACATAGTTGAGGTCCCATGCAGGTATTGGTGATCTCCTTGGAGACCTTACATTTTTAGCTCCTCTGAGGTACTGCTTTAATAAAGGATGAGAAAAGAGTGGTGGCTCTGTATTGTTATGAGCCAAAATGGCAGAGGCATGAATTTTAATTGATGAAAAAGATAGGACTTTGTCCAGTATCTCAGTTAAGTATTGCAAAATCTGTGGAATATTTGGTACAGCTGTATCAGTTCCTTGTGCCTGGTTCCAAGCACAGAATCTCTTCCATTTCCCAGCATAAGATTTTCTAGTACTAGGCCTTCTGGCTTCCAAAATGACATCCATCACAGCTTTACTGAGAGGTGTGTTTTGTATGACAACAGTATCCGCCATGCTGCCAGGTTTAAAGTCCTGAGGTGGCTGTACAGGATCTGACTGTTTTGCTGGGACAGTAGTTGAGGTATCAGAGGTAAGGCCCAAGCTGGGCATTGAGACAAGTTCCTTAGGATTGGATACCAGTACTGGTGGGGCCAGTCTGGGGCAATCAGTATCATCTTTGGCTTCTCCTGTCTGACCTTTAGGAGTACCTTGGGGAGGAGAGGCAGTGGAGGAAAGGCATATACTGATACATTTTTCCAGCTGAAACATAGGGCGCCCACTTTCCATGCTAGTCTGTGATAAGTCCTTGTGCAGAATCTTTTTAGTTGGTAGTTGTGAGGGGAGGCAAATAGATCTATGTCTGGGCATCCCCATTTTCTTGTTATCATGCTGAAGACTTGTGGATCCAGCTGCCACTCGTGGGGATCCATGATGTTTCTGCTTAGTTCGTCTGCCAGAGTATTTTCCTTTCCTGGCAGGAACTGTGCCTGCAGATGTACTTGGTAAGTCAATGCTGTGTCCCACAAAGTCATGGCTAGTCTGCAAAGGGGGTAAGAATGTGTGCCCCCTGCTTGTTTATATACCACATGACCGTAGTGGTTGTCTGTCTATCAGTAATTGTCCTGGATGAAGTAGGTCCTTGAAGGCTGTCAGGACATTTTGAACAGCTAGCATCTCTTTTTAATTGATATGTAGATGCATTTGGTTTGAAGACAATGTGCCCTGAATGCATCTTCCTGCCATGTGGGCCCCCCAGGCATAATCTGATGCATCCGTTGTTAGGTTCTGCATGGCTGGGGGTAATGAGAATGGCTGTCCCTTGTTTTGGTGACAAGCCTTTGCCCACCACTGAAACTCCTGTTGCAGGCAGGGAATGAGAGTAATCATTGTTTCCAGGCTGTGGCAATGTTGCATCCAGACACTTTTTAGGTACCACTGAAGTCTCCTCACATGCAGTCTTGCATATGGAATTAGTAGGATGCAGGAAGCCATGAAGTCAAAAGCCTGCAGAATTTTTCTTGCAGATAACTGGGCCTATGATGCCAATCCTTTGAAACAGGTAGTCAGCTGCCTTTGTTTGTCTGGCGTGAGATAAGCCATCTGGGCAGTTGTATTTAAGCTTGCACCCAGGAATATTATCTCTTGAGAGGGTACTAGTTTTTATTTCTTTTCGTTGAATGTGTACCCTAGGCATGTTAAAAGTCTTTTCACAAACGCCAGACGCTGTAGCAGAATGTCCTTGTTCTCTGCTTGAATGAGGCAGTCGTCCAAGTAAGGATATATTTGTATTCCTCTGTCTGCAGAAAGCAATTACTGGTGCCATGCACATTGTAAAGACCCTGGGCGCAATAGATAAGCCAAAGGGCAGTGCAGAGAATTGGTAACGCAGTGAGCCAGCCTTGAATCTGAGGTATCTTCTGCATGATTGCCTGATTGGGACATGCAGGTATGCCTCTTTTTGGTCTAAAGTCATGAGCCAAGCCTTTTTGCCCAGCATGGACAGAAGCTGCTGCAAGGTCACCATCTTGAATTTTGGTATATCCAGGAAAATGTTTAGAATAGCTAGGTCTAGTATTGGTCTCCATGTTTCGTCCTTTCTGGGTACCAAGAACAGTCTTGAGTAAAATCCTTGTCCCTGCTCTTGCTGTGGCACTTGTTGAATAGCCCCCATTGTCCATGAGGGATGAAACTTTTTTTGTGCCTCTGCCCATTGATTTTTTGGCAGATCTGGCCAACCATTTGCCTTTGGCAGGGTATGGAAGTGGAACTTGTAGCCTTGTGACACTATGTTTAGAACCCATTTGTCCTGAGTTATAATGTGCCAATTTTGAGAAAAAAGTGCTATTTTTCCCCCTAAAGGTGCTGCCAGGAGATAAGTGTGTGGTGCTGGCAGGGGGAAGTAATTGGGACGGTTTCCTGTATGGTTGTGATTTGTCTTCTCTACTTTTGGAGGTAAAAGCACCCCATTGCTTAGACCTGTACGAACCTTGCACCTGGGATCTGCCTCTATGGCATCTGTATCTGCCCCTTTGAGGTCTGTCTGACACTGGAAAGGACCATTTCTTTGTAGGCCAGTTTCTGCTAAACCTAGACGGCTGTACTTGTAAAAGATCTTTGACAGTTTGCATAGATTTAGCTTTGTCCTCCATTTTCCTTAATACCTCTTCTGCCTTAACACCAAACAAGGTATCATGCTGTAACGGTGCATCTAGTAATTTAACTTTGACATGACCAGGCAGATTTTGTCCCTTTAACCAAGCATGCCTCCTAATGACAGAATCTATAACTGCGGCCCTGCAGGAGGCCTCCAGAGAATCAAAACCACATTGCAAAGTATGCTTTCCAACTTGTTCAGCTGCATGCAATAAATCCTGCATTTCTTTGTTTTCTGCACATTCCGAATTTACCAACATTTTCTGTTTAAGCAATGTCATGACATATTGCTGATATTTGAGCATATGAAACTGGCAGTTTAAGGCCCTTATAGCCAAGGTAGCAGATGTGTAAACCTTTTTTCCCCATCTATCCAGTGCCCTAGAATCTCTGTCAGAGGGGGTAGGGTTTTTTGCAGTGGAGGCCTTAACCCCTTTGGGACCCTGTGAAATAGTTTCTGGGTCTGCAGAAGGGTTTTTGAAAAGGAATTTGAGAATCAGGAACCCTGTCAGGCTTAACAGGAGCTGGAGGTAAGGAGTCAGGGGTCAGACTAGACTCTGAAAACACATAATCTACAATGTCTAACACGGGTGGAATAGCTAGAGGCCTGTGTTGAGGTAGTAAAAGAAAGTCCCTGTGCCTCTTTTTAGATTCTGAAAAATCTTGGCTCTCCCAGTGGAAATGCTCCCTCCTCATGGTGTCCAAAGTTTCCCCAAAAGAATAGTCCTCAGGAGAAGCTGAAGCAATAGATTCTTCAGCATCAGAATCCTCATAGGGGGGAAGTGAATATTCCTGATCAGAAGAGGAATCAGAAGAAATATAAACCTGATCTGAAGATTCATAGTCTTTCTCTTGCCTAGGCCTCTTATCAGGAGGGGGATGGGAACCCCTGATCAAGGTAATCAAATCTTTGGCCATTTTGAGCATCTGCTTTTTGGGCATGGAGGCCTGTCCATGTGGCTGTTGAGTTTATTTGTCTTTAAAGGTGCTTTAGTCTTTGCCTTTGAAGCTGAAGTTGGTTTAATGTATAATTGTTTGGGTGTGAATACACCCGCAGAAGCCGGTGCCTGCTCAGCGGCTCTGGACCCATCTGAGGGAATAATGTCCGAGGCTCCAATACCTCAAGATTCCGGTGGCCTAGCCGACTCCAAGTGGGAGTCGGTAGTGGTTTGCGACTCTAAGGTAGCGGGCATCAGGGGCTGCAAAAGCGCCTCACTGATAACCGGCGAACCGGTGACTGGCTTAGGAGAAGCTTCGTTGTCGGTTTTGGGCCTCGGTTGCCTGTGTTTTTCTTTGCGTTTTTTGTGAAGTCCAGTAGTCGGATGGCTATCCGACGACATTTTATAATTAAATCTGCGACCAAAATAGCTTAATGCAAAATCATACCGGCGCTTAATAGTGCGTTGGTTAAATCTAGCACAAAACTGACAGCTAGAGACGCCGTGGTCAGGGCCTAGGCAAGGAATACAGTAAGAATGAAAATCCTTATGCGGTATTTGCTTTCCACAAGAAATACAATTATTAACTTTTTCTGACATCGGTCTGGAGCAAGAAAAAAGTTTCCCCAATGGGGTACTTAGCTTTAATGAAGACTTTGGATCTGAAACTCAAACAAGAAAATCTCAGGAGTCGGCCGACCGGCACTTGCGAACTGCTTCGGCTTCGGGCACTGCGCGGCAAGAAAGACTGAAGAAAATGGTGTCAGCTGCTTCTTTTATACCCCTGACAACCTGATGTCAGGGAAGGGGCGACAGCAGCCGACATACGATGCAAGACTTTGGAATTCAGGCCGACTGAGGGCAACCTGCCAGCAGGATTACCCAAATGTAATGACTGCAACAGTGAAATATGAAGAACATCTGATAATGCATGCAGTCCGCTCTGAAGCGTAGGTATCTTCTGCAAGATGCCCTTATTGGGATGTGCAGGTAGGCTTCCTTTAAATCCAGTGTTGCCAACCAGGCATTTCTGCCTAGCATGGGAAGCAGCTGATGAAGAGTTAGCATCTTGAATTTTGGGATTACCAAAAAAGTGTTTAGGATAGACAGGTCCAGGATAGGATGCCAGGAACTGTCTTTTCTGGGTACCAGGAAAAGTCTTGAGTAGAAACCTTGCCTCCATTCTTCTTTTGGAACAGGCTGAATAGCCCTGATGCTTAAAAGAGAGAGAGAACCTGCTTTTGAGCCTCTGCCCACTGATTTGGGGGTAGGTCTGGCCAACCATTTGGGGTTGATAAGGAGTGGAAGTGGAATCTGTATCCTTGGGAAACTATATTTAGAACCCATTTGTCCTGGGTAATGAGTTCCTGATTTTTTGCATGCAGGGCGATCTTTCCCCCTAAAGGAACAGTCAGTTGAGCAGGGCTTGGAAGGTTTAAAGTTAAGTCATTGAGACAGTTTACCACAGGGGGAGTCTTACTACTCCCTGCTTTGGAAGTGGGAGCCCCCCACTGCCTAGTCCTTTGAGCACCCTGGGACTGAAGCTTGGGTGTTCTGCTGGTTATGGGTTTGGATTGAGGAGGCCTGAAAGAGGCAGGAAAGGACCAATTCCTAGAGGGCCAATGCCTACTAAATCTGGAGGCTGTACTTACAGGAAATCTTTAATATTTTGCATAGATTTAGCTTTTCCCTCCATCTTTTTAAGTATTTCTGCTTTGTTGCCAAACAGGCGATCTTGGTTTAAGGGAGCATCCAGTAATTTAGCTTTAACATGATCTGGCAAAGACTGCTCCTTAAGCCAAGCATGCCTTCTAAGTACAGACCCAGTGGCAGCAGCCCTGCAAGATGCCTCTAATGAATCAAAACCACATTGCAAAGTATGTTTTCCCACTTGTTCAGCAGAATGCATTAAATCCTGTAATTCTTTATTTTCAGCACAGTCAGGAATCAGCATAATTTTCTGTTTAAACAATCCAATAATATGCTGCTGCTGCTGATACTTCAACATATGAAACTGGCAGTTTAAGGTCCTAATAGCTAACGTTGCAGAAGTGCATACCTTCTTACCCCATCTATCCAATGCCCTGGAATCTCTATCAGAAAGGGTAGGATTTTTGGCAGTAGTCGCCTTAATACCCTTGGGTCCCTGTGAAATGGTCTCAGGATCCGCAGTAAGATTTTTAAAGAGGAACTTGTGAGAGTCAGGTACCCTGTAATACCTATCAGGTTTTCTGGGAGCAGGAGGCAAAGTGTCAGGGGCCAGGCTAAATTCCAAGAAGGCATCATCTACAATGTCCACCAGTACAGGAGGGATAGTTAAAGGCCTGTGTTGAGGCAGGAGTAAGAATTCCCTAAGCCTCTTTTTGGAGTCAGAGAAATCCTGGCTTTCCCAGCAGAAATGCTCCCTAAGTGTATGCAAGGTTTCACCAAAAGAGAAATCCTCTGGAGGGGAAGCAGAGGAAATGGAGTCCTCTGCATCAGAATCCTCATAGGCAGATAAGGGCAAATCCTGGTCATCAGAAAAAACAGAAATTTCAGAATCCTGATCAGAAGAATCAGAAGGAAAATCAGTTCTAGGTCTCTTAGAGGGAGAAGGGTGGCTTCCCCTGATTATAGTAATAAGGTCTTCAGCCATTCTTATCACTTGTTTTTTAGGCATAGAGGCCTGACCATGCGGTCAGGGTGTTGGTTTTCTGGGCAAGGATCGAATTTTAGGCCTTAGACATAGGCATAGACATAGGTTCATACTAAGCTAACTGCCCTTGCAAGCCATTTTAAGCCTAGCCAATTATCCCTTGTGAGACTCAAACCCTGCACTTTGTGTTTGTAAGGCAAACACCTTAACCATTAGGCCATCCTCCCAACTCTTGTGCTGGGAGGATGAAGAAGAAGAAGATGGCATCTGTTTAATATGCAAGTCAGTAGGCCTGAATACACCCTCAGAAGCCGGTGCCTGCACAGTGGCTTCGGACCCATCCAATGTAGAGACATCCGCAGGTTCCACAGTCAAAGAAGCATCTCGCGCCACACTGGACTCCGAATGGGTCTCAGTAGAGGCCTGCAAATCTGAAGTAGCAGGTATCAAGGGCTGCGAAAGCACCTCACTGAATACTGGTGAACTGGCGACTAGCTTAGGAGAAGCGTCGTCGGCAGCTTTGGACCTATGCGGTCCTGTCTCTGTCTTTATCTTTCCGGTTTTTCAGAATGTTGGTAGTCGGGTGGCTTACCGAAGCCATGTCTGGATAATTGAACAGAGTACCAAAATATTTAGATGCGAAAATGAACCAACGACTAACAGTAGGAGGTTTGAATAAGACACAAAACCGACAGCGAGGTATGTCATGGTCTGGGCCTAGGCAAGAAATGCAGTACGAATGAAAATCTTTATGAGGTATTTGCTTTCCACAAGAAATATAATTGTTAACTTTTACTGACATCGGTTTAGAGCAAGAAAAATGTTCCCCAATGGGGTACTTAGCTTAGTTGAAGACTTCAGATCTGAAACTCGAAAACGAAAATTTCAGGAATTGGCAGACCGGCACTTGCGAAAGTACAGTTTTGTACCTACAATAAATGTAGATGTTCGAGTGTTCACCCTGCTGCAGTCACCACACTTGGGTTATCCTGCCGTCAGGTGGTCCCGCAGTCAGCCCGAATTCCAAAGTCTTGGTCCGGCGTCGGTTGCTGTCGCTTCTGCCCTGACGTCTATATATATATATATATATATATATATATATATATATATATATATATATATATATATATACACACACACACACACACACACACACACACACACACACACACACACATGGCTATATAAAAATAAAACAAAACCCTTAGGTACAAGCAAATACACCACAGAGGTAGTATAGGATAAAGTGGTAGAGATAAGTTCAGCTAGTTCAGAGGGGATGGAGGGAGAGTAGCCTGGACTGCAACAGGGTGAACACTCGAACATCTACATTTATGGTAGGTACAAAACTGTACTATGTTCATCGTGTTACCCTGCTGCAGTCATCACACTTGGGCTGAATCCCAAAGCTAAGGAGGGGAGGTGGAGTCAAACATGGTCAGAAGAGGCTAGTAGGCCCTGCAAAACTGCAGTGGCAAAACCAGCTCTAGTCTTAGAGTAAAGAGGCAAGTGATAGTGTTTGGTGAAGGTGTGCACTGAACTCCAAGTAGCAGCTTCCAGAATATCCTTGGTTGGCACTCCCCTGAGAAAGGCTGCTGATGTAGCTGTAGCCCTGGTGGAGTGGGACCTAATGTTAGCAGCTACTGGTTTCCCATGATGTGTGTAGCAGAAACGTATGCAATGTCCTATCCATTTAGAAATGGCCTGTTTTGAGATAGCTTTTCCTTGTGATCCTGTAGCATAGGCTACAAAGAGCTGGTCAGTTTTTCTGAAAGCCTTAGTTTTATCCAAGTAGTAATGTAATTGCCTGTGAATGTTCAAAGAGTGCAGGAGTCTTTCTCCTTTGTTCTGGGGATTTGGGAAGAAGGTGGGCAAGTGAATGGTTTGGTTTAGGGCCACACTGGATACCACCTTTGGCATAAAGGAAGGATTAGTTTGTAGAGAAACTCTGTCTTGATGAAAAATGAGGAAAGGTTCCACTGCCATTGGTGCCTGTAGCTCGGAGACTCTTCTAGCTGAGGTTATTGCTAGTAGCAGGGCAGTTTTCCATGAAAGAAATTTTAAATCAGTTGAAAAAGCTGGTTCAAAGGGCGGCAGTGTAAGCTTTTCCAGGACAAAGGTGTTGGAGCTCTCCTTGGCGGTCTTAAGTTCTTAGCCCCTCTGAGGTACTGTCTTAGGAGTGGATGTGAAAATAAAGGAGGATCTGTGCTGTAATGAGCTGAAATTGCTGAGGCATGGATCTTAATAGATGAAAAGGAAAGTCCTTTGTGTAACATCTCCGTTAAATATTGCAGAATCTGAGGAATGTTCGGCTTCAGGGGATTTAGGCCTTTAGCCTGGTTCCAGGAGCAAAATCTTTTCCATTTGTCTGAATAGGTTTTCCTGGTGCTGGGCCTCCGGGCCTCCAGAATGACATCCATAACAGCTTTGGATAAAGGTGTTGGCTGGTTGTTTAGGTAATTTGCCATGCAGCCAGGTTTAAAGTCTTGAGCTGGCTGTGTAGTATCATATTGTCTCGTTGGGTGAGGAATTTGTGGCAAAATCCATGGTAGGCCCTGGGCCATGGTCCTTAAAATTGGATACCAATGTTGGCGTGGCCAGTCTGGTGCAACGAGAATCATTTGTGGCCTCTCTAATCTGACTTTCAGCAGTACCTTTGCTAGAAGAGGCAGTGGAGGGAAGGCATACACTGTTAATGTTTTCCAACTGAATGACAGAGCGTCCACTTTCCAAGCTAGTGGATGGAAGGTCCTTGTGCAAAATTTTTGAAGTTGGTGGTTGTGGGGGCTTGCAAACAGATCTATGTCTGGGCGTCCCCATTTTTGAGCTATCATTGCAAATACTTGTGGATCCAGTTTCCATTAGTGTGGATCCATGATGTTTCTGCTTAGGTCGTCTGCCAATGTGTTTTTCTTTCCTGGCAGGAATTGTGCTTGTAATTGAACCTGGTAAGACAGTGCAGTGTTTCACAAGGTCATTGCTTGCCTGCATAGAGGGTAGGAATGTGGCCCCCTTGCTTGTTTATGTACCACATAACTGTGGTGTTGTCTGCCCTTAGTAGTTGTCTTGTGTGTAGAAGGTCCTTGAAAGCTGTTAGGGCATTCTGCACTGCTAGCATTTCTTTCTGATTGATATGCAGGTGTCTCTGATCTGTAGTCCATTTACCCTGAATGCACTGTCCTGCCATGTGTGCTCCCCAGGCATAGTCCGATGCATCTGTTGTCATAGTTTGCCTGGCTGTGGGTAAGGTGAAAGGCTGACCCTTGCTGAGGTGACATGCCTGTGCCCACCACAGAAACTCCTGTTGAAGGCAGGGAATGAGTGGAATCATTGTTTCCAAGCTGTGGCTGCTCTGAGACCATACACTTTTCAGGTACCATTGTAATTTCCTCATATGCAGTTTTGCAAATGGTATTAGTAGAATGCAAGATGCCATGAATCCCAAGGCCTGCAGAATTTTTCTTGCAGGGAGTTGGGTCTTTGTTGCCATTATTTTGAAATATTGAAACAGTTGTCATTGTTTGTCTGGCGTGAGATAAGCCATCTGGGCCGTTGTATTCAAGCTGGCACCCAGGAATGTTATGTTTTGTGAGGGCACTAGTTTTGATTTCTTTTCGTTTACTGTGTACCCTAGGCAACTTAGAAGGTGTTTGACAAATGCCAGATGCTGTAACAGAATGTCCTTGCTTTCTGCTTGAATAAGACAGTCATCTAGGTATGGGTATATTTGAATTCCTCTTTGTCTGCAGTATGCAATTACTGGTGCCAGGCATTTTGTGAAGACCCTGGGTGCAGTAGATAAGCCAAAGGGCAGTGCAGAGAATTGATAATGCGTTGAACCTGCATGAAGTGGAGGTATCGTCTGCAATTTTGTCTGATAGGGACATGCAGGTATGCCTCCTTGAGGTCCAAAGTGACTAGCCAAGCATTCTTGCCCAGCATGGGAAGAAGCTGCTGTAGTGTTAGCATCTTGAATTTTGGTACTTGCAGATAGGTGTTCAGAAGTGAAAGATCCAGAATGGGTCTCCATGCTTTGTCCTTTCTTGGAACTAGGAAGAGTCTCGAGTAAAATCCTTGTCCCTGCTCCTGTGTAGGTACCTGTTGAATGGCTCTCGTGTTCATGAGAGCTGTAATTTGTTTTTGTGCCTCTGCCCATTGATTTGGTGGCAGGTTTGGCATTCCTTTGATCCTTGGTAAGGTATGAAAGTGGAATCTGTATCCTTGAGAGACAATGTTTAGAACCCATTTGTCTTTTGTGATGATGTGCCAGTTGCCTGCAAAAAATGCTAGTTTTCCTCCCAAGGGTATTGCCAGGAGAGATTTGCTTGGTAGTTTGAGGATAGAGTCATTGTGTCTGCCTTCTGCTAGCTTGGGGCCTGTCTTCTCCTCCTTTCTGGGTAGCAGAACCCCATTGGCGAGGTTTGTAAGGGCCCTGTGACTGACCTCTGCCCCTTGGGCATCTGTATTTGCCCCTCTGTGATCTGTCTGAAGCTGGAAAGGACCAATTTTTTGTTGGCCAATTTCTGCTGAAGCGAGGGGGTTGTACCTGCAAGAAATCCTTGACCGTTTGCATAGATTAAGCCTTATCCTCCATTTTCTTTAAAACCTCTTCTGCTTTGACACCAAATAATACATCCTGTTGTAAAGGTGCATCTAATAATTTTGCTTTAACATGGTCAGGGAGGGTTTGCTCTTTTAACCAATCATGTCTACGAATGACTGAGCCAGTAACAGTTGCTCTACAGGAAGCTTCCAGTGAATCAAATCCGCATTGTAAAGTATGCTTGCCCACCTGTTCAGCTGCATGCAACAGATCCTGCATTTCCTTGAACTCAGGCTGTTCTGAGTGTGTGCTCATTTTTTGTTTTAACTGAGACATCAGGAATTGTTGATATTTCAACATGTGAAACTGGCAATTTAATGCTCTCATAGCCAGAGTTGCAGAGGTGTATATTTTCTTTCCCCATCTATCTAGGGCTCTGGAATCTCTTTCAGAGGGCACAGGATTTTTAGCCATAGAAGCCTTTGCTCCCTTAGGACCCTGGGATATGGTTTCTGGGTCAGCTACAGGGCTTTTATAAAGGAATTTGTGTGAGTCAGGTACTCTGTAGTATCTGTCTGGTTTGGCTGGAGCTGGAGGTAGAGTCTGGATTTAAACTAGACTCCAAGTAGACATCATCCACAATATCTAAAACAGGAGGAATAGCAAGAGGTCTGTGCTGGGGTAATAGAAGGAACTCTTGGAGCCTTTTCTTAGACTCTGAGTAATCCTGGCCTTCCCAGTGGAAATGTTCCCTCATGGTATGTAATGTTTCCCGTCTTCAGGGGGAGATGCTGAGGGAATAGAGTCTTCAGCATCAGAGTCTTCATAAGGTTGAAAAGTGTAATCCTGTTCCTCAGAAGAATCTGAGGAGAGAGAAACCTGGTCAGAGGATGCATAATCCTCCTCTTGTCTTGGTCTTTTATCAGGAGGGGGATGGGAACCCCTGATAAGGGTAATTAAATCTTCAGCCATCTTAAGCATCTGTTTCTTAGGCATGGGGCCTTGACCTGTAGACTGATGAACAGTTTTCTTAGGTTTTAAAGGAGTTTTAAGCTTAGCATAAGATTTAATGGTGAGTGTAGTCGGTCTGAAGACACCTTCTGCAACCGAAGGTGTTTCCTCAGCACCGGTGTCTAAATATGCTCCGGTGTCTGTAGATGGCTGCATCGGCCTAGTAGACTCCGCTTGGGAGTCGGCAGCTGCCTGGGGTTCCAGCTCTGCGGTAGTCAGGGGCTGCGTAGGTGCCTCATTGAAAACCGGAGAACCGGCGACAGTTCCAGCTGAGGCCTCGGGGTCTGGCTTATTCCTAGGCTGCCTGTCCTTATCCTTGCATTTTTTATGAATTGCGGTCGTCGGCTGCTCCAACGGCATGATATAATTGAATTTCCTACCAAAGTAATGCCATGCGAAGTCAAAACGGCGTTTGATAGTGCGTTTATTAAACCTAGCGCAAAACCGACAACCTGTGACGTCGTGGTCTGGGCCTAGGCAAGGAATACAATAGGAATGGAAGTCCTTATGAGGTATTTGCTTCCCACAAGAAATGCAATTGTTAACTTTTTCTGACATCGGACTGAGGCAAGAAAATGTTCCCCAACGGGGTACTTAGCTTTATTGAAGACTTCGGACTGAAATTCAAATCGAAAATCTCAGGTGTCGGCCGACCGGCACTTGCGAACTGCTTCTGCTTCGGGCACCGCGTGGCAAGAAAGACTGAAGAAAATGGCGTTGGATGCCTCTTATATACCCCTGACGCACTGACGTCAGGGAAGAAGCGACAGCAACCGACGCCGGACCAAGACTTTGGAATTCGGGCTGACTGCGGGACAGCCAGACGGCAGGATAACCCAAGTGTGATGACTGCAGCAGGGTAACACAATGAACATCTTCTTCGGGCACCGGATGGTAAGAAAGACTGATGTAATGGCATCGACTACATGCTTAATACCCCTGATTCCCTGATGTCATGGAAGATGAGACAGCAACTGACGCAAGACTTTGATAATCAGGCCGACTGAGGGCTACCTGTAAGCAGATAACCCAAATGTGATGACTGCAACAACACAAAGAACATCAGGGAAAACACTACACACTCTAAATTAAACAAGTGTACAAAAGTAGGAAAGGAAAACTGTTAAGGAAAGCCTTTTACGAAAAACGGTTTTAAGTAACCAAATTAAGCCAGGATAGGGTAAACACAGGCCTAAGGAAAAAAACATGGCCAGAAAACACAAACACAGAAGTGGACTCTACTTAGCCAGATCAAAAATGGAAGCACCCGATCTGTTTAGCGGCAATCGAGATCTGGGGAACTTTACTAGCGCATGATGAGATAGTGATACAGCCACGAGCAAGTGGAAGACCTTCAGCTTTAGAATGCGGCCAAGTCATAACTGAACTGTTCCGAACCCAACCAGTAAGAATGGAGGCGAGATAAAACAACTTCACATCAAATGTTTAACTAGTAAGCCTAGCACAGAGAAGGAAAAAGTAAGGAAAAAATATGTGTAGGAGCTGCAGTCGTAGACAACAGAGAGATTCAGGTTTAAAGATCACATGCACACTGCTGAAGCTTAAAGTATGTGCTGAAATTCTCATTTCCATGGTCACATAATTACAAATGGCAAAAAGTAAGTAAAAAGTAATTAGTTTCCCCGTTCTTAAAAAAAGTAAAAGTCATCACTAATGTGTTCTGCCCCTGCTTAAGCATGTGCAGGAAGTGGCAACTGTTTGCTTATGTGGTGAAATCACATCAGGTTCAGAAGTACTGATCTTACGATTTGACAAGGAAAGACAAACATTGTGAATGACTTATCTTTTTTCTGCAAATACGCTTTTTGTGTACCTCGATGAACCTTTTTTTATTTTGACAGTTTCTTACAGCAGTACTTTTTGAATAGCAACTGATTTGCTTGAGCCTGAAACTAGAATGGCAAAGCAGCATCACTACCTGCAAATTACACAGGAAAGGATATATACACAGCATCCATGTTCTGTGCTCATAAATGGGGGGTGGGGCAAAGGCTCAAATCAAGGATAATTTTTACATATTTTCCCAATTTTATAATAAAACAACGGGTTTGATAATACAAAAAATCCTTACCTTTTATTCATGTGGTGACATTCAGTTCCTTACTTGTTCCGTTAGAAATATTCAAAAGCAGATTTGGTGATGCAACTTTAAAACATAACCCCCACCCCCTCCCAGGTATAAAGCTTAACAGTCAGGGGTACATCATGCACATGTATACAGTACCATTATTTCTGGAACTGCCAACACCAACCAACTTTGGGGCATCAATGTAACCAAGCTGATGATACTGACTCAACAGCATGAATAATGAAAGAAACAGCTCTGCAGATGTTAACAACTTTAGTAACGAACATTAAACAATTTTAAATGCAAGAATGGGAAGGTAAAAGTCAAGCACAAGAATGTGAGCCAAGTATTACAATGAAAAATAAAGGAGAGTTTTTGTTGCACATGCTCATCAAAAAAAAAAAAATGAAATAAGAGAACACTGCCAAATGTGTAGGAGTAAGGTATGCCAGGGTAATCCTATAGGCTAGGCTTATAAAGGCTCCAGGGGCCATAAGCCTAGTACACACCTATGTACCTATAAGACAGGCCAAGTAATGCCAAAGCTGCACCTCCAGTTAAGCTGTGTGTTTGGAAAGCTTTAAGATCAGAGGTTATGATACAGACTATCCCAGAGCTTACCAACATAAATCAATTAAATTTACTTTCAGAAATGCAATCAGAGGGGTACAGAATTTTACGGTAACTTTTAGTTAAGGCCAAATGGTGGTCAATTTCGATGCTATGTTGTTCGTGTACTGAGACATGATGACTCGTGGTGTGGCAGGAAGCAAAGTGAAGTTAATATAGTTTATGAGGAATACAGACAGACCTCTCAGAAGCTGCCTGGTATAAATACAGCAAGGAAGAAGCAGAATATGCATTACCAGTGGACATGCGGGAAAGAAAGAACCGAGGAAAGGTTTAGCTGCATATAATTTGCCAAGTTTTTTGATCATTCTTGAGATAGATACATTAAATGTGTCAAACTTCAGCCCATTATCAGTTATACAATCCAGACATTAAGGTGCTTCTTTCATGGAACAAAGGTCTAACAAAGAGATACTGAAACACTGTGTAGACTCAATTTGGGATAAATCAAGGTTAAAGTATGACAGTGGGACAGTACGGCTAGTAGGGTAAGACAAAAAATTTAGCTTAAGCAGCACTGATGTGAAGGTCAGTATAATTAAGCCAGACATTTAAGGTCTGGAAACTGTTTTTAGTTTGGCATTGACTAATCATAAGGCAAACTCAGAAAAAAGGGTGGTGAACTCAGTTATTGTATGACATAAAACTCATGACAACAACTGATATCTAATTACCAAACACTGCAAACAGCAACAGGCCTAGAACAGAGTCCTGAGGAATGTTTAGTTTAGCTATGAGTGACAAATATGGGATGGCTCCACCTTCTGGCTTGTTCGTCATGAGCTGATGAAACATTTAATTAATGTCGGGTGGCACAATGCCAGGGCACTTCTATGGGCTAGGCTTATAAAGGCTCCAGGGCCATTAGCCTAGTACACATCTATGAACCTATGTAAACTCACAGGCAGACAGAAAATTAAAAATGTTATGAGAGGATGAGGAATGGTACACCAGCATGTAGGCCATTATTCAGTTAGGTGCAGACTTGCAGAACTGGGGGGTGGGCAGAATCTGTACCATGCTTTAGCTTGAATCAATGCTAAACTTTTGGTTGATCCAACAAGCTGATGTATAACCTAAATGGACACATCTCCAGGAATCTGGTACTGGGATAACAGTGTGACTGGCTGAAAGTTAAGACAGTGGAGGTTACCCCCCCACCTCCGATGCAAGGGCACTACCAGTGCATTTCATCAGATGGCTGGGACATAACCTTCTTTGATTTAGTAATTTAGTAAGTTAATTAGGAAATACAGGAAAAACACATGCTCTTGGCTCCAGTTTTCAAGGGGTTTAGGCACAAGGTTATCCACACATGGCAAGACAGGCTTAAGCTTTCTTAAGATATTTATAGACTATGCACAATAACTGCGAAAATAATAAAGGGAGTGCAGCCATATTTGGGAATTTGACATTTATTTATTTATTGAGTGATTGATCGATTGACATTTCTTGACCAGGAAAGTCTGAATGGGTCAGAAACCCATTTTCAGCGGAGGCCCAGGGAGAAAAGCTCCACTTAAAGTACAGACATAAATTACAATTTACAGTTGTGTGTACACAGATAAATTTTAAAATAGTATAATATCATTTTTATTTGGTACAATAATAGATACAGTTATAGACTTTGTGCTATTTAATATGTGACTAGGATATCAGTTTTACGTTCTGAAAGTCTAGACAATTTTAAATAGTAAAATTAAAAAAAGAGTATACAAGTTTGTTAGTTTTTATAGAATGTAAAGGGTTTTAGGAGTAGATAGCAGGACAGTAGGTGTAGGATGGTTAAGGATATGGTTTAAGGAGAGAAAGGTGATGCAAGGGTTACTACAGTTAACAAGAACAGATGTACTTTTTGGGAAAATGGAGTTAGATGTGCTGTGAAAAGTGCAGGCTATACACTAGGAAGAAATAAATAATTAAGTAAATTTGGGGAAGGATACGAGGTGAGACAGCTGAAGGAGGGATACTAGGCAGTATCAGATGTAAGGTGTGGAGATGGGAATAGAGTATGTTAGTGTTTAAAGGAGGGACAAGAGCAGATACTATTTGCAAAGAAGTGGTTTTTAAGAACAAGTTTAAAGACTCTAAGCTGGTGATGTTAGAAGGTAAGGTGTTCCAAAGTCTTGCAATGGTGTGGGAATACAGACTATGTCCAGTGCTTTAGTTGGGTTTGTATGCTTTTAAAAGTTGGCTGTTTGTGAAACAGGGATTTCTGGACGGGGTATATAGCTGTAAGAATGGTTTTAATGCTGGCAACTGCATTATGTATTATTTTGTGTGCTACAGATAGTTGTACTAAGCTAAGGTAATGGGAGAAATCCAACCAGTTTAGTTCATTGAGGGCATGAAAGTGATGTGTGCAATAAGGCAAGTTATTAGCAAATTTAGCTATTTTACAGTAGCATGACAAATTTTTTTTTTAAGAGGTGTGCAGATTAGTAAGAATAGGGGCTCCATAAAGGAGGGAGGGGAACATAAATGTATTAGCCAGCGCTTTTCTGGTGGGGTAATCCATGAAATGTTTGTGTCTGTAGTTTGCCAAGCTTAAAATGTGTTTTTTGATGGTATTTAGTATGTGATATACAAAAGAGAGTTTATCATCTATGGTGATACCAAGTAAATTTACTTGTGATAAATTTTCTATCTCGCTGTTGTTCTGCGAGTATATTTTAAAGTTATACAGGACTGTTTTGGTGTGAATAGCAGCATTTTGGTCTTTTTGGCATTAAGTAGTAGTTGTGCATCATTTAGCCAGGTCTCAATATAAATGAAGGCGTCTTGTGTTATTTGTAGGAGTTGTTGAAGTTTATTGGAGGAGGAAATAATAGTAGAATTATCAGTGTATTGAATGAATATGCTTTGATGTGAGGTCATATGAAGATTATTAATGAAAACACTGAAAAGTAATGGTACAAGAATGGATCCCTGAAAAACACCAGTTTTGTTAAAGAGGTATTGTGACAGATTATTTTGCCATCTAAAGCATTGCTGTCTATTTGTTAAGCAGTTGGCAAATCATTTGAGAGTAGGAAGTGAGCATCCTAGTGTTTATAACTATCGTACTAGTTTATGATGTGATGCTGTATCAAAGGCCTTATGTCAAGTAAGATTACAGAAGTTAGACGTCCAGAGTCCAGGCTTTGTTTAAAGTTTCTGTAAAAGACAATAGTGAAGTGGAGGTACTGTGTGCTGGGCAAAAGACATGATGGGTGGGGGTAATGAGATTGTTATCTGTAAGATGATTCAGAAGTTGTATTATGTATACACTTTTCCTGTATTTTAGATAGAGGGGATAGGACACAGATAGGCTGATAGTTACTCAG
Organism: Protopterus annectens; assembly: GCF_019279795.1. NCBI lineage: Eukaryota > Metazoa > Chordata > Ceratodontiformes > Protopteridae > Protopterus > Protopterus annectens. The sequence continues at coordinate 388,709,513 of NC_056750.1, forward strand.
TTCATTGGTTTTTCCATCCTTGTGCAATGGTGTTACAATGGATTTTTCCCAAAGACTAAGTACCTCAGATACTGTAATGGATCTACTGATCAGGATGCTAACAGGGTATGCTATTGCATCAGCTGCAAGTTTTAAGTATTCTGAGGAGAGGGAGTGGGGTTTTAATTTTGAGAAGAAGCTTGTGTATCAGACAGGTAGGAAAAGGTTGGAGACTGAAAATAAGGAGTTGTTGGAATTGGTGTCTTGGTTCCCTGGTTAGTAGGTTTATAAGTGTTGGTACTTTTATGTGGTGTTTCAGGTGGGACTAAATTTAGTGTTGAGGAGAGATTTGTGTTTGATGTGTGGTAGTTAAAGTATACTGTCTGTGAAGTGCAAACTGAGCATGTTGGCTACTTTAAATGATCTTCATCAAGACCTGAACAAGGGTTTTGAGTGGACCCTGGAGCGAGGAGTTCAGACACAGATTTCTAGAATTTAGGGTTATTATGTAGGTTGGCTAATTGACAGAAATATGCTTTTATTATCAGCTATGACTATTTTTTTTGGCTTTATTTTGCAGTTGTTTGTATATGATAAGAGTAAGCTGATGTCATTTTTATTGTTGTGCCAGTCTTTCCAGGCTCAATTTCTACTTTGCATAGTTTGTTTTGTGGCTCTAGTTAGCCAGGGTGCATGGTTTACATTTGTTCTTTTGGTATGGATAGGAGCTAAGCTGTTTAGGGTTTCTAAGAAGATGGCCTCATTTAGAGGTAGTGTTTTCAGTGAGGACCAGTTTAAAGTTTTTCAGATATTATTGAATAGTTGGTTGAAATTGGTAGATTTCTCAATGTTTTATAGGTATATAGTTTAAGATCTTGTGGAGTGGTTCTGTAACTGTAGGCTGGAAAGTGGTTACTCTAGTTATTTAGGAGAGTGTTGGACTTTTTATAGGTATATAGTTTAAGATCATGTGGAGGGGTTTTGTAACTATAGGCTGGAAAGTGGTTACTCTAGGTATTTAGGAGAGTGTTGGAGTTGAAATATTTATGGGGATCTCATACCAGGATCCAGTCTAGGGTTGTGCCTAAGTGATTATCTTGTGTTCTCTCAAGGGTAGTGATGAGCTGTGTAAAGCCGTAAAGCTTTATACTATTTGTTGGGAAGTCAGAGATAAGAGTTTGCCAGTAAATGTTCAAGTCACCCATAATAGTTTTGTTGCTAATATTTGTGGTTGTCCAGGAAAGGAAGTTTTCTAGTGTTTAAATATTTTGGCCAGGTGGTATATATACACTACTGCAATACAAATTTGTTTATACTTGTTTACTTGTAAGGGAGTTAGGAGTATTTCTGCATTACTAAAGGAAAGAACTGGTTCTGAGTAGGGAGAGAGAGTACAGCTGTTGAAATAGATTAATGCTACTCCCGCCTGCTTTTTTATTAGTTCTGTCATGTCTCAAAATGTTGCATCCTGGTGGAACTACTTCTGTATCTTGAATATGAGGCTTTAACCAAGTTTCAGTGATTACTACTATATCTGGAGAGTATTGTGAAAGCCAGTAATTTTACTAAAGATGCTGCATACATTTATTGTTATAAAAAGCATATTTTTAGATGGGAAAGAATGAATAATGGTAGCTGATTGTGCAGGTCCAGGGTTGGGATGTATATCTCCGCAGTGGGAAAGTCTGAGGAAATGGTTGACAGCATAGTAAAAAAGGGTAGATTTAGATGTAACCTTGTTGACTGTGTATGCTAATTGGTTAAATTTGGTGGAGGTGGAAAAGAAACTGATTTCGGTGAGGTGAATACAGCAATTTTTAATTAGGCTGGCTCTTATATTAGAGAAACTACCAGTGTGAACAATTAGAGATGAGGTTTTAGTGGATGCTTTTACAGGTGGATGTGGTAGGGTGCACTTGAGGGATGTATGTTGTGTAAGTATGCTACGTGAAACAAGAGAAAATATGAGCATGGTTGAGTGGGGAGGGAAGCAAACTGCTGTGTGATAGGTTTTTGTGAGTCGCTTGTGCAAGCCGTAAGAGTAGAAAGAGAGTGAGAGGAAATTTTAAATAATTGTACAGAGGCTAAGTATAAGAAAGAAGTTAAATTAGCAGTTACAGTTAGCACAGATATCTTTAAGAGAAACTATGCGAAATGCAGGGAATAACTACTATATTGTAGGGGTGGATGGAGTAAGAACTTAAGGTTGTGTGTTTATTGGATAATAAGCTTAGGGGGCGGAGTAACAGTGAGTACAAATGTAACTGATATGGGGTGGGTGAGAATGGGGATAGAATAGGGCAGCTGAGTGAGCCCAAGTGTAGGGAGGGCGAACGGGAGTGGGGCTGCCATCAAGCAGGAAGAACACAGGAAAAAAAATCAAAGTGAGAAGTGAAGGCACAGCATAAGGTAAAGATTTTTTTCAGGGGAGAAATGAAGAAGCCTTTGCGGAAAACCAAGGGTGTTCAGGCTAATAGCAGTTAGACATCAGTGCATACACCAGCATTCAGATACCAAGATTGTGCTAAAAGAATAAGGTGTGGAGGCACTAGCTTCTCAACATATGCATATGTAGATAGTAAAATATCTGAATAGTGCTTTATATGTATACTTAATGAGCGTTCTTTGCAGAAACTGCTAAAATCTATGCCTTTGTACATTTTTGTTGCTATGAACTATATTTAGAGACTCGGTGTCTGGCCTGAACATTGATGTGGCAAGCACAGCTGTTTAACTCATTCCCTCCAGTACAACTCTCTTTTGAGTGTGTGCCTTTAACTCCCAGTGGGTGCGGCTTGAGCCTTTAAAAAATGAAGTTATCACATTACAGTTCTAACAAATACTCAATGACAGAGGTCAAATATTAATACAATTGTGTTTGCCATCATGCATGCTATTCTCTTCTACTCTATGATGTGGACTGAATATTAAGGACATTATCATGACCCCCCCCCCCTTTTCCCATTTTCTACATGTGGTCGTGGTTTCGTGTTAACTGCTGTCATCTCTCTCTATTCAGTGCCACCCTCCTGCCTTCTTCAACACTCATGCCTGACTGACACATCTTCTCTCATACAATCCATCCACCTCTTTGCGGGATGCACTTGTTTCCTCTTACCTTCTTCCAGTCTGTCCCAAATCTTTTTCAGCAAATTGCCTTCTGCTTTTCTGCATGTGTCAAAACTACACAATCTGTTCTCTGTGATCATTTCTGCAATTGGAGTTACTTTGGCTTCTGCACTTATGTCCTCATTTCTTCGTATACACCACAAGTGTGCATCCTACCACCCTTTTCGGGCACTTCAATTCCATTACCTCTAACTTCCTCATCTGCACTGCCTTTACTGCTCAGGTTTCTGTACCATATAGTAGTACAAGTCACACCACTGGTTTGTGAACCTTACATTTAAGCTTCTTTGGCATTATTCTGTCATACACTATACCTGACACTATGTCAGTTGACTGCAGCCCTTCTTATTCTAGCTTTGACCTCTTCATTCAGACTTCTCTTCTCCTCAACCACCCCTTAGAGATATTTTATGCTATTACCCTGTTCCACTATATTCCCTTCTATCTCAATTCTCAGTTTCTTCTGATTTCCCCAATTTGTTGCCATTACCACTGTTTTACCTGTACTTAGTTCCATCTCATGTGCCTTCAGTTTTGCATTCCTTTCCCCTATCTTTGCTGAAGTTCTTGTTCAGAGTCTGGTTGTAATGCCACATCATCTGCATACAGCAATGAAAAGTTATTTAAATGACAGTCTTGTTCTTACTGATGCTACCAAATGCAGCTCTGTGTTGGTACCTTGTAGAAACAAAGGTCTGAACAGCTTTTGCATGCTGAAATCAAAGTCTAAGTAGTACACTGAAAGATTAAATGCAGATGTCTGTTAAATGTCTGTGCTGCTGCTTTAGTTTGTTTGTGTTTTTCGGCTTTTCCCGATTAGGGCTAGCCACAGCGGAACTCCAGTCCGCTAATGATTAGTAGTGGATTTTTATGTACCGGGTTACTAGCCCTGACGCACAACCTTCAATGAAGGCATGCCCCATTCACGTATGCCTCCACACAGAAGACGTTCTAGCTGAGAATCGAATGGGACGTCTTGCTATGAGGCGACAACGCTACCGCAGCACCACCACCGCAGTGCCTTGTAAAAACAAATTCTGATACAGTTAACTTGTTTAACTCTGCGCAGTATTATTAAAAGAGCTTGTTGATACAACAGACATGTACAATACTGTACAGATTACAGCTTTAATGTCTCAGGTTAAGCTTTGACAGCATTGAAAGATGTCTTCTAGTATGCAGAGCTAACAAAAAATCAGATCTAACATTACGCACTTTTAATGTCATTTATATATTCTTTTGCACCATCCAGCTCTTGTCCATGAAACAGTATGTTGTTTAATACCTTTGGAATATACAGTCTGTTACTTTGGTATTTTCTGATGTCATACAGTCTGCTGATAAGCTACTTTGTGTTTTGTTTCAAGGTGAATTAGATGACAGTTCAGGAAGTCATCCTTGTTTATTCCTTGCACCTGTGTCTCAGGAAATTCCTTATCTGTAATTCTTCTTGAAGCTTGTACCAAACACCGAACATTCATGTTCCATTCAGTTCGGATGCCATTTTTCTTTGCTTCTCAGTAAAGAGCAGTTTAACCCTTTAATATATGCATGCTAGCTGACAGAAATGTTTATGCATTTAACTGACTATATTTTTTACATATATTATAGCAAACAGAAGTGTATCTGCATCTAACTAGCAAATAGAAGTGTACATAGATTTATAAATCTCTAAATATATATATCTAACAATCAACTCTGCCGATCATACTCTGACTTGTTCGCTAATGTAGTTGTAGTCCATCAGTATTGAACAGCAGTGGGTTCAGAGCAAAACCCTGGTGCACACCCACTCCCCAGTGGAAACCCCTTCTGTGACGTACTTGAATCAGTAGGTCCATGTATATAGCCTGCACTAAATCTACCAATGTTTCTGGGACTTCAAACCAAACAGTACTGTCCAAATCAGCGCTCTCGGGCCTTGTTGTACACTTTCTCCAAGTCTAAGGAATGCTCAAGCTGAACTCTCTCCTCTTCTCTAGCTTCTTCTCAACTATATGTCTCACTGCAATCAGGCCAGTTGCATCCGGATCTGAACCCGAACTTCTCATCTCCCATCTTACTTTCAAGTACACTGCATATCAGTTTATTAATCACCCTCTCTAGAATTTTCATGCAATGTGATAGGAATTTGATACCTCTGTAGTGCCCACAGTTGTGGATGCCCCCTTTATTCTTGTACACTGGCATGAGTATGCTTATTTTCCAGTCATATGGGATACGCCTTTCTCTCCACACTACTGAGTACCTTCAGGAACCATTCTCCCCTACATCACCCAGCATTCTTTATCATATCTACTGTGACCTCATCTAAGCCTGCTGTTTTCTCTGACTTCATTTTCCATAGTATTAGTCTTACTTCTTCTAGGGTGGGCTCCTCTTCTACTCCTCTCATCGTAGGCTGTGTTTGGGGCAGTACAGCTTCTGTGGGGTTTTCTTTATTCAGAAGCTACTGGAAGTACTCCTTTGATGTTCTGTGGACTGGCAAGCAGGTTGTTGATGGCATCCTTTATGAAGGGTGCCTGACTATCTTTTGTGTCTTTGCCTTGCAACCTGACAAAGTTTCTTTGTGCCACCTACTGAGTCACTTTACAGAAGCTGGTAAAGTGCCTCTGATGCCCTACTCTTTGCTATTGCAACTCCTTTCTTAGCTTCTTTGTTAGACATCCAGTATTCCTTCCTAGCCTGGCCTGTCATTTCTCTCTTTTTCCTGCATTCCTTCTTTTTTTGATGACTTTCTGGACTTCTGCATTCCCCCATCAAGCTTTCCTTATCTACTTATTTCCATACTTGGCTCAGCCGTACATCTGTTCTGTAGTCCTCACACACACTGTTTTTGAGGCATTGCCATTCTTCAACTCAACCTATTTCCTCCTATTCTTGGGGTGGTAGAGCCCTGAGTAATTCCTTGAACTAGTGTAGTTTCTCTCCAGTCAACTCCCATGTCTTCAGCCTGGTCTGTTGACCTTAGAGCCTTCTCTGACCACTGTTTGCAGCTGACTGTGGCAAATGTTTTATGTTGTGGACTGTTTCACTGTGGATGACTTTGAATCACTGATTCTACCCAGTGCCCTATCCTTACTAGTCCTTACTAGGAGGAAATCTACCCGACTTGCATGTTGATCACTGTTGTATGTGAACTTATGACTCTCTCTCTTTCTGAATCATGTATTAGATACCATCAAGCCATTTGCCAGACAGAAGTCTAGAATGGGCTCTCCTTTATTCCTGTTGCCCCACCCATGTGGACCCATGTAGTTCTCGTATCCTGTTCTGTCTTTCCCGATATGTGCATTCAAGTCACCCATTATCAACACCAATTCATGTTGTTCATGTTGTTTTGCTTTATCTAGCAGGCCCTGCAGCTGCTGTCTGAATGAACTCTTTTCCTCACATCTCAACCCCGCTGCTGGGCATAATCAGAGTTTATGAATACTGCCCTATCATTACACTGGAGTCTGACTGCAATGAATCTGTCACTAATTCTGATCACATCTTTCACTGCCTTCAGAAGCCTCTCTCTCATCACAATTCCTACACCATTTTCTAGACTGTCCTCTTCCTGAGTAGTAGACTCTTGATCCCAAGCCAAGTGGCTTTGCTGCACGGCCCTCTCATCTTATCTCTTCGATACACAGGATGTCCGGCATCCTCTATACCATCATATCATCCACTTTCAATCTGTGCCCTGTCAGTGAACCTACAGAGAGTGTAGCAATTCTTAGTTCATGTTTGGCAGGTTGATTGGTTTTATGTCCAGCTTTTGCTCAACAGAGTTATCCCAGGTAACCCAGGCAGGACATCACTGAAAAATGGACAAATCAAGCAGCTATTTCATGGTCTAAAAGGAGAGGGGAGGATGAAGCGCTGTTATAAGCCGGATGAATAAATTAGATGCCTAGTGCCAGCATATCTTCGGATTACAAGTCTATGCTCTCTGCTTAAGATAACACACCTTCCCAAATGTTAAAAAAACAAAGTTATGTCTTACCATAATGTTCCATCTGTGTTGCTGATCTTCACTAATCCTTGACTGGCCGTTTACTTCAGCTTACGCCTTCCAAACTCTTGAGCTAGGCTCTACCCATAAAGCTCCTCTCTAAATTACCTCAGATTGAGTTTGCCTAAATTAGTGGTAGACAGATACTAAATAACAACAAACAATAACAGAAAAGATCTGTGTCCCCATTATGAAACCAGTTTCTTAGTGGATCCAACTTTTCCGAGTCTCAGGCCGGGGGAAGGAGCAAGGATGTCAAGGATTAGTGAAGATCGACAGTACAGATGGAATGTTATAGTAAGACACAACTTCTTTGTCTGATGTTGTCAGTCTTCATGTAATCCTTGACTGTGGCACAGAGTCCCTAGCTACCCAAATCTTGAGAGGTCTCATGGAAGAATATTCCTCAGCACCATTGAACCGAATGATCCACATCCCTACAGACCTGGTCCAGTTTGTAATGAGTGATAAAAGTATGAGGAGATGACCACGTGGCTGCTGCACAAATGTCATCTAAAGTTCTGGCATGAAAAACCGCAGAAGCTGCTACAGCTCTAGCTGAGTGGGCTTTCACAGACAGGGCATGGTGGTTGAAGTCCCTTTGAATAAAAGGCAAAGGTGATGCAATCTCTGAGCCGTTCAGCTAAGGTAAGATAAAGAAACTGGGTTACCCAAGGAAAGTGAGGAAAAGTCAACAAATGGTCAGATTTTCTGAAAAACTTTGTTCTGTGAAAATAGACATAATTGTCTGTGAATGTCTAAATAAGCACAAACAGTACTCTCCCTTACTGGAAAAAATAGTGAAAAAAAAAGACTGGTAGGTGCAAGGTTTGATTGATATTAGACTCAAACTACCTTTGGCAAGAAGGAAGGATTAGTCCTGAGGGAAACCCTGTCCTTGTGAATTATTACACAGGGGTGTTTGCAGGACAAGGCTTGAATGTCTGGTATTCTTCTTGTGGAAGTAACAGCTAATAAAAACAAAGTTTTCCAAGCCAGAAATTTTAAGTCGCAAGTTGATAATGGTTCAAAAGGGGAAAGAGTAAGAGACTGTAAAACGGAGGGTAAATCCCATGGGGGCAGTGGGCTCTTTAAATGGAGGCCTTAACATTAGGATTCCCTTCAAAAAAGCTTTACAAAGTTTATGCGCCATAACTAAAGAACTATCAAAACCAATATGGAAATTAGACATTGCGGGCTAGATGGACCCAAATGGTAGAGGCTAAATGAGCCAGTCTGAAAAAGAACAAGCAAAAAAAATCCAATACTTTATGTACAGGAGGTGTACAAGGGTCCAGATCATTGTTAAAAACCTATCTCGCAGATTTTTCCCATTTACTCTGGTACAGTTTCATAGTAAGAAGGTTTATGATGGGCCAAAATGACATGATGGATGGGTGAGGAAAGGGAAGAATGCCTGGCAATCATGGGAATTGGAGAAGCCACTCAGTGAGCTTGTGATGTGGGAGATTGTACAGCTGTGTACACTTACCATAAATGTAGATGTTTGAGTGTATTCACTGTTGCAGTCATTACATTTGGGCAATCTGCTGGCAGGTTGCCCTCAGTCGGCCTGATTAACAAAGTCTTGGGTCTTGCGTTGGTTGATGTCCCTTCTTCCATGACGTCAGGTCGTCAGGGGTATAAAACATGCAGCCGATGCCATTACATCAGTTTTTCTTGCCCCAGATGTCAGGTGCCCCCCAAATGGGGAGCCAAACTTTTTAAGTAATTTAAAAACACAGAAATATACCTCCAAACAAAAGCAAATACACCAAAAAGGCTTTTAAGCATAGTAAAGGAAAGAAGAGGTATAGTAAGGGAACAAACAGGGGGTTGGAGGGAGGGTAACCAGGACTGCAACACTGAATACACTCGAACATCTACATTTATGGTAAGTGTACACAACTGCACTACGTTCTTCATGTTTCACTGTTGCAGTCATTACATTTGGGTAGATTCTCAAAGCTATGGACGGGAGGATGGATTTATACAGCATTAGGACCTGCAGGACAGCAGAGACAAAGCCAGCTCTGGATTTAGAGAAGAAAGGTAAATGGTAATGTTTGGTGAATGTATGAACTGAGCTCCAGGTAGCAGCTTCTAGAATGTCTCTGGTAGGAACACCTCTGAGAAAGGCTGTAGAAGTAGATGCAGCCCTGGTAGAATGAGATCTGATCCCCTGGGGAATAGATTTACCATGGTGCATATAGCAGAAACAAATACAATGGCTTATCCATTTCGAAATAGTCTGCTTTGAAATGGCCTTTCTCTCTGCAGCAAATGCCACCAGTAGTTGTTCAGATTTTCTTTGAGATTTTGTCCTGTTTAAGTAAAATCTAAGTTGTCTGTGTACATCCAATGAATGCAGAATCTGTTCCTCCTTGTTCTGTGGATTGGGAAAGAAAGTTGGCAAATGAATGGTCTGATTAAGAGCCACACTGGATACCACCTTAGGCATGAAGGATGGATTGGTCTGAGAGACACCCTGTCTGAATGAAAAATAATGAAAGGCTTCACTGCCATAACAGCCTGTAATTCAGAAACCTAGCTGAAGTGACTGCTAAAAGGAAAGCTGTTTTCCAGGAGAGAAATTTTAAGTCTGCAGTAGCAGCTGGCTCGAAAGGAGGGAGAGTGAGTTTTTCCAATACAAAATTGAGGTCCCAGGCAGGGGTTGGAGCTCTCCTGGGCGGTCTTACGTTTTTGGCCCCTCTGAGATACTGCTTTAGCAGAGGATGAGAGAAGAGGGGAAGTTTTGTGTTGTAATGAGCAGAAATGGCTGAGGCATGGATTTTTATGGAAGAATGGGACAGGCCCTTGAGAAGCATCTCAGTTAAATATTGCAAAATCTGCAGAATACTGGGCACTGTTGTGCTTAACCCTTGTGATTGATTCCAGGCACAGAATCTTTTCCATTTGTCAGCATAAGATTTTCTAGTACTAGGCCTTCTTGCCTCCAAAATGACATCCATCACAGGTTTGCTGAGGGATGCCAAGGGTGAATTTAGGTGATTAGCCATGCTGCAAGATTCAAAGTTTGGAGCTGAGTGTGCAGAATTTGGTTGTTCTGCTGAGACAGTAAGTAAGGTGTCTGAGGCAGGTGCCACGGTGGAAGGTGCAACACATTGCGCAGGAGTGGGTACCACTGTTGGTGAGGCCAGTTTTGAGCAATCAAAATCATTTTTGGTTTGTTCTGTTTGGCTTTTAGTACAACTTTGGAGAGCAGAGGCAGAGGGGGAAAAGCATAGACTGATAGGTTTTTCCAGCTGAATGACAGAGCATCCACTTTCCAGGCTTTTGTGTGATGAGTTTTTGTGCAAAACTTGTCCAACTGATAGTTCTGGGGTGAGGCGTAAAGATCCATTTCTGGACTCCCCCATTGGCGTGCCAACATGTTGAAAATCTTTGGTTCCAGTTGCCATTCGTGTGGGTCCATGAGATTTCTGCTTAGTCCGTCTGTCAGAGTATTCCGCTTTCCTGGCAGGAATTGAGCTTGTAGTTGAATTTGACAGGTCAAGGCAGTGTTCCTCAATGCCATGGCTAGTCTGCAAAGGGGGTAGAAGTGTGTACCCCCCTGCTTGTTTATGTACCACATAACTGTGGTGCTGTCCGTCTTTATCAGTAATTGTCCTGGATAAAGGTAGTCCTTGAAGGCTATCAGTGCATTCTGTACAGCTAGCATCTCTTTGACTGATAGGTAGGTGCATTTGATTTGTGCTCCATTTGCCCTGAATGCACTTCCTTGCCAGATGAGCCCCCCAAGCATAGTCTGATGCATCTGTAGTTAGGGTTTGGGTGGCAGGGGGTGGAGTGAATGGCAGTCCCTTGTTTTGGTGGCAGGCCTCGGCCCACCATAGGAGCTCTAGTTGCAGGCAAGGAATGATAGAAATCATTGTTTCCAGGCTGTGCAAATGTTGACTCCATAAACTCTAAGTACCACTGAAGTTTTCTCATATGCAGTCTTGCATATGGAATTAGATGAATGGCCATGAACCCCAAGGCTTGCAGAATTTGTCTTGCAGATAGCTGGGTTCTTGTGGCCACCTGTTTGAAGCAAGTCACCAAATGAATTTTCTTTTCTGGCGTAAGGTAAGCCATCTGGGCAGTTGTATTCAAGCTTGCACCCAGGAATGTAATTTTTTGAGAGGGTACCATTTGTGATTTGTTTTGTTTATGGTGTACCCTAGACAAGTTAGAACTTTTTTTACAAATGCCAGATGTTTTTGAAGAGTGTCCCTGTTTTCTGCCTGAATTAGACAGTCGTCCAGGTATGGATACATTTGAATATTTCTTTGCCTGCAAAATGCAATTACTGGAGCCAGTAGATAAGCCAAAGGGCAGTGCAGAGAACTGGTAATGCAAATAACCTGCTTTGAAGCGGAGGTATCTTCTGCAAGATTCCCTGATTGGGATATGCAGGTAAGCCTCTTAAGTCTAGAGTTACCAACCAGGCATCTTTGCCTAGCATAGGAAGTAACTGTTGAAGAGTCAGCATCTTGAATTTTGGAATGTCCAGAAATGTGTTTAAAGTAGATAAGTCCAGAATTGGACGCCATGATTTGTCTTTTCTGGGTACCAGGAAAAGTCTTGAATAGAAACCTTGTCTCTTTTCCTCTTCTGGGACTGGTTGAATAGCTCCCATGTTTATGGGAAACAGTACTTGTTTCTGGGCCTCTGCCCACTGATTTGGGGGCAGGTCTGGCCATCCATTTTGTATTGGCAATGTGTGGAAGTAAAATCTGTATCCCTGGGATACTATATTTAAAACCCATTTGTCCTGGGTGATAAGTTGGCAGTTTCTTACATGAAGTGCCAGTTTTCCACCCAAAGGAGCGGCTGAAAGGTATGTGCTTGGTAAGTGTAGAAGGGAGTCACTGAGACTGCTTACCACAGGGAGGTGCCTTGTTGCTTCCAGATTTGGAGGAGGAGGCACCCCATTGTTTTGATCTAAAAGTCCCTTGTGAGTGAAACCTGGAGCCTTTGGAATGTCTGGGTTTGACTTGAGTGGCTCTCGTAGGAACTGGAAAGGACCAGTTCTTAGTAGGCCAGTGCCTACTAAATCTTGGAGGCTGCACTTGTAAGAAATCTTTCACAATTTGCATAGATTTAGCTTTATCTTCCATCTTTTTTAAAACTTCTTCAGCCTTATTACCAAAGAGATGGTCCTGTTGTAAAGGGGCAGCCAACAATTTTGCTTTAACATGATCAGGCAGAGTTTGCTCTTTGAGCCAAGCATGCCTTCTTGGCACAGAGCCAGTTACAGCAGCCCTGCAAGAGGCCTCCAAAGAATCAAAACCACATTGCAAAGTATGTTTACCAACTTGTTCGGCTGAATGCAATAAATCCTGTAAATCTTTATTTTCCGCACAGTCAGAAATTGACATCATTTTCTATTTAAGCAGTCTCATGATATGCTGCTGGTATTTAAGCATATGAAATTGACAGTTTAAAGCCCTAATTGCCAAGGTTGCAGAAGTATAAACCTTCTTACCTCATCTATCAGAAGGAGTAGGATTTTTAGCAATAGAGGCCTTAATGCCCTTGGGACCCTGAGAAATGGTTTCAGGATCTGCAGTACGATTTTTGAAAAGGAATTTGTGGGAGTCATGAACCCTGTAGTATCTGTCTGGCTTAAAAGAAGCCACAGGCAGAGAGTCAGGAGCCATACTAGATTCTGAAAAAACATCATCAACAATGTCTAGGACAGGAGGTGCAGCCAAAGGCCTATGTTGAGGAAGAAGCAGAAAATCCCTAAGTCTCTTTTTAGATTCAGAGAAATCCTGACTTTCCCAATGGAAATGTTCCTGTAAGGTATGTGAAGTTTCCCCAAAAGAAAAATCCTCAGGGGGAGAACCTGAAAGAATGGAGTCTTCTGCATCAGAGTCCTCATAAGTAGGTATAGTCAAATCCTGTTCATTAGAAGAGACACAAGAAATAGAATCCTGGTCAGAAGATTCATAACCAAAGTCTTGCCTAAGCCTCTTGGGGGGTGGTTGGCTACCCCTGATCAGAGTAATTAAATCTTCAGCCATTTTGATAATTTGTGTTTTAGGCATAGGGGCCTGCACACGTGGCCCAAGCATCAGTTTTTTAGACATAGATGTAGATTTTGGCCTTAGTTTTGAAGATGGCGTTGGTTTAATATACAAATCTGTAGGCCTGAAAACACCCTCAGAAGTCGGTGCCTGCACAGCGGCTCCGGACCCATCTAAGGTAGAGACATCTGCGGGTTCAATCATTGAAGCATCGCGCAGTATACCGGATTCCGAATGGGTCTCAGTAGACACCTGCGAATCAAAAGTAGCGGGTATCAGGGGCTGCGAAAGCGCCTCGCTGAGTACCGGCGAACTAGCGATTGGCTTAGGAGATGCGTCGTCAGTTTTGGACCTCGACAGTCTTGTCTTTTTCTTTGAGTTTTTTTTGGTATTCCGGTAGTCGGATTGCTAACCGACGACATTTCTTGATAGTTAAATCGTGAGCCAAAAATATTTAGAAGCAAAAATATACCGACATTTAATAGTGCACTGATTAAATTTAGAACAAAACCGACAGCAAGGCACGTTGAGATCAAGGCCTGGCAAGGAATACAGTACAGATGAAAATCCTTATGAGGTATTTGCTTCCCACAAGTAATGCAATTATTAACTTTTACTGACATCGGTAAGGTGCAAGAAAAAGTTTCCCCAACAGGGTACTTAGCTTTTTCATTGAAGACTTCGGTTCTGGAACTCGAAAACGAAAATTTCAGGAGTCGGCCGACCAGCATTTACAAACTGCTTCTGGCACCGCGCGGCGAGAAAGACTGATGTAATGGCATTGGCTGCATGTTTTATACCCCTGACGACCTGACGTCATTGAAGAAGGGACAGCAACCGACACAGGACCCAAGACTTTGTTAATCAGGCCAACTGAGGCCAACCTGCCAGCAGATTACCCAAATGTAATGGCTGCAACAGTGAAACACGAACAACATTTAGATGAACCATACAATCTGACAATCTGGATGAGATAACAGATCTGGAGCCGGGTCCAGAAGCCAAGGTTTCCGAAGCAGATGAGACCATACGAAGGGAAACCAAACCTGTCGCGGTCAGAATGGAGCAATGATGATTATTGTGTTCACTGACTTCCTGGATTTCTTTAGAAATTGGGATATCAGAGGAGTTGGGGAAAGGCATACAGCAGACCAGGGGGCTAAGCATGGAGAAGAGAGTCTCTGGGTGACTCCCTCGGGGAGGATTAGGGCAAAATAAGTGCTGCACTTGTTGCTCAGGGGGACGCGAACAGACTGCAAGGTTGACCCCCAGTGCCAGAATATCATCTCCGTCACCACAGGATTGACAGACCACTCGTAAAGCATTAGAATAGTTCTGCTCAGTTTGTCTGCTACCATATTGGAGCTCCCTGGAATGTGCATTGCCATGAGAAAGCAGTTGGAAGAAATCGCCCATTGCCAGACTCTGACGGCTTCTCAACAAAGTGGATAAGAGTTGGTTCCCCCTTGTTTGTTGATGCACCACACAACTGACATGTTGTCCATCTAAATTGCCACTGCTCCCAAGGGAAGAGCATCCTGAAATGCTTGCAATGCCAAGAGCACCACCCTCAACTCTAGAACATTGATGTGCAAATTGGCCTCTTGTTGGGACCAAGTGCTTTGAACAGTCCTTCCCAGATAATAACCCTACCTGGGAAGCATCCATGGTCACTATGGCTTGAGGCTGTGGAAGGATGAAAGGAAGGCCCTTGTTTGCAGCGACTGGTGATCAAGATGCGATATGACATTGGCTGATTCATTAACAACCACTGGGAGGCTAGAAGCCATTGTAAAATCCACATGTGATATCTGGCCAAGGGATCTAGAGTTATAGAGGCTGCCATCAAGCCCAGTGCCTGTAGGATGAGTCTGGCTGGAAAACTTTTATTCTGAACTATATTGTTTACTTGTGATCTTATCCTTTGAAGCCTTTCTACTGGGAGTGAAGTGATTCCCATAACAGTGTTTATTAGGGATCCTATTAATTCCGATTGTTGAGTAGGTTGTACATTTGACTTTTCGTAATTTACTGAAATGCCCAATAAAGTGCAAAGATGCAGGATGTAATCTCTTGCCCATTCTAGTTGATGCCTGGTGGTAGGGTTAAGGAACCAGTTGTCGAGATAAAGAAAAACTTGAAATCCCTGTAGTCTGAGATGAGCTACCACCACTGCCATGCATTTGGCAAACACCCTGGAGGCTGTGATGAGACCAAAGAGCAGTGCTCTGAACTGGAAATGACTGGCTCCCAGCTGGAAGTGCAAAAACCTAATGGAGTGTTGGTCTGGTGGGACTTCTTGGATTACCTTTTTTTTTTTGAGCAGTTTCTGAATTTGTACAACTGCTGCTTCCCTGCTACTGGGTGGAATGTCCAGGAGTCTTTTTTGTGTTTTTTGGACTTGAGGAAAGGGGAATGATGTAACCCCTGGGAATGATTCCTTGCACCCATTTGTCTGATGTTTACTGTAGCCAGGCAAACTGGTGCAGGGATAATTGTTCCCCGATTGCCTCCAGAGGAAAGCAATCGGGCCTCCCCGATTGCCACCAGAGGAAAGCAATCGGGCCTCCATTCAGGAGTGCTAGTAGGAATTACCAGAGAAAGAATCTCTGGACCCCTGGTTCTGTGGGCCACCTCTGCCTCTGGGATGGCATCTTCCATTGTTACTTCACCCTCTTCCCCGGGGAAATCCTTGCCATGCGAGTCCTGGAAAGGCCTTGGAACTTTTTGAACCACAGCCTCCCACTTCTCTGGTTCCTGGAGTAGGTCCATTGAGGGGTAGAGAAGCATACGCCCACGGCAGAATGAGTCTTCCCATCTTTCTCACATCTGGGCCAGTGTGTCTTTTACCTTGGGTCCAAAAAGGGATGCTCTGTCCAAAAAGGGATGCTCTGTCAAATGGAGTGCTAACGAACAAAGATTTAAATGGCTCCACAAAGTCACACAAGCACATCCAGGTGTTGCTCCAAAAGGCTACGCCTGAACCTGTTGCTTGTCGTCCCTTCGGCTGCATGGGCAATTAGCCTCATGGACGAGTTGGAAATTGCTTCGAGGGTGGCAAGCTGAAAGGTAACTGTCTTGTATCCCTTTTGCTACTGCTTCTGTGAGAGTATCTGACAGCTCTTTGATCACATCTCTCTGAAACCCGGTAAAGTGCACCATGTAGTTCAAAGACCTGACAGCGAAGGTCGATGAAGAGTAAATGCACTTCCCAAACATATCCACAGTCCTAGACTCCTTGTTAGGAGGATGGATAGTAGGACTTTCCTCTGCAAGTTCCTTCTTTGTGGCTGCCGCTATCACCATGGTTGTCTACAGGGATACCCTTAGCTGAATGCTGCTCTTCATTAGGAGCAGAAAGGATCCGGGTCAGGCCTCTTGGAGATTGGCTAGTTGGAGTCAGGAATCTTCCAGGCCCATTGTGAGATCAACTTAATGAGCTTGTCAGTGGGCGGAGAGATCCAAGAGGTAGAAGGCTGGGCATGAAAAGCCTCCAGGTATACAGACTCCTCCAAGTAAGGCTGGAGGGAAGACCAACCATCCCTGTTTCAGGATTTCCAGGATGTCCCTGAAGGAATCATCATCAGGGTGTGACCTGGGGGAATCTTCCCCCTCATCAAAATTGGTATCTGGGGAGTCTAAGTGCTTCCTCTTGCACTTTTTCTTTACAGGTACTTCCTCAGGGGAATGTTCTAGGGAAGTATCTGAACAGGAAACCATCAAGGTGGGTCTCTCCTGGGCTTTTGTGCCCTCTGTTCCAGGAATGAGGCTGATGGTGGCTCTGGTCGAGGGGATAGAGAAGTTTGGTCTGGCAGGGATGGCAAGGACTGGGAGTCCCACAATGGACACGGCCTTCTCCATGATCTGGAAGGCCACCCCCCAAATAGATGGGACCCCGGAACCGAAATAAGACTCCTTTGGAACCCTGGTCCCACCCTGCATCGAGAAGGCAGTCTCCAAAGCACAAGCCTGGGTCGAGCCAACGAAAGCTGAAGCACCGAGGGGCATAGAAGGTTCCAAAAAAAAAAAAAAGTCGAACCTTGCTACTTAGCACCGGCAACAAAGTCCCGACCCTGGGTAACTTCTGGCTCAGATAAATCGGAGGAGCTCAAGACAATTCTCAGTTCCAGGGAAGAGGCTCTTAACGGACCAGAGACAGTCTGAGCTGGCCGGTCGGTGCCAGGGGCTCCAAAGAGTCAAGTGGAGTTGGAGAAGGAAGATGAGATGTGTCAAAGGAGGACAAGTACTGGTGCCAAGTTGGCTGGGAACTGAAGATGGAAATAAATCCCCTTGCTGTCAAGAGCTGATCCACCAGCCTTAGGATGTCAGATTCCGAGAAGCTCTTAGTGGATCGAATGTGACGCCGAAGGAGACCTAGGTTCTCTCAGTCCCACAAATGGGCTAGGTGGTCGGTCCGCAAAATGGAGCGACTAATGGAGAATACTTTGTCCTTGGTATTGATATCAATGAAGTCTGCTTTGGTACCGAGGCTGTAGATACCTTATAACAAGTGCCTGGTGCCGAATATGTCTTGCCTATCGGTGCCAAGGAAACTGTCAACATGGTAGGCTGTTTGGATAACATTTCAGGCGGTTCCGAGGAACTGCTGAGTACTGAATGAGAGCCTTTCTTAGGTTTAGAAGAGGAGGAAGATGATGAGGTAGCTTCGGTCTTCGGACCAGATTTAGCCTCTTCGAAGTCCTCATTCAACAAACTTTTCTAAATCAGCTTGTTTCTCCGCTCAGTTAAAGACCTGGTGGAGAAACCATGACAGATGGCGTAGGCGGGCAGCACCTAAACAATACACACAGCAGACATGCCAATCTGAATTAGGCATCTTCCTGTCACACTTCTGACACCTCTTAAAGCCAGAGGTGCTCTTTGAAGATTTCAGCCACGCCAGAAAAAACTAGACCAAATGCTGATGAAAGACACACATACTCGCAGCAGGGAAAATTTCTTCTTCTTTTTTTTTTTTTTTAATAGAAACAGAAAACAAAGGTACCAACTATGGTAGCCAAATACCTAAACAGGTAAAACAGGTAAAAGATAATAACAGCAATGGTATGTAAGGTAGAGGAAAATGGAAAAAGATCACTCATGTGCACAGAAGAAAGAGAGGAGCGGGTAGAAAGACTAAAAGTACTTAGGGAGAGAAAAAAACAGATATAAAAGATAGAAAATTAGAGAAATCAGGAGAAATGACTTACTATATATATAACTGCCAAAGCCTGAAAGAGGTTGGACACATCTGACACACAAAGCAGCAAATGAGATCTGAGGTAATTTAGAATCCCTAGCACAAGAGTTTGGAAGGTGCGAGCTGAAGAAAACGCCCAAGTCGGTTTCGAGGCTCGGAACAGAGTCCACAGTCAAGGATTATGTGAAGATTACCACCACCAGATCGCATCTTTAACCTTTTTCTCTGCTTATCTGAACCGGAGGTCATTTTTTACTTAGTCTTTTAGTAGACAGTACAACACAGTTTTTAGTGGTTACAATAGACTTCAGCTCAGGGTAATGCAGGGAGCTTTAGACCCTTGAGGTTTCTTTTATATATATTAGCCACACTGCAAAGAAAAGGAGAGAAAGATAAGTTAAAATGACTGCATCATCCAGTGGCACTCTGAATAGAACTGACAAGGCAAAATTCATTCAGCAAGATAAAAAGAAGAATCAAACTTCATATTTCAGGAATAACAAAAGCTGAGATTTGAAGAGTTTTAATTAGCTGCAAACAGCAAATGGCAACTGACCACACCAGATCACACACCACATGATGCAACATTCTGCTGAGCATTAGTATTCACAGACTGTACACAGAACTCCACTGCACTGTACTAATACCTTTTTTAACTGAGCGTGGCACTTAGAAAAGAAACATTTCTGTTTTATTTTTAATCCATTGCTGTTTGTTTGTGTCTTTCGGCTTTTCCCGGTTAGGGGTCGCCACAGCGGAATTCCGGTCCGCTAATGACTGGTAGTGGATTTTTACATACCGGGTTACCAGCCCTGATGCACATCCCTCAACGAAGGCACGACCCATTGCTGTATATCTCTTAAATTATGTACCTGATTAAATGTGGATCTGCATGCACCTTATCTGAGTTTTTTTTTTTAACTTTGTACAGGAACCTCCCAAAAGTTAAAAGCAGTTAATTGGTAGGAATTAGGCAAATTGAGAGCTCTTTTATTTGAGACTCTTGCACTAATGATCAATGGAAGTAGGCATTCTTTCTACTGTTCGTTCACATCATCATTTTTTTTCATTTACCTAGAGGAACAGAGTGTTCAAGCGGGAGGGAGTCTGGAGATTTTCATTACTTGCATTAACAGAGACAACTTCAGACTAGGATAGGGAAAGAGCAAGTCAACCCTAACTGATCACATTGATAGTTCAGAAGAATCTCAAAAAGACTACTACCTTCTTCACTGTTGTGAGGTGAGATTATATTCTCCACCGAAATGCAAGTTGTATACTTATAATGACAGAATATTGGTTATCGGATCTGTCTTGGATCTGACTTCGGCCACACTCAGACTCTGAATTCAATACTTAGGCTCCTTTTATTTATTTATTTGCAGTTTGATGACCGGGGAGGTCCACTGGGCTCAAGGAGCCCGTTTTCAGTGGAGGCCCAGGGAGAAAAGTTCCATAATATGGAGTACAATACACAGTAGAAATAGAACCAAAGTACACAGATTTTACATACAAAATAGCAAAAACTAACAGTTAAACAGGAACATATAGTAAGGTATAATACATATTTACAAGTTTACTGGTTGGGAACAGTGCAACAAAGTTAAATTAGTGCAGTGGTTTAAATGATCTGAGAATGGCATAGAAGTAACATTAGCAAGAAGGCAGTACACATAGGGTTAATCCCTAACGTGTAAGGAAGAACAAACCTTGTGTGATGAAGTAAGTAAGGATAAGTGAGTAAGGATGATCCATCTGGGAATCAAGAAATTTGTCCTCCACTTACCCATAGCCTCCTGCATAGAGACAGTAACCTCAGATCGAGTTTACCCATACAGTAGCATAAAACAGAGGTAATCCAGAAGGTTCAAGTACACTCTGGTATCCCAACTGTGACCCAGAGAGTGACAGGACTAACAAGAAACAGCATACAAAGGATTTGTGCAGATAAAATCACTTTAGCTAGCAGACATAGGAGACACTCTCCCTCCTTCTAATACCCTCCTGTGGGAGGAATAAAGATGCTGTGTTGAAGTTTCACATTCAGTTGAGTAGGGAGAAGGATGAACATTCTTGTTCTGAACAAGAACAATAACACTCATCCATCTAGTTACGTAAATGAAGGGCTAGAGGGGTAGAAAACAGGAACCCTACGACAGACTGGGTTTTACCATCTTGCTCACTTCCTGGACAATATCTCCAATTTCTGGTTCAGAGAGTGTTGAGCCATCATATGGGGGCACTGATAAAGGGTATCTTAAATTGTTCTGTAAAATTCAAATAGGCGCATCTATGCATGCCTCCAAACAGTTATGCCAGTGCCCATGGCTCTAGAAGTGCCTTCTGTCGCACTGGAAATAAAACACAGAGATGTTCAACAGGGACTGAAGGGTGGCCAACTGAGTCATCAGTCTTCCTCTCCTCTATATTCTTGGTCAAATCCCTCTGGAAGTGCATTATGTGTGGCAAACAGCTCAGAGCCCAGATTGCAAAGATTGGTGAAGCACAAAATCACTTCCCAAACTTGAGCAATGTGCAAGACTCTCATTTAGGGGGATTGACAGTAGAACTTTGTTCAGCAAATTGCTTTTGCTGGCTGTCGCCACCATCACAAAACTAATGGTGGGACCCTTGCTCCAGTAAGGATGATCCATCTGGGAATCAAGAAATTTGTCAGGTTTACTTGGTATTGGTACAGCCATGTCCAGCTCCTTCCATGCTAAGTGAGGCATTAAAGCAACCATCTCCTCTGCAGGAGGGACCACATAAGAAGTACTGAGGACAGTCTAAACAGCCTTGAGAAATACTGACTCCTCCGGGGATGGAGCTTCTGAGGACCACCCTCCCTTTCTGTCTGAGCCAGCTTCAAGATTTTTCCAAACAAGGCATCCTTGGGGGGGGGGGCTCAGAACCCCCCCCACTGAAGTCAGTATCTTCAGATGTCCTTCGACTCTATGTTGCAGTATTCATAACAGCAGGGAATAGCTGCCTGCAGTGCCACCGTCCAGCCAGTATACCAAAGTCTTTGTCCTGGAGGGTACGTGTGACGTTGGCTACGAGGACCATAAACCGGCATTAGGTATAAAGGTGACATCTGCACGTACCCTCCCCAGAATTTTTCTGCTGCAGTGATCAGATGCCCATTCGCCAGTTCTACCTTACTTCACATTTTATCAGACGACTTCAGTTACGAGTATCAACACTGGACAACCATTTAGACCATTCAGATAAGTGCCC
Source organism: Protopterus annectens (assembly GCF_019279795.1). Taxonomy (NCBI): domain Eukaryota; kingdom Metazoa; phylum Chordata; order Ceratodontiformes; family Protopteridae; genus Protopterus; species Protopterus annectens. Next base: position 388,731,093 of record NC_056750.1, read on the forward strand.
ACTGGGGTTTTTCTTACTTGTTTTGTTTGCTGTTTTAGACTTGCATGTCAGCTAGGAAAGGGCAGTGTGCTTGCGGGAGACAGATTCTTCACAAGGACACGCACAATAAGTGTGTTTTCTGTCTAGGCGAGGCCCATGACCATATATCCCGTTCTATCTGTAAGTCATTCATCCCTAAAACATTTTGTAGCTGACTAGCAGCTTTACATTTTTAACTTGAGAATCAGAGACTCAGACGTTTGGCATTAGGCATGGAGGGAGGAGTAGGCCCATCCCATGAGCCGCCTCGGAAGAAGGTGAAGAAACTTGGGCCCAAATCCCAGGCTGCACCTCAGGCGTCCGAACTGGCTCTAGAGGCAATAGCAAACCCGGAGTCCGTTCAGACGACGGTCTCCCAAGCAGGCCCAGGAACCAGAATGGAAGCTGGGGTGTGGGATACCGAAGGTACGTCCGCTGAGGTATTTCAGCCAGAGTCTGATGGTGGAGGGAAACCACGGCTCACCTTCTCAAAAGCCCCTGCTCCTCCTCCTCTTGCTAGGCCATCTGTTTCTCCCTTGTCTACCACACCCTTGAAAAGGAAACAGAAGTCCAAACACGTTGAACCACCTCAGATGTCAGGCTGAGAATCCTTTTCCCAAAGCCTCTTTAAGGTCTTTCAGGCCGTACAATCCCAACAACTCCCACCTACTCTCACTCCTCAAACAACCCATGTGTCTGAGAAGGAATATTCATCCTCTGAGGAATCCCTCACTTATGAGACTCAAACTGACCCCCCCCCCCCAAGTTCATTACTCCAGATGAAGAGAACTCTATTTCTCCAGACTCCCCAGGGGAAGAATTTAGTTTTGGGATGCTATCTCTCTCATAAAGGAACACTTCAAATGGCAAGCCTCTGAGGTCTCAGAGTCTAAGAAAAGATACTTTGATCTTCTGCAAATAGAGCAGCCTGCTCCCTCAGCTGTGCCCCCTTTACTACCTGCATTTCAAGATGCATTCTTGGCTGCTTCACAGTCTCCTGAATCCCAACCTCCAGCAGCTAAACAGCCAGACAGATTTTATAGGGTCCCCCAGGACAGCCAGTTTCTGTACAAGAACCCTACTGCTGACCCAGCTGCTATTGCTGTTTCTGCAGACAAGACCTCCAGACAGCTTTCTTCCTCTGCTCTTTATCCAACTGATAAAGACAGTAAATTCATGGACAGGACAGGTAAAAAGGTCTACACATCTTCCACTCTGGCCATTAGGGCCCTGAACTACCAAACCCATATGGCAATGTTTGTTCTCGATACCATTTCTAAGGCCTCCAGCCTTCCTTCAGAAGTCCAGGACTCCCCCCACCAATGCACAATTAAACTCTCTCCTCTCCCAGCTTCACAAGTGACCAGGCACTCTATTAAGTGCAGCTATGATGCTGTGGAGGCTGCTTCCAAAGCTGCTGCTTCTGGATCAGTGCTGTGTCGTTACTCCTGGGTACAGCTACACCCCCTCCCCATGGATGTTCAGACCAACCATCTGGAGACAACATCAGACAATAAGGCACTTTTTGGACAAGCCTCTGCTGAGCTCCTCAAATCTCTCCAAGAGAAGGGAAAAGAGTTGTAAAATCTAAAACCCCTTTTGGTGTCCATTCCTAGATATCAGAAACTACCCTCAAAAACCATCCTTTGTATGAAGGGAATCCTTTCCATCAACACAACAATCCAAGGGACGCAGGCAGCAGAGAAAGACTTCTACCCTAAGACTGTCCTCAAGATCTTCTGCCACTTCCTTTCAGATACAGCCTGACCATCCCAGGCCCCCTCCACTGTGACTCACCCACCCTGCATCCAGAAACTCCCCTACCCCCACCCCGTCTCACTCTCACCCTGCCCTCCTGGTGGAAACTTATAAAAGAACGCTGGGTCCTTGCCATCATCCAGAGAGGATATTACATGACTTGGTGGATGCTCCCACCTTTTCAGGTCATTCCACAACCACCAAAAAAAACAGATTCACCTATTCCCACCCATTATTCAACAACTGTTAAACCAAGGTACCATAGAACCAGTTCCCACCCCTCAAAAGACCTCTGGGTTCTACTCCAGAATGTTCCTGGTCCCCAGGAAAGAGGGCCCCTGGAGACCTATCCTGGATCTTTCCTTTCTCAATCTTTTCCTTCTTGTACCCAGCATCAAAATGATAACCTTACCCATTCTCCTGCCTCTACTTCCCCCCCAAGCCTTCATGATGGCTCTGGATCTCAAGGATGCCTACCTACACATCACTATTCATCTGGATTACAGGAAATTCCGCAGATTTTCTATAGGCTCCTGCCATTTTCAATTCTCTGTTTTGCCCTTTGTTCTATCCACAGCCCCCAGTATTCAAATGTCTAGCCCCCTTCATTGCCCATTGCAGGACACAGGGTATAAAAATATATCCATATCTAGATGACCTCCTCATCCTGCATCAAGACCAACAACTCCTATTCCTCCATTTGCAGCATGTGTCACACACCCTCTCTCTTCTGGGATTTACTATAAATGTAGAAAATTCTCACCTGACTCCTTCTCAGGACATGATTTTTCTGGGATGCAGACTACGCACAGACTGCATGAAAGCCTTCATACCAGACCAAAGGATTCAGGAACTCTGTCTGTACTTCAACCAGATCCTTTCCCGAACCTTTCTGACAGCTCGGGAATTTCTGAAACTATTAGGCCATATGGCATCCCTTATACACATGCTGCCTTTGGTAAGACTACACATGCGTAAAATTCAATGGGTACTGAAAAATCTATGGAACCAACATTTCCAACCCTTGGATGTGCCCCCCCCCCCCACTCCTCCCTTGCTTAAAAAGGGAGATCTAATGGTGAATATCTGCAATACAGACCAACCCAGGGCTCCACCTTCAGACCCCAGCTCCACTTCAATGCCTTTACATCGATGCTTCGGACCTAGGATGGGGGGCAGTGTTGCAAACAAATCAACACCACCTCTCAAGTACTAGGCAAATGGTCCACTCTAAGAGTAAAAGACCACATCAACATCAAGGAAATGAGAGCCTTGCTGTTAGCCCTATTAAAATTCCAACCCTCTATCCTGCCAGGAACCTTAAAAGGTAATCACAAACAACATAACAGTTCTGTGGTACATACACAAATAAGGAGGGATAAGGTCATAACCACTATGCAGACTGGCCATTCAGATTTGGAATCTAGCAGACTCCCCTCAGAGTACACCTGTTGGCCATGTATATCCCCTCTCAACAGAATGTGATAGCAGACACACCCGTCCCCATCTTACGAATGGATGCTACACAGGGAGGTTTTCCTAGACCTGATACACAGGTGGGGTATCCTACAAGCAGACCTCTTTGCCTCCCCAGACAACAGGCAGATGCCCAACGTCTGCACAAGGAACCCACAAGCCTGGAAAGTGGATGCTTTCCCCTTTTCATGGGGGGGGGGGAGTTCCTGTACGCCTTCCCCCCTTTCACTATGATCCAGAAAGTCCTCCTTAAAATTCAGAGGGACAAACCAAAAATCCTGCAGGTGACCCCCCCCCTTTTGGGCAAGACAGCATTAGTTTCCCCTCCTTTTTCTCTAGCCAAGGGAAATCACCACAGGTTACCCCACCAGATAGACCTGCTCACACAGAACAAGGGGTCTCTGCTCCACCCGCAGGTGAACAATCTAAAACTGACCTTATGGGTGACAGAATCCTGATCCCTTACAGACACTTTTACTCAGAGGACATACAAAACGTTCTGCAGGAGGCCAGAAAACCCAGCACTAGGAGAAACTATGTGGCTAAATGGCTCAGATTCTCCAAATGGTGTCATAGGAACAAACAGGACCCCCTCAATACCTCTATCCCTAGGGTCCTGTCCTACTTGTGTGAGCTACTCCAAAAAGGACGGACATATTCCTCAAAGTCCACTTGTCTGCCTTCTCTGCCTGTCTGCCCTTTTCACCTCCCCCTGGCATCCAAACTGGAAGCCAAACTCTTTTTAAGAGGAGTCCTCTACATCAAAACCCCACAGAAGCCCATCCCACCTCTGTGGGATCTAAACTTTGTATTAGAAAAACTAACACTATCGCCTTTTGAACCAGCACATTCTGCTTCTCTGAAATTTTTTACATTCAAAACAGTTCTGCTAGTTGTCCTCACAATCTGCCAGGAGGGTTTCGGAGATCCAAGCCCTTATGGCCACATCCCCCTACCTAGTCTTTCACAGGGACAGAGTGGTGCTCAGGAACAACCCCTCCTTCATGCCCAATGTAGTTAATAAACTCTTGTTGAATCAAACCATTAACCTACCTGTCTTCTACTCCCATCCTCAAAATGCTTCAGAGAGGACCATTCACTCTCTGGACGTGCACAGACAACTAAGATATTACCTAGATGAAACCAAAGGCATCAGCAAATTAGAACAGTTGTTTCCTTCCATCCCAGGGCACTAGGAGAAAGCTGCATCTAAGCAAACCAATGCCTCATGGATCTCCAAGTCAATCTCCTTCTGCTACTCCCACCATGGGAAAACCTTACAAGGCAGTATCAAACTACATTCAACCAGAGCAGCAGCCTCTTCTTCTTCTGCCCTTTTCAAAGGCATTGATTTCCCTTCTATTTTAGAGGCAGCCACCTGGACCTCAGTGCACACCTTCACCAAGCACTACAAGCTGGACATGGCAACCCGTGCTACAGCCGGGTTTGCCAGAACTATCCTACAGGGTCTCCTGGACCACGGAAACCCTTTCTCCTTCCAGGATCATATTTAAAGCTCTGGTACTCTCCCTACTGTTATGAATACTGCAACATCAGAATAGAAGTACATAGAATAGTTGTGCAAGACCTTACCATAACCATAGATGTCCTTCTCTTCTATGTTGCAGTATTCAGTCCTACCCCCCCCCTTATTACTCCTCTGGCTCTAGCATGCATGTAAATCTAAGAGTCTCAGTTAGGGCCCTTCTGAAAAACCTCAGGGGCACTAGTGTATGCAGCAGAAACTATTCTAAGGAGGGTATGTGCAGACGCCACCTTTATACAAAACGCCAATTTATGGCCCTCATAGCCAAGATCACACGTACCCTCCAGGGCAAACACTCTGGTATACTGGCCGGACGGTGGCGCTGCAGGCAGCTACTCCCTACTGTTATGAATACTGCACAATGTGCCTCCTTTTGCACATAAGTTTCCGATGAACCTCACCCAAGTGGATGCAACGGGGAGGACTCAGAAGTTGAATCAGGGTCCTCAATGTGGACGGACTCGATAATTTTAGGGGATGGTTGTCTCAAAGGACTAGAAAGAACGGTACTAGGATCCAAGCAACTCCTCTGGGAAGGGGGGATAGATTCCAGTCAGACAGGGGAGTCTGCTCCCTAGTATGAGATACCATTCTCTTGAAAGCTTCGAAGGCAGAGCTGAGACAGGACCAGAGACCCCATGTTATGGGAGCCGTAGTACCTATCGGGGATTAGTCTTGTAGTCCTGCTTTGGCTCCAAAGCTGATGCAGGAGTTGAAATGTCAAACCACGAACTCTAAGGAAAGGGATGACTCTGAGAACCTTTGAGTTGAGCCAGGCACCACCCCACCAGGTTCCAACCTTTGCAAGGAGATCTGACCAAGTCTGAGTCACTCAGTGCCGATCGAATCAGAGATGTGGATGGAATTGACGAAGATTAGGTCTTCGGATCAGTCGCAGACATACCCCAGAGAATTAGAGCAACAGAGCAAACACCAACTGTACCATGGCTAGGAAGTTTATTTTAAAAACACAGGTAAGTGCTTTCAGGGATGTACCCCTTCATCAGACAACTTACAAAAACACTTCATTCCTTATATAGTATTGGCAGAACACATGATATCAATTAGGTCTTAAAAATGCAATGTTAAAAACAAGTTCCAAATAGATAGAAGCAGTTCCTTCTAATATACGAGAAATCTAGCATATTCATATAGCCGGTTCGACAATCAATGAGTATTAAAACTCAAACGGTATACATGAATCATGGTTCGTCATAATATACTGATATTACTAAAACCATATTCAACTGTACAAGAATATTGAAACTTAAACTATGACTTAAAACATATAAATTTAATCATATACAAATTAATGTATATACACATGAATAACAGACAAAATAAATAAACAGTGTATTATAATACCTGAGCATAAATTACAATTATTTATTTGTATCTGATTAAATTTATATGTTTTAAGTCATAGTTTAAGTTTCAATACGCTTGTACAGTTGAATATGGTTTCAGTAATATCATTATATTATTATGATGAACCATGACTCATGTATACAATTTGAGTTTTAATACTCATTGATTGTCGAACCAGCTATATGAATAGATTTCTCATATATTAGAAGGAACTGCTACGTATTTGGAACTTGTTTTTAACATTGCATCTTTAAGACCTAATTGATATCATGTGTTCTGCCAATACCATATAAGGAATGAAGTGTTTTTTGTAAGTTGTCTGATGAAGGGGTACATATCCCTGAAAGCGCTTGCCTGTGTTTTTACAATAAACCTCCTAGCCATGGTGCAGTTGGTGTTTGCTCTGTTGCTCTAATTCTATTTATATTTTACACCAGATGTTTTATTTGTTGGTAGAGGATTTCTGTGTTTTTGTGTCATACCCCAGAGAAAGCCCAGATCCAACAACCCACAGACTGAAGGACAGAAAGGAAAAGGAAAAATGACTGGATGAGGAGATAGGACCATGCCCCCAGCTCCAAACGGGACTGGGTACGGGAGAACCCCAAATTAGATTTAAATCCAGAGGGACTTCCTCATCATTCTATGCATGCATGCATGCTTCTGACTGAGTCCTGATGGGCCAGTCTGATCAGAGTGAAGAGACAGTGGAGAAAGCTCTGAACATGTGGTGGAGAGGCCCTTCCTGGAGGATAGGAGATGACAGCATAGTTAAAATCAGCTCTGGAGAAAACTGTGGTCCCAACAATGGAGTGGTAAGTAGTGGATCCAATAATTACAGGTTCTAACATAAGAGTTGGATGTGAAGGCTTGAAAATCTCTGAGGCCAAAGCAGAGGAAGGTGAGCAATTTGGGGACAACTTTTTTGGTTCTTTGGACTTTTCATCCTCTTTGGGCTTATAATGGTTCTTTTTGGCCCTAGGTTTGAGAGTAGTCTTTTTAGCAAGTGGAGAATAGAAGTGGAGGAATGAGAAGGGGGAACTTCTCCCGGGGGGCATGAAGGAGCCCCTTAATTTATTCTTCCTCTCCACAAGTACCCTGTGTCCAAAACCAATGCAAACTGGACACTGTTCATTGAGAAAGGTAGCCCCCAAACAACAGACGCACAGGGTGTGTATCTGTCAGTCAACCATTTTTAAACCCAGAAAGTTTGTAAGACATGGTAAACCAAGCAACAGACAGACACAGACTGACAAAACAACTGCATAGCAGTAACAATACAAATTGTAAACAGTAATCACTATAGTAAACTACAAACTATGCTATGTAAAGTTTCTAACTAGAAAGCTAGGTTAGGGCACCAAAAAGTGATGAATAGAAGAGATAATATATACTACTTTTTGTGTGTGTGTGTGTGTGTGTGTGTGTGTGTGTGTGTGTGTGTGTGTGTGTGTGTCTTTTTTTTTAAACAAGGGAAGGCAAAAATGGGAAGAAGCGAAATAAGATAAACCTCACAGAGACAAATATTCATTTAAAAATTCAACTCATCTCAAAATGCCACCTGAGCAAAGACCTCTCAACCTCTTACAGCAAGAAATCTGGACAAAGCCAAAGTGGGCCAGAAGCCCAAAAATAGGGACAATTTTTAAATACTGCTCTTACAAACTTAGAAAGTTGATAGAACAGGTTTTGCATTAGCATGGATTTTCTGTAGGATATGAAGTCTGAAACTCAAATGTCAATCATTATTTTTGAACTTTAGTCTTTAATGATTTACCAATAGTTTGCCAGAAAACCACAAATTGAATGAAGAATGGACCAATAATATGAGTCCAATATCTGGACAATCTGCGAAAATCTGTACAGTTGAGAGGTATGAAGAAGACTGCATCTGTAGCAAATGAGCGGCAATGAGATATGGGGTAACGCTTTCCTTACAGGGGGATATGGGTAAGGGGAGGAGCCTGAGCACTGAATCCAAAATTTGAGAGTGGCCAATGTCAGATTCAACACCTCATTCCTTGAAAAACAGATGAAAGAGACAACATCAGATCTACAATTAAATTCAGTGTTATTTATTACAGCCCATGCAAAAATGGTTACCAAAACGGAACACAACTTACAGCTTTTTTTTTTTCTTGTTAGTGTCAAAAGTTTTCTTTCACAACGATAATAAGAATGTATTTGCATTATGATTAATTTCTAGTAACTATGAAAGTTAAAACCATTACTAGCTGTGCTATAAAACTGCCTTTTTTCTTTCTATAATCCCTATGTCATGGTGTCACAGATCTGAGAAACCATATCGCTTCCCAGGTCAGAGTTTTTCTAGGTTGAAGTCTAACCACTAAAGCCATTTCAGACAGAACACAAGACAGTTTTGCCTGTCTCAGCTAAAATGTTCAAGTATATTCTAACTAAGGTGAGTTTCTAGTAATCATTGGTAAGATAAGAGTTCTCTTGGTAATCCATGTTGGCAAAAAGTACTTTAGACCTCAATCCCACTCTCTCAAACAGCAGTCACACTCAGATTACTTCATGTAATGCAAGGGGCTTAAGTGCTCTGATAAGAAGGGCTGAAGTACTGGCTTTCTCTCTGTTGATGATTGCAAACACTGCCCCATTTCTGAGAGAAAGATGGAGACAGCGGCTCTGAAGCATGAAGTGTAACATGGAGATGTGAGAGTAACATTCATGTACCAAAATTTCTGCAAGAGAAGTTTTTGTCCTAGTTAGAATAAACCTTATGTAGAGACTTTGTGGGTAACATTCTGGATTAGTGGCATAAAAGCTTGGGCACTAACTGCTCCCTACAGAACGTGGGTATGACCAGCAATCTAGATATTGGAGAAGCCAGTCAGGAAGGAATGACAGTCATCCACCAACACTGGCTCATTCACCCAAAGAAGAAGAGTAAGAGTGGACTCCTGTCTCAATAGCGTCAACTAGGGAAAAAGACCAAGAATGCAGCACTTACAACTAGTGATTCAGTGATGAGCAGGCCCACCATGGACTGTGCATGACTCCAGATGAAAACACTGTTGTAAGGAAGTACGTATGTACTTAAATAGAGGGAAATGCAGGAGCCATTGTTCTGCACTTAGCAAGCGAGGAGAAAATGAACATACAAAAATATAATCCCTGCTACCTGATGGAAATATTCCTCAAGTTATACTTTAGCTTCCTTGTGTCTTACGAAAAGACAGAACTATCGAATAGGACAAAAAGGGTTTAAAAGCTGGAAGAAGAAAGGAAAAAGTTATTAAAAAAAAGGCATTAAGTAAACGGATAACGGCTAAATATGATCGCCATGACCCCTTAGTCAACATCTACAGGCTGGGACAAACTTTCACACAAGTCAATTATACAAGGAGGATCACAACGTGTTCCCTAATTCCAATGGACAGAGTATTACCTCAAAAAGAACTACAGAGGGGGCCCGCAAAATGAGTTCCAGGAATAAAGGAGGTGACTGGCCTAGACAACTACATGGAACACAGGGACAAAGGCCCTGACTACGATGCTGGCAACACAAGTTAAAACTGCATGGCACCTATAGGAAATGGGGGAGAATGGGTGTGAGCAGCCACTACCAGCTTATCCATCTTGAGGGGTCGGGAGGGAGGCAGCACTGGTTCACCACATGGGAAGCAACTAGAAGGAGCACTACATGTTCTATCCTCTGGAGCTCAAGCCTAGCAAGCCCACGCTGCCATATGAAAGTTGTACTGCAAACCCAAGGAAATTCAATGTATGGATGTATACTTCACCTATTAGTAGAATGGAAGCACACACCGGGTTCAGAAAAACTACCACAGGGTAGGGGGTGCTCCAATAGGAAGAAGGTAGGCCACTCCACAGGGACAACAAACTTGACCCACTCCCTACCCCCAAGAGTGTGCGTCTTTCTTCAGGTGGTCCCCTTCTGTCAAAAAGAAATAGCTTTATGGCAGAAAATTTACTCTCATCAGTTGATGCAGAAGAAAGTGCAATGCTTCCTGAATAACTGTTTTCTGTATGATTAGTCCCTCTCACTGAGGTGATGCAGCTTGAAAACTTAAGATGGTACAAGGCAGCCCACAAAACTAGCTATGCACATATATGATGAAGTAAATGTGACTGCTGCTGTAATACTTACGTTTAGCTGCAGACAGCCAGGTCTGGTCAAAGGGCATTTGACAAAGTAGACAACTTGCCCACTACCTGCACAAAAGGGAGAGTTCAGTTGTATAAGAACTTACCGTAACTGTAGATGTCCTACTTATCACTGTTGCAGTATTCCCTACTACTGGGCTATCATACCAACAGTGGCGTACATCAAAAGTATATCCTATGACAGAGAGCGTGATGTACATAAGTGACAGACAAGTGCAAAACCATCAGAACTGAATTGCCCCAGAACAACAGGAATTGCAGGTGAGGCATAAAATGAACATGGTACTTTTCATCAAGAAAAAGGAAAAGGAAAAGAAGTCCTCTCAGCCACAGGAGAAAAAAAGAAAGCCTGGCAGAGGAAAAGAGGGATGGAGGGATGCAATACTACAACAATGATTACTTATGACATCTACTGTTATGGTAAATGTTTACACAACCAGAATATGGTAAGTTCTTACACAACTGAACTATGCCCTTCCTTAATCACTGTTGCAGCGTTCCTTACTACTGGGGCAGTACTACAACTACTGAAGAGAATGAGAGGAAGAAGGAAAGTACAGCTGTGTAAGTAAACTTACCATAACAGCAGATGTTCAGATTATCACTGATACAATAGGCTTAGCTACATGGGCTATAACCTGCCAAGAGTATAACAGAGCCAGCCAGCTTACAAAGCTTTAGGGCACCTTCCATGCACTTAAACTGTCAGGCAGCTTGAGCTGAGCTGACAAAGTTTGAGCACAAAGCTCTCCAGAGCTTTCCTGCCAACACAGAGAGGGAGGATGATCCTTGAAAGGACAATGTTAGAAACAAAAAATAAATGTCCACACCCTGACATGAAAAGCACACCAAAAAACAAGGGGGGTAGGCAGAGGGAGTGACTACTGCAGCAGTGATCATTTGAACATTCACTGTTACTGTAAGTTTACTTGCACAGATGTACTATGTTCATCTCACTGATCACTGCTGCAGTAGCCTTAGCTATATGGGTAAGATTACCCAAACTAACTAAAGTTTGGAGGTTGAAGAAGAGTCCAGATGCCACAGACGCACCAACTGAATAAAAACAACCCCAAGCAGCTGAAAAAAAAGATCTTCTCTATATTAATATATAATCATTAAGTGCTTTTATCCTGTAAGATGGACTTCATCAGACTAAACATTCATGCAAAGCTGCACTTTTATAGGGAATAAAGCCCTCCCGCACAAATGAGGATCCAAAAATACCACTGGTCAAGATCAAGATCATCAAAAATTAACTAAACATCAATTAAAAATCAACTGAAAAATCACACCATGAAAACAATCGTGTTAAAAAGTAAAAAGTACAATCCAACCACAACAATTTTAAAAAACAAAATTTGTCCTAAGTGCAACAGCTATACAAAATATCTTAAACATTGTGTCTTTAGTCAAAAAAAAAAAAAAAAAAATTAAGTCATACCTAAAAATAGAACATTAAATGTTAAAACCTTAAATGTCAGCTCCAGACCACACTATATTAGAACTCATTTGTGCGACTGTATAACTCAAATTACAAGTAAAACTTCACAAACCACTACGATTCCCTAAAAACATGATACTGAAACAATGGTACATAAATAAATATTTATTATTAATAAACGCATGAAATACATATCACTACTATGTAGACAGACGTACAATAGTTGATGTAATTTACTTGCAAAAACTTTTTTTATGAATAAAACTATGCTTTTAGCTGAAGTGCTGATAGAAACCATATCATTCAGACCCCAGCTATTTGTAGAACTGGTTTTAAGCTGCCACCTTAATTCCTTTAGTTCCAATAAGTCCTTCCAAGGGCCACCCTTCCCATCCAGAACTATGCTATCAACGATGTAAAACAAAGTTTAAACCTATCCAGTTTTTGACGAGACAACAAACCATGAATCTTCCCATTCAGATCACCAAGATTTGCAAAGAATATGTGTGCTGGTGGATCCATGACCCCAACGTTCCTCATGGCTGACACTTTGTTCCACCCTTGACAAGGGCACAGTGATCAGGGGTTCTTCCCAGCTGAAGTGTGAGGGGCACTACTTGAGAAAGACTGTTCAAGGCACATGGTCCCCCCTTTAGAGGCCAATCTGCACATCAATGTTCTAGAGATGTCAGCAGTCCTCCTACAGTTGCAGGCATTTCACAGTGCTCTTCCTCTGGGGATGACTGCTATACAGACAGACATGTCAGTAGTCTGGTACAGCAAAAAATTGGGGGGGGGGCCTTCTCCTATCCCTTGTTTTGAGAAACAATGAGTAGGTGGCAGAGGGCGATCTCTTCAAATCGCTTTCTAACAGCGATGTACATTCTGATGTAATAGTGGAAGGACTGAGTAGATCTATTCTCTTGGCTCACGAGTGGTCTCTCAATCCATCAGTGGCTATGCTGATATTTTGTCAGTCATGCTGTAATCTTTCTGTCTCTCCCCACAATACGAAACAGCAGCCCCCCCACTGATTCCCACAGAGGGGGAGCCGGAGACCCTCTGATCCATGACTGGCCCCTTTATCTCCTTTATGAGTTTTCACAAGTTTCTACAGAAACAGCGTCAAAAGAAGAGCATGGTAATCCTCATAGCCCCTTTTTGGCCTCAACAAATGTGGTTTCCCTACCTTTGGCCTCACTTAACATACCCTCCTTGGGTACTGGACCCCTCTCCAGATGATCTGTCTCACTCATCCAGACTAAAAATGTCCAAACACTTAAGCTCACCAAGTGGTTTCTCCACTTCCCATGATGGCTAGACAGTCCAGGCTTTCTTCTCAGGTTATACACATTCTTACTTCCTCCCAAAAGGAAACCACCAGGAAGATCTACAAGAGAAAATGGAAAAGGTTGTCTAGTTGAGCTCATGAGAGATATCTGGATCCTTTCTCCTCCCCTGTTCCAGCTGTCCTAGATTTTCTTGCTTCAAGGCATAGTTAGCTATTTCCAATTTTCATACTGGCAAAAAACATTCTTCACTAGCATCCCTCAAACTGTGCAAAGCTTTCCTCAAGGGTACTTTTCTTCTTAGACCACCTATTAAACATCCCACTCCACCACAACAACTTACTGTAGTTTTGCAAGCCTTGACAATCTCTCTTCAAATCAGCAGCTAAATTTAAAGTAGTTATCCTGGAAAACTATTTTTCTAATTGGTACTACATCAGCAAGATGAGTAGTTGAACTTCAGGCACTGTCTTTTCAGTCACCTTAGCTAATTTTTCATAAAGATGATTTCTCTTCACTCTAATCCCCTCATTTTCCCACAGGTAGTTACAGGTAATTTGTTTAATTTGTCCATTGACTTGCCTGCTTTCTTTCTGAAATTCTGTAACAAAGGGGAATATATGCTTCACTTAAAGGACATAAACAGACAGCTCAGGCTCTACCTCCACTGAACTACAGACCTGACAATTGCTTGTTTTCCTCTCTAAGGCAAAACTGGGTCACTCTGTGTCTAAAGTGACCTTAGCTAGATGACTCACTGATTGTATTGCTCATATCTACAAAGAAAAGGGTTAGACTTTACCAAAACTTCCAAGGGCTTTTCCACAGGATACGTTTCCACCTCTTCTGCTCTCTTAGCAAAAACTTCTATAGATGACAAGTGTGCGGCTGCCACTTGCTCTACTGTTCATACCTTTATAGCAATACATTTTTTCAAGGGATAGGGCAGTGCTTGGTTCTGCCATCCTCTGAATATCCTTCCATGAAGACCACCATGTGTTAAATGCAGCTGGGGACTCTGTCCCATTAGCTGAGGAACAGATGAAAAAGACATCAGATGCAAAAGTTGTGTGCTCACCATAACGATGCATCCGAGTCGTCTGTTTCTGTCCTTCCTCGACCAACCTCCCGCTAATCCCACTTCCATTTATAGGAGATTTATATGGTTCATACTATCATCTGAAAGCTATCCCTTTTGGTTTATTCCCCTTTTAACTCTAGACCCTCTACATTCTCGTCTCTGGTACATTAATACCCATCTCCTTTTTCCCTTTTTAAATATCATGTTTTTTCAGTTCTTTAAAGATCCAAGACTAAGGGGGGCAAACTCAATCTGAGGTAATACAGGGTTTGGAGGGGGATTACGGGTAAACAGAGGAGCCTGAATTATGGTTCCCAATCCTGAAAAGTGGTCAAACTCGACTTAGAGACCCATCAGTTGGGAAAGGATGAAAACAGACAACACAGATCCATCATTACAGTGAGTACATAACTTGTTTTTCTGCCCCCTCACTTTTTAAACAGGGATGTCTACCATATAAATCTCAGAGATTCCAAACCCTGACATATCTTTACTACTTCAACCAGGGCTACCTCCTGAACAAGAATTTGTGAAATTCCCCCAAGGCCCGTCCGAGATTACCCCTTCTTGTCCTCACTGAATGTCTGCTCAGCCCTACTGGATGTGTGAACAACCTGTCCCACATCAGCCTCCAATGGGGTCATGACAGCTGAGGCTGGCATCTGAACTGGATGGTCTGTGGTCTGTTTCGAAAACAAAAGACAGTTATGATAGGGACTGGCCATCAAAAGTCTCCAGTTTCAATTTCTTTGACAACTTTAAAGGCGGCTAGATTTCTGTTCAGGAAGATTTCAAAGTCATTGCTCCTTGAGCAAGAAGCTTAAGTCACTGATTTTCAAGACAGATCAATAGAAAGGAAATACAGCTCTCCAGGATCTTAGGGATGAAGGCCCAGCAAATAGAAAAAAAATGTTATATACTCACCATAACAATGCATCTGTGTTGTTGGCTTCTGTCCTTCCTCATCGACCTCAGGTCAGACTTCAGACGCTTTTTCCAGACTTAGGTTCCATAGATCAGGCTCCTCCCCTTTACCTATTCTCCTACAAGCCCCACATTACCTCAGACCGTGTTTGCCCTCAGACCTACAATATTAGGGCCTAATCATGTAGCATCACATACAAGGCCAAAAAACAATGACGAGAGTGATATAGAAACATGTTAATAGTCAGATCTGGAGCCAAGGAAGGGGGAGAAGATCATAAGGATATACCTCACAGACCACACCAGAAGAGAATATGGATATCTTCCATGACATGAAAGGGGGAATGGAAGGATGGAGGTTGAGGAAAGATGGAAATAGATAACACAGATGTATTGTTATGGTGAGTACATCACTTGTGTATCGGATGTTTTTTTCATCCATTCCTCAACTCATGGGGCAATGTCCCCACTGCTTGAACCCCCATGGTGGTCATCATGGAAGGATATTTCGGAGAATGGCAAAGCCAAACACTGCCTTGACCATGGAGAAAAGACTCAATTTGGAATGGCCAACAAATGTATGAGACTGGAAAAAGTGGCAGCTGCACAGATATCTACTGAAGCTCTAGATAAGAATGTGAAGAGGTGGAAATAGATCTTGTTGAATGTGCTCTAGGAAGCCTCAGCAGTCTCACTTCCTTTATCTTTGTAGATATAAGAAATACAATCAATGACCCATCTGGTTAAAGTTAATTTTGACATTGGCCTTTCCAATTTAGCCTTTGAAAATGAAATGAAAAAGCTGGTCAGACTTTCTGATGGACTTTACTCTGTGAAGACAGAATCTGAGTGGTCTACATATGCCCACGAATGAAGCATGTACTCCCTCCTTTGTTAGTGCAAATGGAAAGAAAACTGGCAAATTAACAGTTTGGTTAAGTATTGCTTCTGAAGCAACCATTGGCAAAAAAAAGAGGGTCCGTATCAGATCCGAGCCGGCAACTTTACTAGTATCTGCTTTGAGTTCCAAGCTCCTCCCCTTACCCATAATACACCTCCACTACCTTCCAACCCCCAGATCGAGTTTGCTGAACCTTATTCTGATAACTTGACCTGAAAACATACTTGTGACCTACAACTGCAGCCTGTAGGCTGTTCATACGCCAAGGTCCGGGGGAAGGAGGGAGGGACAGTTGATGACAAATGAAGTAGAACTACTCAGACGGAACGTTATGGTGAGTACATAACTTCTTTATCTGAAGTAGTTTACTTCATTTGGTCTTCAACCTGTGGGACAGAGTCCCCAGCTACTAATCTCCTGGGAGGCCCTCATGGAAGGATGCTCTCCTTCTGGAAGTCAAATTCAATTTGTAATGAAAAATAAATGTACGAGATGAGGACCAAGTACCTGCAGAACAAATATCATCCAAAGAGACTCTAGACAGAAAAGGCCGCAGACATAGCCATTGATCTAGTGGAATGAGCTCTAACCTGCCCCGGAGAAAACATGCCTCTGTCTTTATAGATCTGAAGGATGCATGAAAAAAATCCATCTAGCAATAGTGACCTTGGAGATAGGTTTGGGTTTACAGAAGGATACAAAACAGTTGATCAGATTTAAGGAAATGTTCTGTCCTGTGTAAATAGAATCATAACTGTCTATGAACATCCAACAGGTGGAGTTTGTATTCCATCTTGTTAGTAAAATTAGGAAAGAACACAGGCAAATTGATGGTCTGATTGATACTGACTGGTGATGCCACCTTAGGAAGAAAGGATGGATTGGTCCGAAGGGAAATCCTATCTTTGACAAAAATCATGTAGGGAACTTTGATGGAGAAGGCCTGTAGTGCTGAAACCCTTTTGGCAGAGGTAATAGCCACCAGAAAAGCTGTTTTCTAAGATAAGTATTTCAGATCTGCTGTAGTGGTAGGTTCAAAAGGTGGAGCAACCAAAGCTTGAAGAACCATAGTAAGGTCCCATGGGGGAACAGGATCCTTGACCGGGGAGTGCAGCAAAAAGGTGCCTTTAATAAAAGATTTACACAGTTTAGAGGAGGCTAGAGAGGCAGAATTCTCACCCAAGTGAACATGAGAAATGGCAGCCAAGTGAACCTTGACAGTAGAAGAACTAGTTCAGTGTTGAAAAACATATGCTAGAAAATCAAGACTGGTGGAAATAGGAGCTGTGAAGGGGTCTAAACTCCTTTGAGAGACCCAAAGGGAAAAACGTTTCCACTTGCTGCGATAAACCTTCCTGGTCGAAGACTTATGAGCAGCCACCAAAATAGACCTGAGGAGGATAATCCAGGAGTCCTAGCAATCAAGGGAACTGGAGCAGCCAAGCTGCGAGCTTCACACTGTCCAGATTCAGATAAGGAACCCCTGAAGAGTGTGAAATCAGATCCTGAATGGGATCCAAGTTCCAAGCCAGAGCCAGAAGTTGAGACCAAAGGAAGGGAACCATACCTGGTGAGGCCAAAACGGGGCAATGAGGATCACTTTGCTCCCCAGTCAACGAGCTTTCTGTAGAAACCTCGGGATAAGAGGTACTGGAAGGTAAGCATACAGAAGACCGGGAGGCCAAGCATGGACTAGGGTATCTCTGGGGGACTCCCCACGCCAGGGGTTCAGAGCAAAATCTCACTGCACTTCGCGTTGGAAGGAGATGCAAAGAGATTGCAGCAAGGCTGACCCCACTCGCGGAAGATCTGTTCTGCTACTGAAAGATTCAGAGACCACTCGTAAGGCATCAGAATAGTCCGACATAACCTGTCTACTAAGATGTTGGACTGTCACGGAATGTGCGTTGTGATGAGAAAACAACCGGTGGAGATCGCCCATTCCCACACTCTCATGGCCTCGCTTCAAAGGGGTAAGATCTGGTCCCTCCCTGTTTGCAGATATACCAGACCACTGACATGTTGTCTGACTTCAACTGCAATCATTCCTAGAGGACGAAAGGCATGAAGGGTCTGCTAGAAAAATATTGTGCCAATAAACGTTTTTTATCTGAGTTTTTTGGCTGTGGATTCTGTATTTCCTTCAGTAGAGGTTATCAGTGGAGTGCTGTTGTGTGGGGAGAGAGCGACATTTTCTGGCATTCTGTATCGCTGCAGCATTATTCATTTTGTGGACTGAACGTCTTTTGCAGACTAAGTTTTTCCAATTAAGAGTGATGTAATACTTTATTAACGTGAAGACGGACATTAAAGATCCTAAGTTGTATCTTCGTCAGTCCTGGGGGAGGGATATGTAAGAGGGCAAATTTCCAAGTAAGAGTTGATTTTTCGTAGCCCATTTTCTCAAGCTGGCCTCTTAATGCGCACCACAGCTTACATGAGTGTTTACAACTCCAAAATATGTGTAGGGCGCCTCCTGTCCGATTTTGGCAGAATTGACAATGAGAAGAGTTATGGTATATTTTGTTGATTATACTTGGGGTAAGATCAGCATTATTCAATAACATAAGCTGGGTGTACCTAAGTTTTCTAAGAGGGATGAAATTGGGGTCATTTTTGATGGCATTCGATATCTGGTCTTGAGTGATGTGGAAGACACGAATTTGAAGTTCACTTTGGCTACTAGTTTTGAAGGGGGCTCGAGTCAAAGTCTGTGACAACATGTAAAGATGCCAGGGGGGAGTGGGATCCTTAACATGATATCTAAGGAAAAATGCACCCTTAAAAGCTTTGCATAATTTGAGGGAGGCCAAGGAAGAGTGATGTTTTCCAATCTGAAAGTTTGAAATTGCCACTAGCTGCACCCTGATGGTGGAATAACTGGCTCCACTGTGAAAACTGAAGCAAGGAAATCCAAAACTGAGAATGGGGACTGAGAACGGATCCAAATGTCTTATGAGCCCAAATTGAAAAGCATTTCCATTTGCTCTTATATATGTCTTCCTGGTTGAAGTCTTCTAGGAAAAAAAAATGATATTGTGAAGTACCTGGGAAGAGAGCTTAGCTATCACTGGAAGAAGAAAAGCTATGTGGTGAGCTTGAAGGCTTGAATGTCTGGGTCAGGCAGGCTGGAATGTTGAGGCAGAAGATCTGGAACCTGGTTCAGGACCCAAGGCAGATGTATTAAGTGGGGCCAGAGGAAGGGGAACCACACTTGTTGAGGCAAGAATGGGGCAATGAGGATGACTTTGCTCTTTTCACAGGGATGCTTTTTGGGAGGAACTTTAGGATAAGGGGAATCATGATAAGGGGAATCATGCATGGAGCACAGCATCACTCAGTGACTCCCCCTCTGGAGGCACAAGGGCAAAGTACCTTGAAGTTGTGGGGAGAGGCAAAAAAGACTGCAGCATGGTTGGCATCAAAGATGAAACATCTGCTTTGCCACTGATAAATTGAAAGACCACTCGTCAACAGTAAAACAGACCTGCTTAGCTTGTATACTAAGATGTTGCACTTCCCTGGAATGTGCATGGCGATTAGAAAGCGGATGGAAGACACTGCCTACTGCCACACTCTCATTGCTTCACAACACAAGGGGTAAGAATGGGTTCTCCGCTGTTTGTTGATTACCAAACTACTGACATGTTGTTCAGGTGTACAGCAATCATCCCCAAAGGGAGACCATCCTGAAATGCCTGCAACTCTTGGAGGACTGTTCTCATCTCCAGAACACTAATGTGCAGACTGGCTTCTGTGGAAGACCACAGAGAAATTCATCTGTTTTTGCTTTAGTGACCACTGTACCACCAATGTCTACTGAAGTACTCATGTAAAACCTCACCTGTGGGCCAGTAGTAACTGAGAATGCCATGGATCTCAGGAGCTGTAAAATCAATCTGGTGGGGGAGTGCCACTGAAGAGAGAAATCTCAAGGCTTGATTATGTACAGGAGATGGTCTTGACTGCAGTAGTCTTACTATTTGGGAGACGGTGTCTAAGTGAGTGCCTATGACCTCCAGGACTTGTGTGGGGCAAAGTTGTGATTTGTTGTAATTGACCGTAATACCCAGAAAGGAACTGTGGTGGAACAAGTAATCTCTGGTGCAAATAAAAAAACTCTGGGATTTTTGGAACCACATCTTTTTTAACCCTTGCTGGTAACTGAATAAAAACCTTGGGGTGGGATGTAGAAAATCATATTAGTATGACAGCGTTTTCCCATCCTCTTCGCTTCTGGAGAAAGTTTCTTAAATTCAGTCCAAAAAGGGTCAATCTATCGAAGTGAGCACTGATTAAAGAAGTCTCAAAAGGCTCCGCAAAATCACAAAAAGGGCATCCAGCCATGCCTCAACAGTAATGCCTGAACCCACGGCTCTAGCAGTACCCTCTGTCACATGAGGGATCAGATGCATAGAGGCATTTGAGATGGATTGAAGGGTGGCCAGTTGAGAAGGCATGTTTTCTTGTCCTCTGCAGAAATGGACCCAGCAAGGGACTTGGAGAGTTCTTGAGTCAGTCAAGTCCTTCTGAAATCTATTATGTTGTGCCAAACAATTCAATGACCAACAGCAATTTGTTCCCTCATCTCTCCAAGGCCCTAGCCTCCCCTGTTAGGGTGTTGGACAGTTGAACTCTCCTCAGCGAGATCCATCTTACTGGCTGCCACCCCACCCCCTGCTCTAATGGGCATGTTTTGGTAGTGCTACAAAGTATTTGTTGGATTTCTTAGAGATGGGCTTTGCCACGTCTGGATCCTTCCATGCCTTATGGGAAATGAGATTGACCATTTCATCAGGCAGGGGAATCACCCAGGAGTAGCTGAACTGGTACCAAACGCCTTGAGGAACACAGATTCCTCCTGAGGAGCAGCTTCAGAAGACCAACCACCTTTCTGACTCAGAAATTAGAGAATCTATATGAATGAGATGTCCTCAAGGGGTTTGCGGACCACTGTAGGAGCAGCTAAAGGAATCTGGGATGGTCCAAAGCTCAAGGGTCTGATGGGAACCAGAGCCAGAACTCTCAACTGAATTTGGGTCCTGAGGAATTTCCTCATCATTCTGTCCACATCTGCTTCAGAGAGACTTCTGGTAGACCTGAATGCAGATGACGATGATGGAGGTTTA
The DNA here is from genome assembly GCF_019279795.1 of Protopterus annectens. Lineage (NCBI taxonomy): Eukaryota > Metazoa > Chordata > Ceratodontiformes > Protopteridae > Protopterus > Protopterus annectens. Next base: position 388,752,182 of record NC_056750.1, read on the forward strand.
GAAGCCTTGTGCGGTGTCTCTTGAAGAAAAGATTAGTGTAGCATGGAAGCAATCGGTTCCAGTGAGGACCGAGGTTCCCATCGAGTAGGAGTTCTGGATGAAGAATGTGACTGATCTGATGGAGTAGTCTGATCTGAAGTCCTTTGGATCTCAGAGGCACAGCTGAGGAAGGAGTGGGGTCAGGAGATTGTTTCTTCTGCTCTTTGGAGTTATCTTCAAACTTTTCCACCTTGTACTCTCTTGTTTTTCCACAGGCTTTTCGGAGGATGGGGACATTCCGGAAGCAGATGCTGACACGGAAGGAAGATGACCCTTCAAAACCAGCATATTTCCATGCTCAACTAGAACCCTGTGGTTGAAAACAGAGCATATGACACAATCTATGTCCAAATGGCTGGCTCACAAGCAATAAACACACTCTGAATAGGCATTCAAACTGGAAATTTTGTGTCCACAAGAAATGCACTTTTTGATGCCAGAAGGTTGACTGGCTATGTCTAATCACCACCACAAAAAACACAACTTGGACATAGCAGCAAAGGCACAGATAAATTACACAAGAAGAAGAGTACAGTTGTGTACACTTACCATAAATGCAGATGTTCGAGTGTATTCACTGTTGCAGTCATCACATTTGAGTTATCTGCTTGCAGGTAGCCCTCAGTCGGCCTGATTATCAAAGTCTTGGGTCCTGTGTTGGTTGCTGTCTCATCTTCCATGACGTCAGGGGTATAAAGCATGCAGCCGACGCCATTACATCAGTTTTTCTTGCCCCCGATGTCAAGTGCCCCCATAATGGGAAGCAATTTTATACAAGGTTACACCTCCAACAAAAAAGCAAATACACCAAAACGCTTTAAGCATAGTAAACAAAAACAGAGGTATAGTCAATAGAAGTCAGGGGGCTGGAGGGAGGGTAACCAGGACTGCAACAGTGAGTACACTCTAACATCTACATTTATGTTAAGTGTACATAGCTGTACTATGTTCTTCATGTTTCACTGTTGCAGTCATCACATTTGGGTAGATTCTCAAAGCTAAAGATGGGAGGAGGAATGTAGACAGCATTAGGACCAGCTATAAGGCCCTGCAAGACTGCAGTGGCAAAGCCAGGTCTGGATTTAGAGAAAATAGGCAAATGGTAATGCTTGGTGAAGGTATGTACAGAACTCCAGGTAGCAGCTTCTAGGATGTCCCTGGTAGGGACACCTCTGTGAAATGCTGTAGAGGTAGATCCAGCCCTGGTTGAATATGGTCTTATCCCCTGTGGAGTAGGTTTTCCATGGTCTTTATAGCAGAAATGAATGCAATGGCCTATCCATTTAGAAATGGTTTGCTTTGAAATGGCCCTCCCCTCTGCCCCTGCAGCAAATGCAACCAGCAGCTGTTCAGATTTCCTGAGAGGTTTAGTCCTGTCCAAGAAAAATCAAAGTTGTCTGTGCACATCTAAAGAGTGCAGTATTCATTCCCCTTTGTTCTGTGGATTAGAAAAGAAGGTTGGCAAATGAATGGACTGATTAAGAGCCACACTGGATACCACTTAGGCATGAAGGAGGGATTGGTCGTGACGGACACCCTGTCCTCATGAAAGATGATGAAAGTCTCCTCTTCCATAAGGGTCTGTAATTCAGACACCTTTCTTGCTGAAGTGATGGCTAAAAGGAAGGCTGTTTTCCAAGAAAGGAATTTCAACAATGCATTTGCAGCTGGTTCAAAAGGAGGTAGAGTGAGTTTTTTCCAATACAAAGTTAAGGTACCAGGCTGAAGTAGGGGCTTTCCTGGGTGGTCTTACGTTTTTGGCCCCTCTGAGCAACTGCTTCATCAGTGGAGGAGAGAAGAGGGGTGGTTCTGTGTTGTAATGAGCTGAAATGGTTGAGGCATGAATTTTGATGGAGGAAAAGAAAAGGCCCTTGTGAAGCATCTCAGTTAAGTATTGAATAATCTGAGGTAAACTGGCCGCTGCTGTACCCATCCCGAGTTTGGTTCTAGGAACAGAATCTTTTCCATTTTTCAGCATAAGATTTTCTAGTACTAGGCCTCCTTGCCTCCAGAATGACATCCAACACGTGCTTACTGAGAGAGATGGTAACGGAGAGATCAGGCAATTAGCCAGGCTGCCAGGTTCAGGGTTTGAAGCTGAGGGTGCAGAATGTGGCCCTCCTGCTGGGACAGCAGGGCAGGGGTCTGAGGCAGGGGCCATGGTGCCAGCAGTGACACACTGCGCAAAAGGGGGTACCAGTGTTGGCGTGGCCAGTCTGGTGCAATCAGTATCGTCCTTGGTTTGTCCTGTTTAACCTTTAGTAGTACCTTGGAGAGGAGAGGAAGAGGTGGAGAGGCATAAACTGAAAGGTTTTTCCAGGTGAAGGACAGGGCATCCACTTTCCAAGCTTGTTTATGGGGAGTCCTTGTGCAGAATTTGTCCAATTGGTAGTTCTGGGGGGAGGCAAACATGTCTATCTCTGGGCTCCCCATTTGTTTCTCAACATGTTAAATATCTTTGGTTCCAGTTTCCACTCATGTGGATCCATGAGATTTCTGCTTAGTTTGTCTGCCAGTGTACTTAGCTTTCCTGACAGGAATTGAGCCTGTAGGTGCACTTGGTAGCTCAAGGCTGTGTTCCACAGAGCCATGGCTAGTCTGCAGAGGGGGTATGAGTGGGATCCCCCCTGCTTGTTTATGTACCACGTAACAGTGGTGTTGTCCATCTTTACCGTTAATTGTCCTGGAAGAATGTGGTCCTTGAAGGCTGTCAGAGCATTCTGTACAGCTAACATTTCTTTTTGATTGATACGCAGGTGCATTTGACTTGGGTTCCATTTGCCCTGAATGCACTTCACTGCCAAGTGAGCCCCCCATGCATAGTCTGATGCGTCTGTTAGGATTTGGGCGGCAGGGGGTACAGTGAATGGCAGTCCCTTGTTTTGCTGGCAGGCCTCTGCCCACCAAAGGAACTCTATCTGTAGGCAAGGTATGATAGGGATCATTGCTTCTAGATCCTGAGAATGTTGACACCATAGGCTTTTTAAATACCATTGTAGTTTCCTCATATGCAGTCTTGCATATGGAATTAGAAGAATACAGAAGGCCATGAACCCCAAGGCTTGCAGTATTTTCCTTGCAGATAGCTTGGTCTTTGTGGCCAGTAGTTTGAAGTAGGTTGTCAAATGAACGTGTTTCTCTGGCGTGAGGAAAGCCACCTGGGAAGTTGTGTTCAAGCTTGCTCCCAGGAATACAATTTGTTGGCAGGGTACAAGATGTGATTTCTTTTCGTTTATGGTGTACCCCAGAGAAGTTAGTAATTTTTGTACAAATGCCAGATGATTTCAATAGTATGTCCTGGCTTTCTGCCTGCATTAGACAATCATCCCGTATGGGTATATTTGAATATTTCTTTGCCTGCAAAATACAATGACTGGTGCTAGGCATTTTGTGAATACCCTGGGCACAGTAGATAAGCCAAAGCGCAGTGCAGAGAACTGATAGTGCATGTAGCCTGCTTTGAAATGTAGGTATCTTCTGCAAGATTCCCTGACTGGGATGTGCAGGTAGGCCTCCTTTAAATCCAGTGTTGCCAACCAGTTGTCTTTACCTAGCATACGAAGCAACTGGTGAAGAGTTAGCATCTTGAATTTTGGGATCACCAAAAATGTGTTTAGGATAGACAGGTCCAGGATAGGACGCCAGGAGTTGTCTTTTCTGGGTACCAGGAAGTCTTGAGTAGAAACCTTGTCCCCTTTCCTCTTCTGGGACAGTTAGAATAGCTCTGATACTTGAGAGAGAGAGAGAATCTGCTTTTGAGCCTCTGCCCACTGATTTGGGGGTAGATCTGGCCAACTGTTTGGGGTTGGTAAGGTGTGGAAGTGGAATCTGTATCCTTGGGAAACTATATTTAAAACCCATTTGTCCTGGATAATGAGTTCCCAATTTTTTGCATGCAGGGCAATCCTTCCCCCTAAAGGAGCAGTCAGTTGTGCAGGGCTTGGAAGTTACAAAGTTAAGTCATTGAGACAGTTTACCCATAGGAGGGAGTCTTACTACTCCCTGCTTTGGAAGTGGGAACCCCCCCAGTGCTTAATCCTGTGAGTACCTTGGGACTGAAGCCTGGGTGTTCTGCTGGTTCTGGATTTTGACTGAGAAGGCCTGGAAGAGGCAGGAAAAGACCAATTCCTCCATCTTTTTAAGCAATTCTTCTGCTTTGTTGCCAAACAGGCGGTCCAGGTTTAAGGGAGCATCCAGCAATTTAGCTTTAACATGATCTGGCAAAGATTGCTCCTTAAGCCAAGCATGCCTTCTAAGTACAGACCCAGAGACAGCAGCCCTGCAAGATGCCTCTAGTGAATCAAAACCACATTGCAAAGTATGCTTTCCAACTTGTTCAACAGAATGCATTAAATCCTGTAAATCTTTATTTTCAGCAGAGTCAGGAATCAACATCATTTTCTGTTTAAGCAATCCAATAATATGCTGCAGATACTTTAACATATGAAACTTGCAGTTTAAGGTCCTAATGGCCAAGGTTGCAGGAGTGTACACCTTCTTACCCCATCTATCCGGCGCCCTGGAGTCTCTATCAGAGGGGGTATGATTTTTGGCAGTAGTAGCCTTAATGCCCCTGGGTCCCTGTGAAATGGTCTCAGGATCCGCAGTAGGATTTTTGAAGAGGAACCTATGAGAGTCAGGAACCCTGTAATATCTATCAGGTTTTCTGGGAGCAAGAGGTAGAGAGTCAGGCGCCATGCTAGATTCTAAAAAGGCATCAACAATGTCCAGTACAGGGAGGATAGCTAAAGGCCTGGGTTGGGGCAGGAGTAAGAAATCCCTAAGCCTCTTTTTTTAGAGTCAGAGTAATCCTGGCTTTCCCAGCGAAAATGCTCCCTAAGAGTATGGAAGGTTTCACCAAAAGAGAAATTCTCTGGAGGGGAAGTAGAGGGAATAGAGTCTTCTGCATCAGAATCCTTATAGGTAGATAAGGGTAAATCCTGGTCATCAAAGGAAACAGAAATTTCAGAATCCTGATCAGAAGAATCATAAGCAAACTCAGTCCTAGGTCTCTTAGAGGGGAAAGGTTGGCTTCCCCTGATTAAGGTAATAAGGTCTTCAGCCATTCTTATCATTTGTTTTTTAGGCATAGAGGCCTGACCATGTGGTCTGGGTGTCGGTTTTCTAGGCATGGATAGAGTTTTAGGCTTTGAAGAAGATGGCATCGGTTTAATATGCAAGTCAGTAGGCTTGAATACACCCTCAGAAGCCGGTGCCTGCACAGCGGCTCCGGACCCACCCAAGGTAAACACATCCACAGGTTCCACAGTTGAAGCATCTTGCGGCATACCGGACTCCAAATGGGTCTCAGTAGAGGCCTCCGAATCTGAAGTAGTGGGTATCAGGGGCTGCAAAAGCGCCTAAGTACCGGCGTACTGGTGACTAGCTTAGGAGAAACGTCGTCGGCAGGTTTGGACCTATGCTGCCTGTCTGTCTTTATCTTTGCATTTTTTTCAGAATGTCGGTAGTCGGGTGGCTTACCGAAGCCATATCTGGGCAATTGAACCGAGTACCAAAGTATTTAGAAGCATAAATATACAGACGATGAATAGTTCATTGTTTAAATGAGGCACAAAACCAACAGCGAGGTACGTCGTGGTCAGGGCCTAGGCAAGGAATACAGTACGAATGAAAATCTTTATGAGGTGCTTGCTTTCCACAAGAAATACAATTATTGACTTTTACTGATATTGGTTTAGAGCAAGAAAAAGTTTCCCCAATGGGATACTTAGCTTAGTTTAAGACTTTGGTTCTGAAACTCGAAAACAAAAATTTCAGGAGTCGGCCGACCGGCACTTGCGAACTGCTTCTGCTTCGGGCACCGCATGGCAAGAAAGACTGATGTAATGGCGTCGGCTGCATGCTTTATACCCCTGACTACCTGATATCATGGAAGATGAGACAGCAACCAACGCAGGACCCAAGACTTTGATAATCAGGCTGACTGCGGGCTACTGCAAGCAGATAACCCAAATGTGATGACTGCAACAGTGAAACACGAACAACATCAGTAAAATATCTGTGATGGTAATGTAAATTATCCCAAAGAAAGAGAAAGACAAATACCAACAACCGTAAAACAAAAAAAAGAGAAGTACTATCAATCTATATTATGAGAGGAAGAGGCAAGAGGCCTACACCAACAGAAATACTAGTTCAAAAAGGAGAGTTTTTTTATACTAAGCAGGGGAGGAAATAAGGCAAAGGCATAAAGAATCCAGAAATATGCTAAGAAGTGAAAATGAGAGCAAAAGAATACACCAAAAGTTGTTTTTTTACTTATCTCCAACAACCTAAGCTATGTTAACCACATCTGAACAAAGTGGCAAATGAGATCTGAGGTAATGTGGGCTTGGAAGGCATTGTGGGTAAGAGGAGAAACCTAAGCTACAGAATCCAAGTCTGGAAAAAGCAGCCACAGTCGGATCTGGGGTTGGATCTGAAACTCATGAGTTGAAGAACAGATGAAAAAGACATCATCAGAAAAAAAAAAAAAGGCACTTGTGTCTGCCCTTACAGGGAATCTGCATCCCATAATCACATTTCTCTTTTTTGGATGACATGAACCAACAATAAAACAAAGCTAAAGAAAAAGGACGCGTCTCCAACAGGTGGAATTCAGCTCCCCAAGGCTTGTTAGCCTGCACCTAGCTGTACAACCTACAGATTAAAACAAAATGCTGCATTCAAATTGTTGGCAAAAAAAATCTTGAGGGCTTTGTACTCTTACATCACTTATGTACCTCATGCTCAGTTGTAGGACATATGTCTAATGTACGGCACATGGAATCGCCCAGGCTTTGATATGCTGGCCAGATGTAATGCTACCCCTGGCAGGATATCCCAACAGTAGGGAATACTGCAACAGTTAAGGAAGGACATCAAGAAAAGAATGAAGGCAAGCACCATGGAGGATGTCTCCTGTTCTTTGAATGCAGAAAGAATATACAAAATGTCTAACTCACTTTTAGCATTCTTTGCTCCCTCATCCAGTTTGAAGAAGCACTGCTTGAATGGAAGAAAATTAGACTGGTTTTCTGAACTTCCCCAACCGCGAAGGAAGGTTCAAAACACTGTCCATGTTATCAACACAGGAAAGCCCCTGGACTGGGTGATCTTTCCCTTGAGTTTTTCAAACTGATTTTTCCATCAAATAGGACAATTAACTCACAGAGATGTACCTCAAGGCTCTGGACATATGTCATTTTCCCACTGTATTAATGCATATGATCTTATCACTTCCTAGACCTCATATGACTTGTGAATTTCTGACAAATTTCATTCATTTAAAAAATAAACACAAGCAAAGGTACTAGATGAATGACCAAAAAGAAGTTATGTCTTACCATAACGTTCCACCTGTGTTGGCGATCTTCACCAATCCATGACAGTGGGTTTGGATCCGTGCCTCAGAACCGAGATGGCCATTTACTTCAGCTCACACTCCAAACTCTACAGCCAAGCTCTACCCATATTGCTCCCCTCAGAAATTACCTCAGATTGAGTTTGCCAAAGAGTGGCAGTTAGACGTGAAAGGTCATGGATACATGATAGTAAAGTTCACTAAGGCCAAATATGAGTCTTACAAGGAAACTAGTCAGGGGCTAAATTCAGTCTACTAAGAGTCTCAGGAAGGGGGACGGAGGGAGGAGATGTCAGGAATTGGTGAAGATCAACAACACAGATGGAACATTATGGTACGACATAACTTCTTTATCTGATGTTGTCAATCTTCACCCAATCCTTGAGAGTGGAACAGCCCCCCAGCTACCTTAGCCTTGGGAGGTCTCACGGAAGAATATGCCTCAGGACCACAGAGCCAAAGGATATGCATCCCCTTGAGACCTGATCCAATTTGGAACGAGTGACAAAGGTATGACGAGAAAACCAAGTGGCTGCTGCACAAATGTCGTCTAAAGCAGCTCTGGCATGAAAGATTGCAGATGTAGCTACTGCTCTTGTAGAATGTGTTTGAACTGTTTTTGGGAGTTGGAGCCCTCTACAATAATAGATAAAAGTGATGCAGACTCTAAGCCATTTGGCTAGGGTAACTTTAGAAACTGGGTTACCTAGATAGAGAGAAGAAAATGCCACAAAAGTTGGTTTGATTTTGTAAATACTTTAGTCCTGTGAAGATAAAAATAACGTAGTTCTCCGTGCACATCAAGTAAATGGAGAGTATATTCTCCCTTGTTCGAAAAATTAGGGGAAAAAACTGATAACTGTAGAGTCTGATTAATATTAGTCTCGGATACCATCTTGGGCAGAAAGAAAGGAAAAGTTCAAAGTGAAACTCTATCCTTGTGAAAAATTAAGTATGGAGGTTCGATGATAGAGCTTGAAGGTCCAAAACTCTTCTGGCAGAAATGACAGCCACTAAAAATAAGGTTTTCTGAGACCGATCAGATTTTTAAAATTTACTTATACTACAGATATCTTTATCTAGACGTCATGATTATTAAAAAAGCAAATGGAGGTATTAAGTCTAATATATATCGCAAGTCAACATACTCTGATTGTTACCTGCATTACACAAGCAGTCATCCACCCCATGTAAAGAGAGGTATTATCAAGGGACAACTAGTCAGGGCTGCCCATATGGTATCAGAGTTTGGTGACTTCTTGGAAGAATGTGCTAAGATTACTAAAATGTTTTTAGATCGTGGGTATCCTCCCCTCCCTTGTATATAACTTTAGTGAAGAAGTCATTTTCAAACGTAGGCAAGAAATAGATCAACCTTTATTAAAAACACAGAGTGATGTTGTTTTTGAAATACATAACACAGAAACAGTGCCAATAGTGGAAAACACCACCATAGAATCTGATCAGGTAACATCAAATATACATAGATCCATGATTTTGAACGAAGATGGCCTCAATAAAAAGTATCAATCCAGAAGCCCCTTTGTGACTACACATACTGCAGTAATAGCACAGCCATGGTTGATATTTTGAATAAGAACTGGAGTATCATCAGAGGGGACCAGGAAATGGTGGGTGCTGTAGGCTGGAACCCAATGATAGTTTACCGTAGGGGGCCAATATTAAAAATATCTTGGAGAGGAATGCTCATCCACAAACCGAGGGTAGAATGGTAGCTTGTGGCATATGCCACCAATGTCCTTAAATTTTGACTGGAACTACTAAAGAAGTGCAAAATAAATCCATTACAATCAAAGTATAGTTGCTATTCTCATGCAGTGGTTTACATCGCACAGTGCTCTCAATGCACTATGTTTTACATTGGGAAGACCGAACGTAAGTTGGCAAAAAGAATATATGAACACACTTATGAGATATTACATCATACTGAAACAAATGTATTGTATAAACGTATAAAAATACATCCCGAGCACACCTTCAAGTTTGCAGTATTGCAACAAGTTAAGAGTGACGTGAGGGGGGACCTTGGAAGCTGTACTTAGAAGAGAAAGAAACCTGGTGGCAAATATATTTAAATGCTAGTCAACCATCCGGTATAAATGAAACAGTTTCCACCTCAAGTTTATTGAAGTTAAAAGTTTTTGATAGATAGATGATTATCTTGTGTGTAAATATTCATATTTTATATATATATATATATATATATATATATATATATATATATATATATATAAACATATTTAAAAAATATATTTTACAAATATTCCTACATATATACATAAGATTTTTATCATGCATTTATTGTATGTTTTGTCATGCTTGGCATGAAATTGTATTATGTTTTCAAATTTATTTCACTAGTTCTTTAAATATGTTGACTTTCTGATGAGGTCTTTTCATGACTGGCTGCTGTATTAATTGATTTGTGACATAAGTATATTTAAATTAACATGTGTCGGTTAATGGTGTCTGATGAAGTTTGATATTACCAAACGAAAGCGCTTGCTTCAATAAACTGTGTGATTTCGCCAGTGTGATCAATGCACGCTACTTTTTGTGTTTTCTAGTTTGAGTTTTGCTTTTCATTTTATTTTCTAAGACAGATGCTTTAAGTCACAAGTTGATGATGGTTCAAATGGGTTTCTAGTTAGGGCCTGAAAACCACAGTTAGATCCCAAGGGTGAAACAGGTTCTTTAAAAGGAGGTCGTAGCATAAAGAGGCCTTTTAGGAATGCTTTACACAATTTGTGTGACATTAGAGGGGCACTCTCTTGTCCTACATGAAGTTTGAAATTGCAGCTAGGTGCACTTGAATTGTGGAAGCAGAGGAACCCGACTGGTACAATGAAGCTAAAAAATCTAATACTTTATGGATAGAACTGGAATAGGAATGTACTTCATTGTCTAGAGCCCACCTAGCAAATTTCTCCCATTTGCTTTGGTATAATTTCCTTGTTGACAATTTGTGATGAGCGATAATTTCTCAGACAGGTGAGGAAAGAGAAGGATGCCTGTCAATCATGGAAACTGGTGAAGCCATGCAGTGAGCTTGAGGTTTTGGAGATTCGGATGCACCATGCCCTCCCGGGTGAGACGGTAGTCTGGAACTGGGTCCAGAATCCATGGTTTCGGAATCAAACGAAGCCACAGGAAAGGAAACCAAACTTGTCAAAGCCAGAAGTAGGCAATGAGGATTATTGAGTTTTTCGTCCTTTTGACTTTCTTCAGGAACTGCAAAATGAGAGGAATTGGGGGAAGGTATAAAGCAGACTGGGAGGCCTGTCATGGAGAAGAGCATCACTGGGTGACTCCCCCTGAGGGTGGGTTAGGGCAAACTAACTTCTGCACTTGTTTAGATGAGAGGCAAAGGGATCGCAGCATGGCTGGCCAAAGTGGTGAAAAATGTTGGTCACCACTGCTGGATTGAGAGACCACTCGTGAGTCAAGAAAACAGTTCTGCTCAATTTGTCCGCTATCACATTGGAGCTCCTGGAATGTGTGTTGCTGTGAGAAAGTGGTTGGAAAAAAAATCGCCCATTGTCAAACTCTGAGTGCTTCTTGACAGAATGGGTAAGACTTGGCTCACCCTTGTTTGTTTATGTACCAGACTACTGACATGCTGTCCATCTGAATGGCTACTGTTCCTAGAGGGAGGGCATCCTGGAATGCTTGCAATGCTAACAGCGCTGCCCTAATCTCTAGTACACTGATGTGCAAGTTGGCCTCCAATTGGGACCACATGCCTTGGACTGTCCTTCTCAGATAATGCACCCCCCACTCTGTCTGGGAAGCATCCGTGGTCACTATGACTTGGGGCTGGGGGAGAATGAACAGACACCTGAAAAGAATCTGGTTTGAATGTAGCCACCACATCAAATTGTGTTTGCAGTGACTGGAAATCAGAATTAGATGACACATTGGTGTATGAGACACCATGGAATAGTAACAGCCATTGCAATATCTGCCATGTGGTACCTTGTGCCAAGGGAACTAGGGTGATTGCTGCTGCCATGGAACCTAATGTATGAAGAACTAACTTTGCTGGGATTTTGTTGCTGCATAGTAACTGACCGACCTGGGATCTTATACATTGTAGCCTGTCTGAAGGGAGAGATGCAATTCCCAAGACAGTGTCTAAGTGAGCTCCAATGAAATCCAGATGTTGAGTGGGTTGAAGTGTGGACCTTTACAAATTTATAGTTATTCCTAGAGATGTACAGAGATGTATGGCGTAACCTCTTGCCCGTTCTATTTGACTCCTGGTGGTAGAGGTGAGATGCCAGTCATCGAGATACGGAAATACTTGAAACATGCAGTCTTAGATGAGCTGCTACCACTGTCATGCATTTGGTAAACACCCTGGGGGCTGATGCGAGTCCAAAGGGCAGTGCTCTGAACTGGAAATGTCTGGTTCCCAGCCGGAAGCGCAAAAACCCCTCCTGGAGCTCTTTTCCATCTTTATGCAATAATAAGCATCTTGGAGGTCGATAGAGCACAACTACTCATCTTTTTCCAAGAATGAAGTATTGACTGAACTGTGACCATCTGGAATTTGGTTTGTTGAACTGCCTTGTTGAATTGTCTGAGATCCAAGATGGGTCTCCAGTTCCCTGTTTTCTTGGGCACTAAAAAGAATCTCAAGTAAAATCTGGATCTTTTCTGGTCTGGTGGGACTTTTTGGATGACTCTTTTGCTTAGCAATCTTTGAATTTCTAGAACAGCTGCTTCCCTGAGACTGGGTGGCAGGTCTGGGAGTTTTTCAGGGGTTTTGGCAGTTGTGATAGGGGGATTTTGTAACCTCTGGATATAATTCCCTGCACCCATTTGTCCGTTAACAATTGCCAGGTAGATCAGTGCAGAGAAAGACATCCCCCAACTGCATCCAGAGGTCGGCAATCGGGCACCCCTTCAGGGGTGCTGGTAGGAAGATCCAAAGGATGACTGCCTGGATCCCTGATTTTGTGGTCCATTTTTGCTTCTAGGGCGACATCTACCATTTCTTCCCCCTCTGCCCCAGGAGAAGTCTTTGCCTCCTGAATCCTGGAAAGTCCCTTTGGATTTTTTAAACCATAGTCTCCCACTACTCTGGTTCCTGGAGTATGATCTCTGAGGAGTGGAGAAAAGTATATCAAGGGCAGAAAGGGTCTTACCATCCTTTTCACATCTGGCTAGGGTAAACTTTTCTTTGGGACCAAAAAGGGACAATCCGTCAAACAGTGCATTGACGAATGATGCTTTAAATGGCTCCACAAAGTCAAAAAAGTGCATCCAGGAATGCCTTCTTATGGGTATGCCTGAACACGCTGCCCTAGTCATCCCTTCAGCTGCATGGGCTATGAGCCTCATAGACAAGTTAGAAACTGCTTCTAGGGTTGCAAGCTGAGAAGCAACTTTATCTCATACTCCTTCAGCTACTGCTCCTTCGAGGGTATCCGAGAGATCCCTGATCAGATCCCTTTGTAGTGTTGTAAAGTGTACCAGATAATTCAAGGACCTTAGAGCAAAGGTCACTGAAGCATAAATGTGCTTCCCAAATCTATCCAAAGTCCTAGACTCCTTGCTAGGATGGATAGTAGGACTTTCCTTGTCAAGTTCCTTCCTGGTTACTACTGCTACCACCATGGCGTCAACGGGAGTTCCTTTGCTCCAATGCGGTTCTTCCTTAGGGGCCGATAATACTTGATCAGATCTCTTAGCGATTGGCTCTATGGCAACGAGCATCTTCCACGCCCACTGAGCAATCAAATGAATGAGATTGTCAGCAGGTGGAGAGAACCAAGAAGTAGAGGGTAGAGCATGAAAAGCCTCCAGGTAGACTGATTCCTCTGAGGAAGGTTGGGAGGAGGACCAGCCACCCCTATGTTTCAGGATTTCTAGGATGTCCCTGAAGGAATCATCATCAGGGGGTGACCTAGAGGAACCTTCCCCTTCATCGAAATCAGTATTTTCAGTGAAAGACTCTTCCACGGAGTCTAAGTGCTTCCTCTTGCACATTCTTTTCGCAGAGACTTCCTTGGGGGGGGGGGGGTGATCCGGGGAAGTAGCCGAAGAAGAGACTACCAAAGTAGCTGTTACCTGAGACTTTTGTGCCCTCTGTTCTGGGGATGAGACTAATGGTAACTCAGGTCAAGGAGACAGAAATTTGTCCTGACAGAGATAGCAAGGACTGGGAGTCTCTGATAGACAATGCCTTCTCAATAACCCGTAAGTCTGGCCCCCCCCCCGTAGAGGAAGGGGGAGCCCAGAGCAGAAACAGACTCCTTCGGAACCGGGGTTACACCCCGCACCGAGGAGTCTGCCTCCAGAACAGAAGCCTGGGTCAATGCTACAAAGGCCAAGGCACCGAGAGACAAAAGGATCCAAAGGAACTGAAAAGGTACCATGCATCTTGGACCTGACCAAACAATCTCGACCCCAGGAGGTCTCCAGTGCCAAAAACTCAGAGCTACCCAAGGCGATTCTCAGAATAGGAGATGAAGATGCTACCGGAACTGAGAGAGTCAGAGCCGGGAGAATCGGGATCGAGGGCTTCAAAGACTCAGCAAGAGTTAGAGGAGGAGGGTATGGGGGTGTCAAAGGTTACACAGTTCAGACGCCAGTGTGGCTCAGAACAGAGGACAATCCCCTTGCCACCAGTAGCTGACCCACCAACCTCATGATATCTGCCTCTGACAAACTCTTAGTAGATCAAACAGATGCCGTGGAAGGAGATTTAAGGTGTCTCTCTTTCTCAAAAGGAGTGTCTTTAAATGGGTCCACAGATGGGAAATAGGACGTTCTTGAGAGCAGAGGCAGCCTTGATTGCTTCAGTACTGATACATCAGTAGGTACTGAAGTAGAAGCTGTCTGCTCCAAAGCCAATTCAGTAGTGGTAGATGCAGTCAAATTCTCTGGTACCAATGAACTCTTCAGTACCGAGGAAGATTTAGCTATTTTCCTTGACAGTTCTGAGGACTTTGGAACAGAGTACGGCCTTTTTTTTTGAAGCAGGTGATGAAGATGATGAAGCACTAGCTTTCTCCCTGGACTCAGAAATAGCCTTGTTAAATCCAGTTTTAAGTAGTCCTTTTAAAATTAGTTTATTTTTTCTTTCGGTTAAAGTACGGGTTTAAAACCCATGACAAATCGCACAATTTTTCCTGCAAGTGTATTTTTCCAAGGCAGTACACAAACAGGGTATGCCCGTCTGAGCTGGGCATTTTGCCCTCACATTTTTTACACTTCTTAAATCCAGAGGTGCCCTTAGAGGGTTTAGAAGGAGAATGTTTCTCCTTTTTTTCTGCCATAATTGCTGGAAAGCAGTCACACTATAGAACAGAGTGAAAGGAATACAGATAAGATATTTTTTTTTTTTTAGACAGAAAATAGAGAAATAAAAAAATACCAGTGATGATACGAAAAAAGAAGTTACGTCTTACCACAACATTTCATCTGTGTTGTTCATCTTCTTTCATTCATCACTGATGGAGGGGGGTTCAGTTCTGAGCCCCCAGAACAGAGTCGACCTATTACCAAGCTTGCGCCAGCCAAAAAAACTCTCGAGCTAGGTATCTACCCAAAATGCCCTTCTCCCTGTTACCTCAGATCGAATTTGCTAAGAAAGGAAGTAAAGCCGAGGCCACTTCTACGCAAGTACCCTAAGTGCACCACTTAGACCCAAAGCATCCTCCAGGAGCCTCTGGAGAGGGAAGAAGGGTGGGAAGTGATGAATGAAAGAATATGAACAACACAGATGCAACATTATGGTAAGACATAACTTTTTTATCTAATGTTGTTAACCTTCTTTCCATTCATCACTGATGGGACAGAATCCCAAGTTACCTTGAGGTCCATGGGCGGCCCTTATGAAAGAACATTCTCGAGTACCACTGAGCCAAAGGCAGCTCTCCCCTGGAGACCAGGTCCAATTTGTAATGATTGATAAAGGTATGAGGCTTAGCCCAAGTAGCTGCTGCGTAGATGTCATCCATGGATGCCCTAGAATGGAATGCTATAGAAGCTGCCATAGATCTAGTGGAGTGGGCTTTCACTTTTGGCATGGATTCATTATGGAGGGAAAAGGTGACACGTATGCAAGTCCCTTAGCCATTTTAATGATGTAACCTTGGAAACATCCTGGGTCCTGCAAAGGAGATGAAAAGCTGTTCAGACTTATGGATAGGTTTGGTCCTGTCTAGGTAAAAGCTTAATTGTCTATGTATGTCTAATGTGTGAAGGCAATACTCGCCTCTACTGGCAAAATTCGGAAAGAACACTGGTAACTCAATGGACTGGTTAACAAAGAATTCAGAAACAACTTGGGAAGAAAGGATGGATTCGTACGAAGTGACACTCTGTCTATGAAAGACCAAATAGGGCCTCTTGATACACGCCTGCAGCTCCAAAACTCTTCCAGCAGAGGTAATGGCTACTTGGAACAAAGATTTCCAGGACAAAACCTTTAGGTCACACTTAGCTGCAGGCTCAAAGGGCTTTTGAGTCGAAGACTGGAGGACTAAAGTGAGGTTCCATGGTACTACGGGCTGTCTGAGAGGAGGCTTGAGATGAGCGGTTCTTTTGAGGAAAGCCTTGCAGAGGCTTAATGAAATAAGAGGGGTGCCATCTATACCATTGTGGAAGTTGGAAACTGACGCTAGATGTATACATACTGCAGATGCAGAGGCTCCGTTATCAAAAAACTTAGCCATGTATTGAATTACTGCAGTAACTGGAGCTGAATATGGGTCTAGCATGTTATCCTTGGACCAAATGGAAAACCTTTTCCATTTATCCTAATATAATAAATAATAGTCTTCTGGTGGATGGTTTGTGAGAGGCCAGAATGATACGTTGAACAGGTGAGGAGAGATTAGTCTGCTTGGCGACTAGCGGAAGTGGAAAACAAAGCTGTCAGCTTGAAAGTGGACAGATTCGGGTGACTCAACTCTTGGGGTGTGAGTGATCAGATCTGGTAGAGGGTCGGGAATCCACGGCAGGAATACTAGGTGAGGCCCGAGAAAGGAGAACCAAACTTGTCGAGGCCAGAATGGGGCTTTAAGGATCACCTTGCATCTCAACCGAAAAACTTTCTTTAGAAATTGTGGGATCAGAGGGATGGGAGGACAGGTATAGAGAAGTCCCATGGGCCAATTGTGGATCACTGTGTCCCTCGGTGGCTCCCCTTCTGGGGAAAGTAGGGCAAAGTAGCTGCTGCACTTGGTGTTTGATGGGGAGGTGAAAAGATTGCAGCAAGGCTGGCCCTGGTGGCTGAAGATTACAGACGCCACCTCGGGGTTGAGGGACCACTCGTGGGGCATGAGGATGCATCTGCTCAGTTTGTCTGCAATCACATTGGAGATCCCTGGGATATGTGTTATCAGAAAGCAGTTGGAAGCTATTGCCCACTGCCAGATTCTCATGGCTTCTCGACAAAAGGGGTAGGACTTGGCTCCTCCTTGCTTGTTGATGTACCAAACTACTGACACATTGTCTGACTGGATTACAACTGTCCTGGAGGGGATAGCCGCATGGAATGCTTGCAATGCTAACAGCACAGCTCTCAGTTCTAGGACAACTGATATGCAGGTGGGCCTCTGAGGTGAACCATGTGCCTTGGACAGTCTTTCCCTGAAAATTGCCTCCCACTACCCACCCGATCAGGGAAGCATCCATGGTCACAGTGGCTGTGGGCTGGGAGAGGTGAAAAGGGCGGCTCCAAAGATCTACGTCTAGCCTCATTCACCAAAGCAGGTCCTGCTTGCAGGAGTTGGTTATTCAAATCTTGTTATCCAGGGGATGACAGCTTGGGAACCACTGACACAGAAGGAGCCATTGCAGAATTTGCATATGTAGATTTGCTACAAGCACGATTGGAATTGACGCAGCCATAAAACCTAGGGCTTGGAGAACTTGTTTTGCAGGTATTGGAGTTTGAGAAAGAATCACTCGGATTTGAAGCCTCAGTCGATGGAATCTATGAAGAGGGAGTGATAACGGACTGAGTATTGAACACTGTTCCAATGAACTCCATTTGTTGTGGAGGGATGAGATTTGATTTCTCCCAATGTATCGTTATTCCCAACAATTTTGCCAGAGAGAGTATGTTGTAGCGCAGCTGCCAGAAGATGCTTGGTGGGGGCGGTAAGAAGCCAGTCGTCTAGATATGTAAACACCCGGAATCCTTTTAGCTAAAAGTGAGCTGTTACCACTGCCATGCATTTCATGAACACTCTGATGCTGTAGAGAGACTGAGCAGCAGGCCATGGAGTTGGTAATGACTGGCTTGAAGCGAAGTAGACTCCTGGAGCATTTGTCCATCTTGATGTGGTAATACACACCCCAAAGATCTACAGAGCACATCCAATCACCTTCTCTTAAAAAGGGAAGGATGGACTGAACTGTGATCATCCGGAATTTGGTTTGGGTGATGGACTTGTTTAAGCTGCTGAGATCCAAAATGGGTCTCCAGTCCCCTGTCTTTTTTTGGCACAAAAAAAATCTCGAGTAAAATCCGGATCTGCGCTGGTCTGGTGGGACTGGTTGGAGGACTCTCGTTTTGAGACAGCTGTATAATATCTAAAGCTGCTGCTTCCCTTTGGGTGGAACGTCAGGATGTTTTCTTGGAAATTTTGGCTGAAAAGAAAGGGGAATGGTGTAACTCTGGTGATAATATTCTGCACCTGATGATCGGTGGTAATAGAGTGCCAGGCAGCTTGGTGCAGGGAGAAACAACCCCTGACTGCTTCCAGAGGTAAGCAATCGGGCCACCCCTCAGGAGCGCTGATAAGGCTGTCCAGAGAAAGAGTCCCTGGAGCCTTGGTTGTGAGGACCCCCTCTGACTCTATAGGGGTGTCTTCCAGAATTGTTACCCCCCCTCTGCCTCTGGGAGCATCATTGCCACGTGTGGCACGGAAAGGACTCTGAGATTTCTTATGCCACATTTTCCCACTCCTCAGATTCCTGCAAAAAGTACATAGAGGGTTGGAACACTGTAGGCCTATGGCAGACAGGGTTTTAACATCTTGCTTACACCTGGCTAGCATGTCCTTCACTTTGGAACCAAAAAAGGGATGAAGCTTCGAAGGGAGCATTCAGAAAAGAAGACAAAGGGATCCGCAAGGTCACAGATGCACATCTAAGCATGACGTCGCATAATGCCGAAACCCGCTGCTGGTGCTGCCCATTCGGTCGCTTGTGAGAGCAACCTCATGTTGGATGAGTTGGATATTGATTCCAGGGTTGCTAGCTGCAAGGACACTTTGTCCCTGACCTCGTCAGACAACTGTCTTGCGAGTGTCCAAGAGAGTTCAGAGATCAAGTCCCTCTGGAGCCTCGTAAAATGTAACAAATAATTCAGGGACCATATAAGCAAAGGTACCTGATGCAAAAACACGCTTCCCAAGTCTGTCCACTGCCTGGGACTCCCTGTTGGGCGGGTGGACAGCGGGACTTTCCTAAGCCAAGTCCTTTTTCATGGCCACCGCCACCACCATAGCTTCAACTGGTAACCCTTTGGACCAGTGCGGATTCTCAACAGGAGGTGACAGAATTTTGTCTGGTCTCCAGGGGATCGCCTCAATAGAATCAGGGTTCTTCCACACGAGGAAAAGCCTACAGGAACACAGACTCCTCAAACGAAGGGTTGGAGGGCTTCCAGCCACCTCTCTGTTTTAACATCTCCAGGATGTCTCCGAAGGAGACACCATCAGAAGGTGACCATGGGGACCCTTCATCATAGTCCGTGTCTTCCATTAAGGACTCCTCAGGTGAGTCCATGTGCTTCCTCTTGCATGTCTTCTTTCGAGGGGGCTCCTCAGTGGGGGGGGTCTCTGAAGAGGACTCTGAAGAGTGGGTACCCTGGAAAGGGGTGTCCTGTGGCTTCTCTGCCTTATGTCCCAGGAGGGTGTCTGTGACAGCTGCAGCTCAGGGGGGTGAAAACTGGCATTCTGACATTATAGGAGTACTAGAAGCAAGAGCCCTCTCCATCGCGTGGAAAGCAGGCCCGCCCAAAGAGGGATGGGAGCCTGGAACAGAGAAAGACAACCTCGGGACAGGGGTCACACCCTGCTATGACAGACCCACCCCCACAGGTGGAGTCTCAAACAAGATTGGCACAGACGCAGCCATCAGTGCCGAGGAGGGAACCGAAGAGAAAGTCGGCACCATACCCCAGGCCGACGCACCCATCCCTCAATCCCCAGATTGAGAAAGGACTGGTTCGGCGGGAACCAAAGACCAAAGAGACAAACTCGGAGCTAGAATTTGGTGCGCTGTAGGTGCCAAGGTGGTGGGTTCCAAGAAGGATGTCGGAACAGAAGGCTTTGGAACCAAGATGGTTGAAGGAGGAATGTAAGATGGAATCCGTGGATAAGGCAACCCAAGGCCAGCAGGTGGATGGGTTTTAGAAAGTGATGGAATCCCCCTGGCTACCAACAGCTGCTCCACAAGACGCACCACGTCGTGTTCCAAAAGGCTCCTGGTGGATCTAGTGGATACTCCAGACAGGGAGTCAGGATGCTCGAGAAATGGGCTCTAAGCTTGGTCCCGAAATGGGTCTACTGAGGGAGAGTATCGGGTCCGTGGTGCAAGGTCTGCTGGCACCGAAGTCTCTAGTTTTGAGACTGGAAGCAAAGGGGTCAGATCCAGTGAGGCCGATACAATGCTCGGTGCCGAAAGGTTCCAAAATGGAAAAATGAAGTCGAAGGTGCGCCCTGAGCCGAAGTAGATACAGGTGCCAAAGTCGAAATAAGTGTAGTAAGATCTATGATCGGTGCCGGAGGCAGGGCCTGTGCCAATACAGGCGTCGGTACTGAAGGTTTTGAGACAGTTGGCGCGGAGGAAGGCAGAGCCGAAGAGGCAGATTTATGCTCAGATGATAACTTGGGGACCTTAGATTTCCCAGGTTTGCTCTTATCACCCGATGGTGAAGAAGGAACAGAATGGGATCTCTTTTTGCCCTTAGAAAAAGGGGTTGAGACCTCCATCGCAGAAATGGCCTCTGACTTGAGTAACCCCTTCACAATGAGTTTATTTTTGTACTCATTAAGAGTGCATTGGCTGAAACTTTGACAAATATCCCATGGAGGCTGCACCAAAAGGTGGGCCACTCCCAAACAGTATACACAGTCATCATGAAGGGAAGGTGGTCCACACAGCATATCTGGACCTCGCTAAGGCGTTCAACACCATCCCACACTCAGGAATCATAGACAAACCCACCAGCTTAAATATCAACTCCCATGTCACGAGATGGGTTGCCAACTGGCTCTCAGACAGAACCCACACGGTAGGAGTGGCAGGCGCCATGTCTGACTCTAAAACAGTCACAAGCGGAGTCCCACAGGGATCAGTCCTGGGACCCCTCCTGTTCGGTATATATTTCTCCGAAGTACAGGCAAAGGTGGTGGGACTGTGGCTAACCAAGTTCGCAGAGGACTGTAAATTGGGTGCAATAATCGACTCTCCAGCTGACACAGACATCCTGCAAAAGGGTCTCACAGAGACAAACACCTGGTGTCAAAGTCACGGCCTCAAGCTAAATGCCAAAAAATGCATAGTAATCCCATTTGGGAAAAACAAAGTACTTAGAAACTACCACACAGATGGGAATCCACTAAGTACAGAAGTAGTAATTAGGGACCTGGGTACCAAAGTAGATAGCATGCTCTCCTTTGATAACCACATAGCCAAAATGGTCAGGAAATCCTTCTATGTGGCACACCTGATCATAAAGGGTTTCTCATCCAGATCCAAGGAGGTGATTGTGCCTTTACTCCTCACTCATTAGGCCCATAATAGAGTACAATGCTCCATTTGGGATGTACCTCACTAGACACCTGCAACAACTAGAAAGACTGCAAGAAGTACCTCACTAAGAGGATTAAGGGCCTTAAACAATTACCCTATGAAGCACGACTAAAAAAGCTCCAGCTCTTCTCAGTCGCTTACCATCTGCTCAGAGGTGACCTATGCCTGACCTATAGGGCCATGTCAAACCCTGAACTAATGCACATGCTTCACCTCAAAAAAACGAGATCCCTCAGAACCACTCGTTCTAGCTACTTGAACCTATGTACAACAATAAACAGGACATGCTGGAGGGATAGATTCCTGTCCCAGTGACTCCCCTCACTCTGGAACAGAATCCCAATCCATATTCGACAGAGCTCCTCTCTGACCCTCTTCAAGAGAAATCTTGAAGAGTGGATGGGTAATCGTAAGTTCTACCCTGGGATCACTTCAGCAGCCCTGTTGACAGAGGCCCAGGTTACTAATCTAATGGGGAAGCAAAAGCCATCACTCTGTGGCTAGGCTTATAAATGCCCACGGGCAGATGGACTAGTACTTACCTATGAACCTATGAATCATGCAAGTCACTGTTAAGTAACTTGCCCTTACAAGAAGTACAATGATTAATACCAGAGGTAACCTTCTTATTTGACATTTTAATAGAAAAGGATACCACAACTAACTGTAAAATCCAACAATAATGAAGTCACTCAGTTCAAAAATCACCAGAAAATCAAAAGAAAAATACCAATATTACAGCATACTGTAAATGAGAAGAAAATGGAAACACCTTGATAAAGATAAAGGCTAACAGGTTAAGCAGGAGAAAATAATACCAGCTATGGTACTGAAGAAATGCCACAAGGGTAAGGGAAAAGGCCCTACCAACAATGGTACTTAAAAGTTTACCAACGGTAACAACGGGTACAGAGGAAAATATATGGTTAGACTGAAGAAAAGACAGTAATAATACTAAAGGTTTAGTAAAATATGAAGGTATCCAAAAACTTTTACACAAATATCAAAAAAGATGTTATTTAGCTGAGAGCTCGGCTGAAACGCAGCTTTACAGCTAAGCAGCAAACAAGATCTGAGGTTAACAGGGAGAAGGGCATTCTGGGTAGAGACTTAGCTTGAGAGTTTTTTTGGCTGGTGCGAGCTTGGTAATAGGCCAACTCGGTTCCAAGGGCACAGGACCGACCCCCCGCCCCCCATCAGTGATGGATGGAAAGAAGATTAACAACATCAGATGAAGATCTTTAAAAGTATTTAAACGGAGTACCAACAATGGTACTGGACAGTCTACTAATGGTAGAAGAAAGACAAATGGAAAACTTGCTATGATAAGAAGGGGAGTAGCAGACAGAAATACAAAGAACTATAGAGTTATAAAAAGGAAAATATAGAAAAAGGAAGTTTATAAATTGAGAAAATATTCACAAAAAACTAAGCCAAGGTTCAAGAGAATGAACGTGGCTGGTCAGCGAAGCGGCAAACGAGATCCGAGGTAATTTCTGAGAGGAGCATTATGGGTAGAGCCTGGGTTGAGAGTTTGGAGAGTGCAAACTAAAGTAAACTGCCGTCTTGGTTGCGAGGCTCAGAACTGAACCCACTGTCAAAGATTGGGTGACGATTGACAACATCAGATCAGAAGTTATGCACTTACTGTCCAAATAAAACAAAAATATCAAGCCACACAGCACCGGACATAAAGATTTATTGAAGTAATCTGTACGTCATTAAATTTTATGCCCTGTGCTGTGTGGCTCGATATTTTGTTTCATTTCGATCTTTACTAGTATCGAGTCTTTTTCCACATGCCTTGTTTTGCCTTTCTTATGTCCTTACTATAATGGCAGATGCAAGGAAGTCTGGCAACTATGAACTTCCAAAACCAACAAGCACCCAAAAAACAGTATCAGTAAAAACCACAGCACTCAAATAAAATTTAACAATGTTCCAATACACCACCAGAAATGCCAGAAAATCAAAGTCCAGAACCAAAACAGATTTCTGTAAAACTAAGAAATCTGGAACCAGTGTATTAAAAGGAAGATAATCAGACATTGAACTGGCATGGCCATCAAAGAACCATGCTGGAGCTTACTGTAATACAAGGTACAACCAGGGAGGGAATGGTAAACCACCCAGCAATAACAGAGCAACTTGGCAAGGATAAAGGATTTCCAAATATCTGTCTCCAACAAAACTCTTCAATTTTAAGAAACTCATGTAAAGCAAACCCTGAAATAACTCTATAAATTCCTTCATTGTTAACCTCCTAAAGTAAAATATCAAACGTCTGGAAAAAAATAGAAGCTTTAACTAGCTATTCAAGTGAACTTGCAAAAATACAAAATTAAGAGTGTGAAATGAAAGAAAAAGCTGGCTGAGCATGAGGTTTTTCAAGAAGAGCAGTTTCAAAAAAAAAAAAAAAAAGTGGAGTTAGCAGACAGGATGCAGAGAAAACCTGAGATTTTCTCCTATGAAAGAGAAGCTAGAACAAACAGATCGCATTAATTTTGTGACTGCAGATAAGCAACATGACAGCTTTTCCATAAAATGATTTGTTAATTGATAGGGCACACTATTTCTCTGCTCCAAATCTGGCCATGAGAAAGCAGGCATGACCTATATTATTAAAAATGCAAACATACTGCGCGGGGGGGAGGGTTCAGCTGCTTCTGATAGAAAAGTATTAAAAACTGGGCACAGCTGAGTAGCTGAGGAACATGATTATTCACTATTCACCAGACAGAAGAAAAGCAAATTTATCCTGGCAAACGGGGAATACTGAGATGCAGGTGTGATACTCAAGCTGTTGCATCCATCTTTCTTTAGAATATTTTCTTCCTGGAGGATTAAATATTTTTTGATACAGAACAGGCTAAAGTGGAAAAGTTTACACATCAAAGGGTGAGCCACCAAGCAGAAGGAATCCCTGCTTCACTTTCATCTGGCAATAAAGGTCCACACGGAGACTCTGCCAGCGAATCCATTTACATTTTTCCAAATAAAAATACTTGAGCAACAGAAAAAAAAGTCGAAGGGTTGACTAGAAGGAAATAGGAGTACCTTGGACTTGAATGAGAGACTGATGTTGGGAGACGGAGATGATGATCAAGAAGAGCACCACCAACATTTTGGAAATGCTGAATAAATGAAAGACTACAAAGCATCAATTCTATCAGATACAGGAATAGATGTGAAATGTGGCTCTGTACGAAGTGTCTGAGAAAAACAAGTTATGTCTTACCATAATGTTCCATCTGTGTTGTTGATCTTTATCTATTCATCACTGATGGGTTTGGTTTTGAGCCCTCGTAACCAAGTCGGCCTTATACCAAAGCTCACACCAGCCAAAAACTCTCGAGCAAAGACTTTACCCATAATCCCTTCTCCCTGTTAACTCAGATAGAGTTTGCCCTAGCAAATAAAGCAAAGGCCGTCTCCAAGCAAAATATTTAGTGGAGGAAATGGACCCAAAGACCCCCTCAAGAGCCTCTAGGAGGGGGAAGGAGGGTGGGACATGATGAATGGATAAAGATCAACAACACAGAAGGAACATTATGGTAAGACATAACTTCTTTACCTGATGTTGCTAATCTTCACTGCATTCATCACTGATAGGACAGAGCCCCCAGCTACCTTATATCAAAGGGTGGCCCTAAGGAAGAATATTCCTGAACACAGTTGAACCAAAAGATGCTCTTCCCCTCAAGACCAGCTCTAGCTTGTAATGAGTGATGAAGGTATGGGGGGAAGCCAACAAAGCTGCTGCACAGATGTCATCCACTGAAGCTTGGAGTGGAATGCCACAGAAGTTGTCATAGATCTGGTGGAGTGAGCTCTGATACTTGGCGGGACAGATTTCCTTTCTAGGTTATAAATGAAAGTTATATAGTTTCTGAGCCATTTGGAGAGTCACTTTAGAGACGGACTTTCGAATTTTTGAGCCAGAAAAAGAAATAAACAATTGGTCTGACTTCCTGACAGTTTTTGTTCTGTCCAGGTAAAACCTCGATTGTCTGTGAACATCTAATAAATGTAAACAATACTCTCCCTTGTTAGAGAATTAAGGAAAAAAAACAGGCAAGTCAATAGTCTGATTAATGGAAAATTCGGAAATTACTTTTGGTACAAAGGAAGGACTGGTCTGCAGTGATACTCTGTTATTATGAAAAATCAAATAAAGACGCTTGGTACAAAGAGCTTGGAGCTCAGAAATGCGTCTGGCCGAAGTAATAGCCACCAGAAAGAGAGATTTCCAGGACAGAAACTTGATGTCACACGTGGCTGCTGGTTTGAAGGGGAACCGTGTCAAAGATTGTAAGACAAGAGTGAGACTCAAGGGTTCTGTGGGCTGCTTAACTGGAGGTCTTGAATGGTAGATTCCCTTCCAAAAGGTCTTGCTCAGGCGATGAGAGATTAATGAGGAATAACCGAAACCATTACGAAAATTCGAAATGACAGCAGCTAAATGAACATGAATGGTTGAAGCCGTTGATCCCTGCTCGGAAAAATCAGATAGGTACTGGAGCACAGCAGAGCTGGGTGCAGAAAAAGGGTCTAAATCTCTCTGTCTAGACCAAATAGAAAATATTTTCCATTTGTCAGCATAAAGTATCCTGGTGGATGGTTTATGAGAAGCCAGAATAACGTCACATACTGGAGAGGGAAGATTACAATGTCTGGGAATCACTGGAAGTGCAGAAACCAAGCTGTGAGCTTGAGGCTGGAAAGGTTTGGGTGGCTCTGCCCCTAAAGGCAAGATATCAGATCTGGAGTTGGATCCAGAATCCATGGTCTGCAAAGAAGATGAGGCCAGAAACCATACCTGTAGAGGCCAAAAAGGGGCTATGAGGATCACCTTGCTTTTCAACCGAAGGGCTTTCTTCAGAACTTTGGCCTCGACAGCTATATCAATGTAAAACTGTTACGTAGCTTCTTTTTAATGCAACTTTATGCATGTAACCCAACATATGTGAATCCTTTTGCTATAACTGCTATTATATCAATATTGTTTAAAATTGTACTTGTTTAAAATGTACTACTGGAGCTTTTCTCCTCGGGTCTCCACTGAAAATGGGCCACAAGCCCAACTGGACAAACCCGGTTAACAAATGTCAATAAATAAATAAATAAAATAAATACAACTAGTGGAATCAGAGGACTGGAAAGATAAGCATAAAGAAGTCCCCTGGGCCAATCTTGAGTAATTGCATCTCTCGGGGACTCCACCTCTGGAAGAATTAGGGCAAAATAGTTGCACTTGTGGTTGGATGGGGAAGCGAATAGGTTGCAGCAAGGCTGGCCCAACGGCTGAAAATCTTCACCACTAACTTGGGGTCGAGGGACCACTTGTGAGGTAGGAGAATGCACCTGCTCAATTTGTTTGCGATCACGTTGGAAATCCCCAGTATATGCATTGCTATCAGAAAGCGGTTGGAAGCTATCGCCTATTCCCAAACTCTCATGGCCTCTCGACATATGGGATAGGACTTGGTTCCTCCTTGTTTGTTGTTGTACCAAACTACTGACGTGTTGCCCGATTGGATAGCAACATTTCCAGAAGGAAGGGCAGTCTGAAATGCCTGCAATGCTAAGAGCACTGCTCTCAGTTCTAGAACATTTACATGCAGATTGGTCTCTACACTGGACCGTGTTACCTTGCACAGTCATTCCTTGATAATGGCTCCCCCTCACCCTATCAGGGAACCATCCATGGTCACATTGGCATTGGGCTGCGGGAACGGAAAGGTCAGCTCCAAAGTACCAGGACTGGCTTCATTCACCAAGAAAGATCCCGTTTGCAACAATTTGTAATGCGGATCCTTGATGACAACAGATAAGATTCGGACACCATTGGGTCCACAGTAGCTACTGTAAGAGTCTCATGTGAAATCTTGCTAGGGGTACTATAGCTAGAAGATGCTGCCATTGATCCTAGCAACTCCAGGACCAAGTTGTAACAGAGTATCACCCAGAGCTGTACCCTTATTCTCTGAAGCCTGTGATCCGGGAAAGAGATCAAGCAAGAACGAGTATTGAGCGTTACCCCTATAAACTCCAGGGTCTGGGTTGGAGTTAGGTAGGACTTTTCCCAGGCGATGCGCCAGAGAGAGGGTGTAATGCAAGGCTGTTACCAGTAGATGCTTGGTGGGGTGGTGAGGAGCCAATCATCCAGATATGGAAACACCCGGAATCTTTGCAGGCTCAAGTGAGCTGTCACTGCTGCCAGGCATTTGGTGAATACACTGGGGGCTGTAGAGAGTTCGAAGGGCAGGGCATGGAATGGGTAATGACTGGCTCCCAGACAGAAGCGAAGAAACCTTCTGAAGTGTTTGTCCATCTTGATATGGTAATACGCAACCCAAGGGTCCATCGAGCATATCCAATCGCCTTCCTCTAGAAAAAGGAGAATGGACTGAACCGTGACCATACGGAATTTTGTCTGGCTGACAAACTTGTTTAAACAGTTGAGGTCCAAACTTGGCCTCCAGTCTCCCATCTTTTTTGGCACCAAAAACAACCTTAAGTAAAATCCACATCCTATCTAGTCTGGTGGGACTTTTTGGATGACCCTTTTTAAGCACAGCTGCTTTATCTGTACAGCTGTCTCATCCCTTAGACTGGGTGGAACGTCTGGGATTTGCTTGGGGGGTTTAAAGGGATTTTGTAACCTCTGGAAATTATCTTCTGCATCCAAGAGTCGGTGGTAATAGACAGCCAGGCATACAGATACAGAGAGAGACATTCCCCCAACTGCTTCCAGAGGAAAGCAATCGGGCCGCTCTTCAGCAGCGCTGATAGGACTGCCCAAAGTAGTAAATCTCTGGTACCCTGATTACGTAGACCTCCTTTGCCCCTGTAGGGGTGCCTTCCGGAAGAGTTGCCCCCTCTGCCTCTGGGGATAAACTTGCCACGTGTCATGAAAAGAACCCTGAGATTTTTTGTGCCACAATTTCCCACTTTTCTGGTTCCTGGAAAAGGGATGCTGAGGAATGGAGAAACATATGCCAAATGTAGACAAGGTCTTACCATCCTGCTCACACCTGGCTAATGTGTCCTTCACTTTAGGGCCAGACAGGGAACATGCTTCCTCTGGAGTGTTAAGAAAGGAAGACTTTAAGGCATTCGTGAAGTCACAAAGGCACATCTAGATGTGACTTCTCATAACTATGCCTGAACCCGCAGCTCTGGCCTCCCCTTCAGCTGCATGTGAAATCAACCTCATGGACAAATAAGAAATCAATTCCAGGGTCGCTAGCTGCGAGGTTATCTTGTCACTAACCTTGTCAGAAACCTTTCCTGACAAGAGTACCAGACATTTGGAGATGAGGTCTCTCTGGAGTCTGGTGAAATGTGCCAAGTAGTTCAAAGACCGAATAGCAAAGGTCGATGAAGTAAACACTCGCTTCCCCAGTCTGTCCACCACTCAGGAGTCCCTATTAGGATTGTGAACAGTTAGGCTCTCCTCAGCAAGCTCTTTCTTGGTGGCTGCCGCCACCATAATACATCTACCCGTAGACCTTTTGACCAATGAGGATGTTCTTGAGGGGGAGACAGGAACTTATCTGGTCTCTTGGGGATTGCTTCAACCATGTCAGGGTTCTTCCAGGCACGCTGCAACACAAGCTGAACCAACTCATTTGCAGGCGGGGTCACCCAGGAGGTAGATGGTCAAGCACAAAAGGCCTGCAAGAAAACGGATTCCTCTGAGGAAGGGTTTTTGGGATTCCAATCACCACTCTATTTCAAGATCTCCAGGATGGCTCTGAAGGAGGCATCTTCTGGGGGTGATCAAGGGGGACCCTTCTCCTTCATTGTAATCTGCATCCTCGGTGAGGGACTCCTCAGGGGAGTCCATATGCTTCCTCTTGCATTTCTTCCTAGGAGCCTCCTCAGTGGGAACTTCTGAGGAGGACCAGAAAGAAAGGGAACCCTGTGATAGGGTCTCCTATGGCTCGCATAGTCTATCTGGGCTGGTGGCCTGTGGCAACTGCAGCACAGGGTAAGGACATGGGGTCTCCAATGACGAAGGCTTGCTCACAGAGGAAAGAGCCCTCTCCATTGCCTGGAAAGCAGGGCCACCTGAAGAGGGATGGGAGCCCGAAACAGAGGAGGACAACCTCAGAATCAGGGTCACACCCCGCTCCGTTGAGCCAGCTCCCAGCTGTGGAGTCTCAAGCTGGATAGGTACCGACATGGCTTCTGGAACCATGGACAGCACCATAGAAAAAGCCGGCGACGAACTTGGAAACAAGAAACCTGCAGTCCAGTCTTGGGCCTGAGGAAGACCCGGTTCCGATGGAACCAAGGAACCTGCAGTCCAGTCCCGGGCCTGAGGAAGACCCGGTTCTGATGGAATCGAATGCCAAAGGGTTGAATCCTGAGCCAAAGTGAGGTCCATTATCAGCACCAAAGCCGAGGGTGCTGAGAGAGGCATCAGTGCAGAGGGCTTCAAAACCCGCAAGGAGGTCAAAGGAGAGTGAGATGGAGTTCATGAAGAAGAAAACCCAACTCCTATAATGGACTAGGATTTTGAATCAGAAAGAATCCCCCCTGGCTGTGAGCAGCTGGTCTACAAGGCACACCACATCTAGTTTGTACAGGCTCCTGGTGGACCTAGTGGATATCCCCGAAGGGGACTCTGGATGATCAAAGAAGGGACTATAAGGCTGTCCCAAGAAAGGATCCACAGATGAGGAATATCAGGTCCTTGCTTGTACATCTAGTGGCACCACAGTCTCCATGTTGAGATGATGGGAACAGCAAGGTCCAACTGGGTTACCTGAGCCGAGAAAGGGCTCGGAGACATAATCCGTGTCAAGGTCAAAACTTTAGGAGCAGTCACGCTGGTGCCATAGACACTGACGGTGCCGAGGTAGTCAGCGCCGACGATATAAGCAAAGTCGTTACTGAAGACGGTGCTGTAAGAAAAGACATTTGTTCCGGTACAGATAGTTTAGGAAGTTTTGGCTTTGGCGGTCTTTCCTTCTCACCAGAGAGTGAGGAGGGAACAGAATGTGGCCTCCTCTTATCTTTCCTTGGAGGGGGGGTGAACCCACCTATGCGGAGAGAGCCTCTGAGAAAGGTGATTTGAGTAGGCCTTTCAGCATTAATTTATTTTTATACACATTCAGGGTACGAGAGCTAAACCCCAGGCAGAAAGAGCAAGGGGGTTGTACCGAGAGATGAGGCCCTCCCAAACAGTAAACACAGTCATCATACAGATCGCTATTAGGCATTTTCCTCGTACACTTCAGGCATTGTTTGAAGCCTGAGGTGCCCTTCTTATCTGACATATTAGAATCTACAAAATCAGCAAAAAGAAGTAATCAACAGAATGACACAACTAAGCAGACAACAGTATACAACAGGAAGGAGAAAAATAACAAAGATGGTATTTTTATTTATTTAGAATTGTTGAAAAAAATTTTCCATAAAAATTGTAGCTCATGTATAAATGGTGAATAAAGAAAAGCAATAATAAAACATAGATAAAATAATAATAAGACATAGTAATAAAAAATAAAAGAATAAAAATACAAAAAAAAGGCGTAAAAAAAATTAAATAAATGAATATAAAAAGAAAAAAATTAAAATTAGGACTCAGTAGGAGTCAAAAGTCACAGGTAAGATATCTCAAGGGATACAGTAGTTAAAGTACAAGTTATCTAGAAAGGACAGGCTTATAATAAGATAAAAGAGAAAGTGGGAGAGAAGCAGGAGAAGATGAAGGAGATAAAGGAGGAGGAGACAGTAGTTAAGAAGTAAGAGAAGAAAGAAGAAAGAAGACAAGAGGAGAGAGAAGAAGAGAGAGAAGAGAGAATGAGCAAAGATAAGTATTTTTGGAGAAAGAAGAAAGGAAAAGTTGTAAGGGGTAGGAAATGTGATTGGAGAGTTATATGGGTAGGAAAGCCAGTCTGGACTTTCGGCCTATCAAAGCCAGTGAAGATTTGGTCATACAGTGATTTGTGTTATTTATAGAGGTAGTCAGGAATTTACAAGAGCCTACAGTAGATTATAAAAGAGAGTGTTATAAGCCCAGTATTAGTAAATAGATTACAGGGGTATTTATCAGGTAGGTTTAAAGGGGAATTTAGATTGTATAAGAGGAAATTATAATATAGAGTTAGGGGTGTTAGGTAGCCTAAGTAAAGTTTGTGAGATTTGTGGAGCATAAGCAGGTTCTGAATAGTTTTGTAGTTGGTGGCAAGTTGTGAATATTAGTGTAGGTAGTTGTAGTTCTAGCCAGCCTAAAAGTTTTAGGCTGAGGCAGGTGAGAATTGAGGAAAGTTAGAAGTTTTGTTTAGGTTAGCAAGTTGCTGGTTTGTTTAGAATAGTTTTTCAGAGGTGAGGAAGATAGGAGAGGCATGAAGAGAGTAGATAAAAGAATGGGTGGAGGAATGGATAGTCACAGTGGTGTTGATGTGTTGATCAAAGAGAGAGGTGTTAGGAATGGTTATTCCTCAGATTTCAAAGAGAGATTCAGGAGATGGTTAAAGAAGAGTTTGTCAAGAATGGTGAGAATTGATGTTTAGGAGTTGAGAATAGTGGAGATGCAGAGTTGTTTGGGGGAGATGTGAATGCATTGGGGTGGGGGGAGAAAAAGTTTGGGTGAAGAGAAAGGAGTTGTTTTGCGAAAGAAGTAGTTGAGTGAGATTAAGTGTTAGGAGGAGGAAGCTGAGTAAAGAATATTTAGATGCGTGGAAATATTGAATGAGATAGGGAAGCTGAACAAATACGGGAGTGGAGACAAATAATGTAAGAGAGAGTGTGGGTCAGAATAGAGGTACAGGGGGAGATCATAGATGTAGAGGGAGAAGGAGGAGATGTGAAGGTAATCGGAGAGACCCAATAGAGTCTGTTGCCCGGATAGTTGTTGTCTGTGTTGAGAGTAAGAACTATCCAAAATGAGGGTAAAGAGTGAGAAGATTTGAGGATAGTAATAACCATGTCAAATAGGACCATGGTCAATGAATAGATGCCTTAATAAAAATGTCAAATGGAGCAGAAGAATTGTTGAATGTAAGGAAAGGCTTTTAAGTGGTGGTGAATTGAGCAGGTATAAAGCCATGTTGATTAGGTGCTATTATATTGTAAAGCTATGGATACATATAAAGTTGCCAGTGAATACATTTGTTCCATAATCTTGTTGAAAAGGTGAGAGAATTGCTGTGAGAGAAGAAGTTAGGAGTAGTCATTAGAGTTATCAATAGGTAGTAGTGGGATAAAGGCAAGATAGTTAATAGATATCAGGGATGGGATCCTCTTGGATGGTTCTATTTCCCTCTTATAGTATCCTATTGTATAGTTTTATTGGCTGGTATTTAGGGATTTTGGGCTCTTGGAGCAGAAAAGGGAGAGCATTACAGGGTGGAAGGCAGAAAATAAGCAGGTTTTTCAAAGTAAAAGATAAGGATGTAGAGAAGAGGTAGAGAAGAGAGAGGTAGAGAGTTGTTGTGGAGGATAGAAGTTAGTTTTGGAGTGTAGAGTTGTTGTTTAGTGTTCTGTTGTGAATAGTTGTTTAAAATAGAATGGTTAAGAAAGAAGTAAAAAGTTTGAGGAGTGGTGAGGGTTGGGTTTGTGTGGGGAGGAGTTTTTGGAGTTTCCTGGGGACTGGGGTCTAAGTCTATTGATTGAAATTGGAATTGTTTTGGGTTGTGTGGAATGTATATGTTCACAGTAGAACTTTCATTTGTCATGTCAGTGATAATAGCTTTTGTAAAAGGTTTCTAAGTTGGTAAGTGAGAAAATCAGAGCTGATTCTATGGCATCTCCATTTGGCCCAAACCTTATTTTTTAGAGGGATTATTTTTTTTGTATCATTTGAGAGCCATGGGGGTTTTATTTGATTTCATTCTAATAGTGGGCATCAGGGCGTGTTTATTCGAAGAAAAGTAGAAAGTAAGAATAAAAAGAAGAAACTAGAAATTGAAATGAAAGTTTTTTTAAGGGGCTCCAGTTACATGCTCTGAGTTCGTTTTGAAATGTCAGTTTTAAAATGTTTGGTAGAACGTATTTTTCTTATACTGGGGAGGTGTAGAATGTCAGTCTACAAATAATAATTATAAATAAAAAGTATATAAATAATTACCAAATGGGCAGAGAGAAGGGAGTGCACCAGTGATGGTACAAAGACTACCAACAGGTAAAGACAGAAGAAGTTGGGAAAATTTTAGCAAAACACAGCTACAGGAAAAAACACACAAGATAACACTCAAAATTTTTGAGTAACCAGAAATATCAAAATAACAGTATATTCCAAAAATATCAGAGACTTAACTGAGAGCTGGCTTGAACGCAGCTTTATGGTGATGCGGCAAACAAGGTCTGAGGTAACAGGGAGAAGGGATTATGAGTAAAGTCTTAGCTCGAGAGTTTTTGGCTGGCGCGAGCATTAGTATAAGGCCGACTTGGTTTCCAGCCCATCATTGA
This sequence comes from Protopterus annectens, assembly GCF_019279795.1. Lineage (NCBI taxonomy): Eukaryota > Metazoa > Chordata > Ceratodontiformes > Protopteridae > Protopterus > Protopterus annectens. The sequence continues at coordinate 388,785,816 of NC_056750.1, forward strand.
TTAATGGAATGAAGATTAACAACATCAGATAGACTGGGATTTTGTCGACCGTGTTAAACAGATTGGTGAACTGTAAAACACAGGATCCAGTTAATATCATTAATGTTTAGAAGTGCACTGAAATAACTAAGCAAAACTGCTCTTCTTCCTACTGACACTTGTACAGGGTGCAGTTAAGCGTATTCAAAATTTAAGATGGGGGGAGTCTTATCAATGACTGCTGGTATTAAAACAAGAAAGTACTTTTTTAGTTATAAAGTATGCATGCTTTATTTACACTAAAAATAAGATAAGAGGGATATAACCAAGTTAAAGTTAATATAATGTTGTGATTGTGGGCTGCTAGGGTTGAGAAGTGTAAAAGTATATTGGTCACATTATATGTAAAATTAAGACACTTTCCCTTAATTGTATACAATAATACCATTATTAAGCTACAGAATTTTTTAAAAATAAATAGGGTTGAGTTCTTTCTTGCATTTGCAAAGTCATTAGCTATTGTTTCCATTATTAAAGGCTTTTACAGTTACACAAGAAGTCTACTGGTACAAAAAATTATGAAAGGGCTGAACAGTGTGTTCTTGGTGAAACTTACCACGATTTTTTCATGCATCTGCAAAGTCAATAACTTTTTTTTCATTACCAGCTTACAGATGAGAAGTCTGCAGGTACAAGCAATTAACTATGAGAGGTCTAAACAGTGCCTGCTGAATAAAGAACTGCACAAGGTACAAAGCAATTAACACTGAAAAGCATTTCAGAGAAAAAAAAATGAAATTTGAAACCAGGGAAGTATACCTAGTTGCCTTCCAACACAGCTTCAGTATTTTAATTCATTTAATATAACAGCTGAGAATTGCCAGTGTACAAAAGTTACAGCTACTGAAACATACAAGTTGTTTTAAACACCTGGGAGGAGAACAGAGCTAAGAAAAGAACAAACAGTAATTACTGTAAGTAGGAACACAGTACATATCACGCATGGGAATGCAATCTTAACTTTAGATTAGGTAATGCCTGTGGGTGCAGCCCTTGATTTCGGGCAACTTCTCCTACCTGCAGGGGTAAAGCTCGTTAGTCAAAAATTTAGAGTTTTGTTCTAAGTCGAAGTAGGACAGGGGTCCTAAAAATGTAGTAGTTTTCTGTTTGAGTGTTTTCATTGAAGCAAAAGTCATCAAAACTGTGATACAGCTTCAAATGCAGATAAGATGCAATGACAATGTGTAGATGTAAGCAAAATTGTTGGAAATACACACTCAAATGAAGTGTCATATATAATAGGCAGGAGTAATAAAATACAGTTGTGTACACTTACCATAAATGTAGATGTTAGAGTGTATTCATTGTTGCAGTCATCGCATTTGGGTTATCCTGCCAGGGGTAGCCCTCAGTCAGCCTGAATACCAGAGGCTTTGTATTTCTGCAAAGGTTGCTGTCGCTCCAGGACTGACATCAGGTCATCAGTGGTAGCTGATAACATTACAAAAGTTTTTCTTGTCAGGAGCCCCCAATAGGGAGCTAAATTATGGTGGAAGGACACCACCAGTAGAAAGTAAATACCAAAAATTCCTTGTAAAGAGAGAGAGAGAGAGAGAGAGAGAGAGAGACAAGGAGCATGGAGGGAGGGAAACCAGGACTGCAACAGTGAAAACACTCAAACATCTACATTTATGGTAAGTGTACACAACTGTACTATGTTCTTCATGTTTCACTGTTGCAGTCATCATATTTGGGTTGATTCCCAAAGATGTAGAAAAGGGTAGAGGCAGTCAAGAAGACAGGGGGCTGGCTAGGATGCCCTGCAAGACTGCGGTGGCAAAGCCTGCCCTGGATTTGGGAAAGATAGGCAGGTGGTAATGCTTGGTGAAGGTATGAACAGATGCCCATGTTGCAGCCTCCAGGATGTTCCTGCTGGGGACCCCTCTGAGGAAAGCTGCAGAAGTGGAGGTTGCTCTGGCGTAATGTGCCCTGACCATCTTTGGGGGTGGTTTCCTGTGCTGTTTGTAGCAGAAATGGATGCAGTGTGCCATCCATTTGGAGAATGTTTGTTCAGATATGGCCTTGCCCTCTGCCCCTGCAGTGAAGCTGACTAGCAATTGATCAGTTTTTCTAAAATATTTAGTCCTGTTCAGGTAGAATCTAAGCTGTCTGTGCACATCTAGAGACTGCAGAATCCTTTCCCCCTTGTTTTGTGGGTTAGGGAAAAAGGTGGCAAATGAATGGATTGGTTTAGAGCCACACTGGACACCACTTTAGGTAGGAAAAATGGGTTAGTCCTGAGGGAGACCCTGTCAGCATGGAAAATGATGAAGGGCTCTACAGCCATAAGTGCTTGTAGCTCTGACACTCTTCTAGCTGAAGGGATGTCCAGAAGCAAGGCTGTCTTCCAAGAGAGAAATTTTACCTCTGCTGAAGCTGCAGGTTCAAAGGGAGGCAGGGTGAGCTTTTCCAACACAAACTTAAAAGTCCCAAGCTGGGGTAGGAGCTCTTCTGGGTGGCCTCAAGTTGTTAGCCGCTCTTAAGAACTGTTTGATGACAGGGGGTGAAAAGAGAGGTGGCTCTGTGCTGAAATGAGAACAGATGGCTAAGGCATGAATTTTAATAGAAGAGAAGGATAGACTCCTGTGTAGTAGGTCTGCCAGGTAAATCCATGATGAGAAGTAGGGAGGGCTGTTCCGTTCCGGCTCCCTTAGCCTGGATCCAGGTGCAAAACCTTTTCCACTTGTCAGCATAAGATTTTCTAGTGCTGGGGCATCTGGCCTCATGTATAACATCTAGAACTTGTTTGCTTAGACTGGCAGCTTGAGGAGAGGTCAGGGAATAAGTCAGGCTGCCAGGTTGAGGGTCTGCAATTGGGGATGCATGAATTCTCCATTCCTCTAGGTCAGGAGTGTTGGGATCTGAGGTAGGTGCCAGGTGGCAGGGGTGACAGGCTGCACAGCAGTGGGTATCAGTGCTGTCGTGTCCAGTCTGGGGAAATCAGGATTGTCCTCGGTTTTTCCTCCCTTATTTTGAGCAGTACCCTTGAAATGAGTGGTAGAGGGGGAAATGCATAGACCGAGAGGTTTACCCACTGGAAGGATAGAGCATTCACTTTCCAAGCCTTGCTGTGAGGTTCCCTGGCATAGAATTTGTTGAGCTGATGATTGGAGTGGGAGGCAAAGAGGTTGACCTTCGGTGTGCCCCATTTCTGGGTTACAAGGGTGAAGGTTCTGTGGTCTAGCTGCCACTCGTGTGGATCTAGCAGGTTTCTGCTTAACTCATTAACCCTGACTACCATCTCCTAGCACCTCTGTGCTTACATCCGAGTGCGCTATGAGACATGTGGAGTTGTATGATGTTACCCAGAGTGCCTTTGTACAGGCACGCCTAACTTCCCGATCCTATTTCAGCCCCATGACATAAAACTAAGTTGAAAAAGTAACTGAACTTTGCCAGTAACCCTCTCATCTTAGTTTTCACACTACAGTAAATCGCTTTTTTAACTAAGCCAATTCTGTTTGGATTCCTTGAAGCAAGTGGTGGCAGCCAATCATGTGAGCAAAATCCAAGCCACCACTTGCATAACACCTCCACCCCCCAGACCTGTTGCCTTTGTTCTTTTAGAATAAATACAGGGAATCCAGCAGCTAATATTCCCCTTTTGTGCATAGCACTCGAAGAATTTATTTGTGTTGCTGCTGGATCCCTCTTTTTCCTATACCGATCTGCTCTGAGAAGAGGTCCGTGAAGCAGTTAACTATTCCAGCCAACCCGCCGATTTCACAAGTATTTCATCTGCAGGTGAGTGTTTTTTTTTTTTTTTTTTTTGCAGCAGGCAATCTTACAATACTTTAAAATATCAAATGGGTAAAGTACAACTACTGTATATCTGCAGTAATGCCGAAGAATTCTCTATTTCCTTCGTAGTAGTTTATCTACAGCAAGTGTGCCCTGATCATGAAGGAGAACACAATCCGTTGTATCCGGATGTGAAGATGTTATAAGTTTATTGCTTTTTTTTTTTTTGTATTGTTTAGGAAACAAAATGGCTGTTTCATATATATATATATATATATATATATATATATATATATATATTATGACAATATGATGTAGAACCATGGAGAGAGACTGAAACAAACTGGCAAAAGAGAGGGCTTATCTGTAGGAGGACTCCAGCAGAGATATTTTGACAGTTGTAAGATGCCAAAGAGTATGATGATTTGTAACTGCCTAAAATGCACATTTGTCAGTTGACAACACTGCACAGGTGCTTACCTTTAGCTTGCAATGCAGTAACCTCATAGTTGAGTTTTTGAATGCAGAGGCTAAAACTTCTTGCATGGAGGAAGGCTTGTCCTTTCACAGAAAAAAATGTATTTATGAAAAACTTGCCTGTCATGTTTTAGTGTGTGTGTGTGTGTGTGTGTATGTATGTCTAAGAAAGTTTTAGACAAAATGAAATGTAATGCATCGCCATTAGACCCTACAGTGTCAGTTTAACAATCGGGCTTCTTTTTGAAATGTCAGTCACCGTGTGGACTGATTTTTCCAGCTGTCAGTGATTTTCTATGTATGCTTGATTAAGGTCCCCATATAACTTTGTTTGCTGCATTTCATAATGACAACATATTCTATCATACAGTTTTTTTTTTTTTTTTTTAGTTTGTACTGATTTGAAGCCTTTAATTACTGTATCAAACATATACATTGCTTTGCTTACGCTAACAAAGTGTTGACATTTTTACTGTTTTTCATGCTTGCAAGGAAATAGTTGTTTTAGATTCTGCACAGTCCCCTCCCCATCTATCTTCATGGTTGGTTTATCCACTCTTATGGCAGATCTGAACCAACAACTTTGCACTCAAGCCCCAGCCTCCCCTTTCCCATAATGCAATGCTTTCTTCCTTGTCTCAAAATTTGTTTGCCTCTTTTAGCACCAGGCTTGATCCTCCAACTTTCATAGTGATGAATACAAAATGAAGAGAGTTTTTCTAATTTTTATTCTCATTCTAGAACTTCCAACTTTTGTTATAATAGTTTGCTTCATATTTGACAATTTTTTTAGCCAGGTCTTAGTTAGAGTGAATACACATGTATTTCCTGCTACTCTCTTCTCTGTAATCTTGAAGTCCTACCTAAGCCTATGTAAGTCTTTTCTCACAGGAAAAGTTTTTTTTCCTTCACTTTCGACCTCTATTCTATCTATCATTAGGTCTTTCCTTTCTGTTTTTACTACCAGAATTATCTTGGGCATTTATTGTACTTTATAATTTTTAACTGCTAAAAATGGAGAAAGATTTGAGCTTTAAGAAAATGTACAAAATAGGAGCACAAAGTCCAGCCCATTATATGCATGACAAATGTACTGTATTCCTGGGGCAGGAGCATGCTGATGCCCAATGTGAAGTATCCAAATATTTTCAGCCATGTTCTCTATTTGATAGGAGAAATAAATTAATGCTTAAGGGTCCCCTACCTGCCACAGGGGAGCCGCTGAAAATTATGCTACCCCTCAACTTTCATAAAGCTTTTAATGTTTCTTGCCTTTACCATTCTGATGGCCATACAGTGTTACTCTGCTTGTAGATTTCAATGTAGAAACTTAGATTTCCTCATATGATGACCTTCTGGACTCCACAGTGTTGAATAAGCTTCAGACTTTAGGTAACTGCAAATTTTAACACTTCCCTGAGTGACCTGTTACTTTTTTCAGTTGTAGTACTATTTTGAGCTACCCTACCCACACACAGATGCTGACTGAAAGACTGTGCACTGTAATATTTTAACTGCAGCATGCATTCTTTCGCTTTTTTTTTTAACTTTGTAATCATTTTGTACCCTGTGTATCTGACAAAAAAGAGACTGCTTGGGTGAATGTTTCATCTGGTGCATGTACATTCCAGTAAATGTCAATGAAGGGCAATCTTATGTAAAATTTCATTCCGGCACTTGTGCGTAAATCATTTTATTGAACAGGTTTGCTTGGGGGAATGCTTCATTTGGTAGCTGCACAAAATAGCAGATGTTACTGAAGGGTTATGAGTAGCGATCTGATCATAATTCATGGGTGA